>NC_138549.1:14357735-14525235 GCF_964273705.1 Natrix helvetica | reverse complement strand
AATAGTAGTAGCAATAATAATAATAATAATAATAATAATAATAATAATAATAATAATAATAATAATAATAATAATAATAATAATAGTTATTATTATTAAATAGGACGCTGGGAGCAACCCGTATCAACCATTAGCATCAGTCAATGGTATTTGCGATGCATTTTTAAATGTTTCATTGGCTGTTTCATGTTTAATGAATAAAGTATATAATAATAATGATAATAATAATAATGCCTCTACTAGGAACAACATATATTTTAAGAGGGTACTTGGTTGATACTTGGTACTTAGTAGCAACCCGCATCAACCATTAGCAACAGTCAATGGTATTTGTGACACATCTTTAAATATTCACTTGACTGAGTTTCATGTTTAATGAATAAAAGAAATAATAATAATAACAATAACAACAACAACAACAACAACAACTTGATAGGTAGACAAAAATGCCAAACCCAGACTAAACATCTGGCTGACTGTACGATGATTAATAATAATGGCATTTGTCAATGATATTTGTGACACATTTTTAAAGGTTCAGTTGACCGAGTTTCATGTTTAATGAATAATGTATATAATATTAATTAAAAACATACCCATTGTCATTGGGGCACTTGGCACCATGTCCAAGAATTTTATAAAACACATCAAGAAATTGCAGCTTCCTGTAATAACACCAGCGGAACTGCAAAAAACTGTGTTACTCGCAACATTGTACATCTTAAGAAGGTATTTGGTTGATACCTAAGATGCTGGCAGCAACCCGTATCAACCATTAGCACCAGTCAATGGTGTTTGTGTCCGTTTTTGAATGTTCAGTTGACTGAGTTTCGTGTTTAATGAAGAAAGTATATAATTATAATAATTGGTCGATACCTAGGATGCTGGCAGGAACTTGTATCAACCATCAGTGCCAGTCAACAATAATTGTGATACATTTTAAAATGTTCAGTTTACTGAGTTTCATGTTTTATGAATAAAAGTATCATAATAATATAGTTCTTGCTGCCATGCAAATGTAGCAGAGCTTCCGGAAATCCTTTGCAAGGAAAAGATAGAACTGGACACGATTCTCTTTCTTTCCCTCTCTCACCTTCTCTCCTTGTTTCCTTCTTGGGTGGCGAAGATTCATGCCTTTCAATTAGGGCTGTTGTTATATCAGTAGTTGTGAGTTAACCCGTTTGGGGGGTTTGGACGGTGCTTAATTGAGGCTCGGTAGGCCAAATAACACCCACAACTGAGCCCGAAATGTTTATGTCTGTTGCTGAGCGAGACATTGGTTCAGTGAGCATGGTCCCGTTTTGCAATCTTTCTTGCCGCCTTGGTTAAGTGAACTGCTGCGATTGTTAAATTTAAAATGCCGGCTGTTCACGGATGAACCTGGCTTCTCCATTGACTTTGCTTGTTAGAAAGTTGTCAACAAGAGAGGATCACATGACTCCGGGGCACTGCGACTGTCATAACTATGAACCAGTTTGCCGAGCGTGTCAAATTTTGTTCGCACGACCCTGGGGATGCTGCAAAAGTTGTAAAGGAGAAAAATGGTCCTCAATCCCCTTCCCCCCCCCAGTGCTGTTGTAACTTTGAACTGTCACTAAATGAACTGTCGTAAGTCGAGGACTACCTGTGTGGATTGCTGATTTTTCTTCCTCTGCATTTTGTGTTGAAGCTCATTGGGTTTTCCCTCACTTAACTTCTTTTAAGGCTTGAAAAGATGTGAAGGTCAGAAATGGGTAGACTGGTTGTGATGGCTCGTTCTGAGCTACAGTGATTTTGGATCTGTATTACTGTCTGCCTTTGATCTGTTGTGGCTTTCCGCTGTCCTTATCCACTTGCATTTGTTAGATTTATGAGGTGTCCAGTTTCTCCCCTAAGATGATCCTGTGACTGTCATGGCCCACGGAAATGCATCTACTTGCATTTGCATGTTTTCAAACTGCTAGGTGGGCAGGAGATGAGGTAAGAATGGGAGCTCAGCCTGTTGCACGGTGTTTGAACCCAGGCTGTCAGCTTTCCAGCTGACATGCTCGGCGTCTTTAACCACTGAGCCATCGCTCCACAATGCAATCACTTTGCAGTGGTGATATATCTTTGCACATAAAGGTATTAACTATCATTTTTCTTCACTTTTCTCTGTACAAGGAGCACTTAAAGATGTAATAAAAACAAATATCAGTAGCACTTAGACTTACACGGTGCTTTCCAGTCCTCTCTTAAGCGGTTTACAGAGTCACCATATTGCCTCCAACAATTCTTCATTTTACCAACCTTGGAAGGATGGAAGGCAGAGTCAACCTTGAGCCGGTTGAGAATTGAACTGCTGACAATTGGCAGAATTAGCTTGCAATACTGTATTCTAACCACTGTGCCATCACAGCATAGCCTATATAAATGTGAATAAAAATGCATCTGTTAAAAATGGATAACAAAAGCAGAGGTATCTAATGCAGATGTATGTTTATGTAGATGTGGATGCTATAGATTATTATCTATATAGACTTAATGTATCTGTAGATTTAGCCTTGCCATGACGTTTTTGCTTCCCTCCCAACACCCGAGGACGGTGTCCTTCAATGATGATAACCTTAGTCTCTATGATAAAGGTCAAACTCGTGAAATGGATATTTCTAAATTAATGCAGAAATAAGATGATCAGGCTCCAAGATGTAAAGACAAGGACCACTAACACAACCTTGGTTTGGCTTCTATGTCTTTCATTTGATGATCAATTAGCTCTGCCTCACTTCCACCTTTTTTGTATTACCTGATTCGACCTTGAGCTGGTGAGAATCGAACTTCAGGCAGCCGGCAGTCAGCAGAAGTAACCTGCAGTACTGTATCCTAACCTCTGCGCCACCACGGGTAAAAGAATGTCAAAATAGTATTAATATCTACTAATGGTCTGATGGAACGTTACGGGTAGCCCTCACTTTACAACTATTCATTTAGTGGCCGTTCAAAGTTGCCACAGTGCTAAAACAAGTGACGACCATTCTTCATACTTATGACGGTGGCAACATTCCCCAGGGTCACATGATCAGAATTAAGACGCTTGGCAACTGACTTGTCTTTATGACGGTTGTAGTGTCCCGGGCTCATGTGATTCCCCCCTTTTGCAACCTTCTGACGAGCAAAGTCAATAGGGAAGCCAGATCACTTAACAACCAACGAACTAAACTATCATTACTAACTTAACCCCTGCAGTGATCCACTTAACTGAAGCAAAAAAAAAAAAAAAAAAAAAGTTGTAAACAGAAATTTTGGGCTCAGTTGTGTTTGTACGTTGAGGACTAGCTGTGCAGTTTTTACTGTTGCCTAATTTGGCAGCGATGAAGTCTATCGGCTCTGTAGAAAGGAGCTGGCCTCCAACGAAGACTGGTATGAAGATCAGTATACCCCAGCCAGCATTCGGGCTACAGAACAATGAGCTGGCTCACACAAGAGGAAGTGGATTTTCAGTTATCCTGAAATTGTAAAAGCAAAAAGCAGGACTAACAGGAAACTTCTGTCATTTAATCCCAGCTGCGTATGGTGTCTTAAAAGTACAGCGGATTCCAATCCGGCCAACATACTTGCATATTTTGAATACTTTTTGGTGAGAATTCATTACAGTGGGTGTTCCCGTAATCTGGAGTTAAACGCATTATAATTATCATTATTAAATGTATTATCCCCCTGCCTTCTTGGAGTTTAGGGAGATGATAGATAGATAGATAGATAGATAGATAGATAGATAGATAGATAGATAGATGATAGATAGATGATAGATAGATAGATAGATAGATAGATAGATAGATGATAGATAGATAGATAGATAGATAGATAGATAGATAGATAGATAGATAGATGATAGATAGATAGATAGATAGATAGATAGATAGATAGATAGATAGATAGACAAACAGACAGACAGACAGACGATGATAGATAGATAGACAGACAGACAGACAGACAGATGATAGATAAATAGATGATAGATAGATAGATAGATAGATAGATAGATAGATGATAGATAGATAGATAGATAGATAGATAGATGATAGATAGATAGATAGATAGATAGATAGATGAGTTGTTAGTTGCGAAGTCATGTCCGATCCATCTTGACCCCATGGACAACATTCCTCCAAGCCTTCCTGTCTTCTACCATCCTCTGGAGTCCATTTAAGCTCATGCCAAGTGCTTCAGTGACTCCATCCAGCCACCTCATTCTCTGTCGTCCCCTTCTTCTTTTGCCCTCAGTCTTTACCAGCATTAGGCTCTTCTCCGGGGAGTCCTTCCTTCTCATTAGGTGGCCAAAGTATTTGAGTTTCATCTTCAGGATCTGGCCGCCTAAAGAGCAGTCAGGGTTGACCTCCTCTAGGAGTTACTGGTTTGATCGCCTTGCAGTCCAAGGGACTCGCAGGAGTCTTCTCCAGCACCATAGTTCCAAGGTGGTTATAATAGGATGCTCTTAATTTTATGTATCCTATTAAATTAAGAGCATTCTACTATGTATATAATAAGATGCTCTTAATTTTATCCTCGGTCCCATAAAATAGATTGAGCTGAGAGAGAGAGAAAACTGACCTCAAATCAAGTTAATTCCATGGTCAAATGAATTTGAACATGCTTCTTTCTACGTCCCGGTGCAAAAATTGAAGCCTTACTTTACTAAAACATTGGTCCTGTGCTCTGAATGCTTTGTTTTCAAGAAAGACGGCAAAAAGACTAATCAAATCTTTATTATAGTCATAGACCAGCATAAGCATTTTCATTATGGTTCTCTCCCACAGCGAGAATACGATTAACAAACTCGTAACTTTGCACCTGAATGCTCAGAGTACCAGTTTATTTGCTTTATATTCTATATAGGAAATTGGCTGAAGTATGGATGGTGTTAGTTTAATATTGGCAATTATATGTGGGGCTGGATCATTATTGTGTAACATTATATTTCTTTTTTTTTTCCCAGTCTTGTTTGGAGTGTAATCTAAGGACAAAGATGTATTGGTTTAGCTTAAAAATGGGCAGACGTTAAACAGGAATCTTTAAGTGACTTTCAGTTTAAATTCTATATATAGGAAATCAGCTGAAGTATGGATGGTGTTAGTTTAATCTTGGCAATTATGTGTGGAGTTGGGTCTTCATTGTGTAACATTACATTTCTTCTTCTTTTTAGGCTTATTTGGAATATAATTTAAGGACAAACATGATGTATTAGTTTAGCTCAGGAATAGCTCATAATGTTTAGAGTGGAATCTCTAGGTGATTTTCAGTTTGAAAAAGAAAAGATGAATTGCTCATTTGACTGTAAAATAAACCCCTCTTAAGAATGGAAGAAGCACTGGATGAATTTGTGGGTGAAAAAAAAATTCACTTCTGGCACTGAAAAGAATCTTTGGATTAGGAATGCAGAGAGGGAGGGAGATGGGCAGGTTAAGAAATTTTGTTGTTGTTAGTTGCGACCTATCGAAGTCGTGTCCAACCCATCACGACCCCATGGACAACGTTCCTCCAGGCCTTCCTGTCCTCCACCATCCTCTGGAGTCCATTTAAACTCACACCTACTGTTTTGGTGACTCCATCCAGCCACCTCATTCTCTTCCGTCCCCTTCTTTTTTTGCCCTCAATCTTTCCCAGCATTAGGCTCTTCTCCAGTGAGTCCTTAGGTGGCCAAAGTATTTGAGTTTCATCTTCAGGACCTGGTCTTCTAAAGAGCAGTCAGGTTAATCTCCTCTAGGACTGACCAGTTTGATGGCTTTAGGTACATGATGGCGAACCTATGGCATACGTGCCACAGCCCTGAGCTCCAGTGGGCAGCTGATTTTCGGCCTTCTGGAGGGCCAAAAGAGGCCGTTTTCGACCTTCCCAGATTTCAGGAAAGCAAAAAAAGTTCATTTCCAAACTTCCGGTTGGGCCATTGGGCCTTTTTTCACCCTCCCCAGGCTCCTGAGGCTTTCCTAAAGCCTGGGGAGGCCAAAGAAACAGCCCAACGGGCAAACCGGAAGTTCGTTTCCGGCCGGAGGAGGGTGTTTTCTCCCTTCCCAGGTTTTAGGAAAGCCTCCGGAGCCTGGGGAGAATGAAAATCCCCCCCATGGGGGGTCGTTCAGGCACACGTGGGGGGGAGCACATGCATGCGCAAGTGTAGGGGTTGTGTGCGCATGCACAGGTGAGCACATGCACGATGGAACGCACAGTTTTAGCACATCTTTAGAAAAAGGTTACCCATCACTGCCTTAGGTTAAGAAATAAAATGCATGTAGAGATGTGTCAGTCCTAAGCTGGTGACTAATAGGAAGTTTCAACCGATAGAAGGAAGTCTTATAATTTTGTCAGGGTGGGGGAAAAAACCCTGGATGTAAGCCATTGGAGTTCTTGAGGAGAGAGAGACACGCTGCATAGTTTCCAAAACGTGTTTATGAAACTGAAGCAAGCTTGTTGTTTGTTTATCCCTCTACCTAGCAAATGAAAAGTGAAAGCAGTAGAGGTAGTTCTGGACTTATACCCATTCACTGAGCGGCTGTTTGAAGTTACAATTCAACTGAAAGTTACAATTGAACTTCAACTGAGTTCAAGACGTCTCCTTAAAATGGATAGAGGAGAATATTCGTATGTCGAGGTTGATGTGAGAGGTTCTCGCCGCTTTCTGAGCTTGGTGGTTTTCTCGCAGATGTTTCGTTACCAAACTAGGTAACAACATCAGTGCACCTTGTTTGGGTAATGTTAACTTAGTTTGGGCAATGAAACATCTGGGAGAAAAACCACCAAGCTCAGAAAGCCCCAATAAACCCCTCATGTCAACCTTAACATACAGATTCTCTCTGTCAGTTTAAAGAGAAACCACCAACTGAAGTAGCGGAGAAGGTGAAATTAACTGCTTTAATTAGAGATAATGGACTAGACCAGGGGTGTCCAAACTTGGGAACTTTAAGACTTGTGGACTTCAACTCCCAGAATTCCCCAACCAGCATGGCTGGCTGGGGAATTCTGGGAGTTGAAGTCCACAAGTCTTAAAGTTCCCAAGTTTGGACACCCCTGGACTAGACCAACAGTTCTCAACCTGTGAGCCAGGACCCCTTTGGGGGCCGAACGACCCTTTCACAGGGGTCACCTAAGAGCATCGGAAAGCACGTATTTTTGAAAAAAATACGGAAAACAAAAAAATAATTTTATGATTGGGGGGTCACCACAACATGAGAAACTGTATTAAAGGGTCACGGCATTAGGAAGGTTGAGATCCACTGGACTAGACAGCTATATAAGAGACTGGAAACTGGACTTTCTATGTCTTAAATATAATAGACAATTCACAGAGGGATTTGAAGATTAGTCCTATGTTTAGCTCAACCTGTTGACTGCTTTTTCTTCCTTCTCTCTCTCTCTCCCTCTCTCTCTCTCGCTCCTCTCTCGCTCTCCCTCTCGCTCTCCCTCTCTCGCTCCTCGCTCTCTCCTCTCTCTTGCTCCTCTCTCTCCCACTCTCTCTCTCTCCCTCTCTCTCGCTCCTCGCTCTCTCCCTCTCGCTCTCTCCTCTCTCTCCCCCTCTCTCTCTCCCCCTCTCTCTCGCTCCTCGCTCTCTCCCTCTCGCTCTCTCCTCTCTCTTGCTCCTCTCTCTCCCACTCTCTCCCTCTCTCTCTCGCTCCTCGCTCTCTCCTTCTCTCTCTCTCCCTCCCTCTCTTGGAGTTGGAAGGGACCTTGGAGGTCTTCTAGTCCAACCCCCTGCTCAGGCAGGAAACCCTATATCAGTGATGGTGAACCTTTTCAGCACCAGGTGCTGAAACTGGAATGTGGGTGCATGCACACACCCATGCCAGAGTGCCGGAAACTCAAAGTTTAAGTGGCCGGTCTGCATGTACATGCCAAAAACCAGAAGAGCAGCTGGCGACGGCCCATGTGCCCACAGAGAGGGCTCTGAGTGCCACCTCTGGCATTTGTGCCATAGGTTCACCACCACTGCCCGATACCATTTCAGACAAATGGCTGCCCAGTCTCTTTTTAAAAACACCCAGGGTTGGAGCACAACTTCTGGATATATATATATATACCGGTATATGAAATATATATTTCATTTACTGGCATATAAAACGGGAGGAGAATGTATTGCTTTTTTTTCTCTTCTTTCAGCACTGAGCCAGGTTATAAGTTAAATGTTAAATCCAAATGACCCATTTTTTTTTCTTTTTTTGTACACTATTTTTTCTTTTGTTGTTGTTGTTAGGTTGAACGTGCGTTTTTGTTTTAGTTCATTTTGTTTGTTTTACTGTTCTGTATTTTATTCTCTACGATAAAACTTTAAAAAAAAGAAAAGAAAACCCACCAAGCCCAGAGAGCCCCAAGGACTCCAAACTACTCGATTTATGTGCAATCCTGAGGAATGGCCGTGCATTCCTATTTCACATTTGCGAAACTGTTAGCAACTCAATGCATGTTATAATAGCCAGGTTGAACTCAAGAGACCCAGGGCTTCTGTGTATAGGTAGTCCTCGACTTACGACCGCAAATGAACCCCCAATTTTTGTTACTAAGCGAGATAACTGTTAAGTGAAGTTTGCCCCGTGTTACGATTTTTCTTGCCCCCGTTGTTAAATGAATCACTGCAGTTGTTATGTTAGTCACGCAGTTGTTAAGTGAATCAGGATTCCTCACTGACTTGTGAAAGGTCATAAAAGGGGAATCACGTGACACACACACACACACAGGACACTGCAGCTGTCCTAAGTACATGCCAGATGCCAAACATCTGAATTTGGATCACACGACACAGGTGTGAAAAATGGGCCTAAGTCCCCTGTTTTCAGTGCTGTTGTAATTTTGGTCACTAAACGAAGGTCTGTAAGTCGAGAACTGCCTGTAAGTCCACTGTTCGAGTGTTGTGCTTTACCTTTAAGTCGCCTGGCCTATTTTGCTTCAGGTGAAAGTCTCCACCTGGATTTCTTAAATGATTTATGCAGAAAATCAGTCTTGAAGTTGTCAGTCCCTGTTCTCTGCTCGTGAATTACCGTATCGATTTCTTGCTTCTTAGTTTCTTGTGTCGGATTTGAATGGAAATAGAATTATCGCTTTTTTCTCTCTCTTATATGTCCTCCAATCAATGGGGAGAGGGGGAAATCGCTTCCAAGTTTCCGCATTTTATTTTCCTATTTAGGTATTATAAACAGAATTCATGCCACAAGGGTTGTGTTGTTTGCAAAACAGATTCCTTGAGTGGTGCTGTGCAAATCGCTGTAGCGACAATCCCCTTCACCTTGAGCTGATCCCCTCCTTCAACCCTTTAATGCACTGATTCTCAAACTACGACCCGCAGGCAGGATACAACCCGCCAATGCAAAGTATCCGGCCGGGGAGTGGTGGGATTCAGCCCCGCCCCTTGCCCTGCCCCTCACCATCGCCTTATCTTCCAGCGAGCATCCACTCCAGCTACACTTCCAGTTCTAGTTATTTCACCGGTTGAGCTGCACTTCTGATCACACCACGGCTGCCAAAGGTAAGGCCGAAGGGTGCTGGGGAGGACCAGCTGACTGAGGGATGATCTTGCCAGTGCAGCCATTTGATCCAGGCCTGGTGGGTGAGTAGGGAAGGAGCAAGGACAAAGTCAAAATGCACTGCTAAATTGGCCACCCCCACCCAGTCACATGCCCACCTAGCCACACCCACCCAACCAGTCCGGCCCCCCAACAGTCTGAGGGACCATGAATCGGCCCCCTGTTTAAAAAGTTTGAGGACCCCTGCTTTAAAGCATAGGTAGAAGACAGATTACTTTTTGCCATCAAGATAGATGACTGTATAGGAAGTCCTTGACATTTTGTTGTTAGTTGCAAAGTCATGTCCGACCTATTGTGACCCCATGGACAACGTTCCTCCAGGCCTTCCTGTCCTCTCCCATCCTCTGGAGTCCATTTAATCTCACGCCTACTGCTTTGATGACTCCATCCATCCCCCTCATTCTCTGTCGTCCCCTTCTTCTTTTGCCTAATCTTTCCCAGCATTAGGCTCTTCTCCAGTGAGTCCTTCCTTCTCATTAGGTGGCCAAAGTATTTGAGTTTCATCTTCAGGATCTGGCCTTCTAAGGAGCAATCAGGGTTGACCTCCTCTAGGACTGAGTGGTTTGATCGCCTTGCAGTCCAAGGGACTCACAGGAGTCTTCTCCAGCACCAGAGTTCAAAGGCCTCAATTCTTTGGCACTCAGCCTTCCTTATGGTCCAACTTTCACAGCCATGAATTTGCAACTGGAAAGACTTACAGCAGTTTATTTAGTGATTATTCGAAGTAAAAATGGCAGTGAAAAAAGTTTTTCACACCCTTGTAGCATCCCCACGGTCACGTGATCAAAATTTTTTGGTGACTGGTGTCAACCCTGAAGCTGATCTGATTGAAGCCATTTTAAGGCTTTAGTGTTGCCACACTGGAGCTGAGGGATAAGAAGGGAGGAATGAAGAGAACTGAGATTTGTAGCCAAAACAAAATACTTGGGAACCAAGGACATTCCCAGAAAGAGGAGGAGAGAGGAAGAGTGAAATTACCAGGAAACCGGACAACACCTTGATTGGACCATGTGACTGATTGTTTGGGCAAGGAGGAAAACTTTTAATTAGGTGAAAATTGCGGGATTGACCAGATTTGCTCCTGTACACATAGGGCAGGGGTGTCCAAATTGGACAACTTCAAAACTTGTGGACTTCAACAGCATGGCTGGCTGAGGAATTCTGGGAATGGAAGTCCACAAGTCTTAGAGTTGCCAAGTTTGGGGACTTTTGACATAGGGCATCATAAGTGCCTATATAAAAGCTAACAACCAAGTTCAATCCTGGTTAGTCATTAGACAGGGGAACTACCTGACAAGTTCTCAGAAGACAGCAACCTCATGGAAGTAAGACACTTGGGAGTCAAACTTACCTTAAAGGTGATTGGACTTTGAGAACAGCAGACCACAACCCTTGAGAAATTAGAGTTGTGTTTAATTTCGTGTTGCATCTTCAATCTGCTGGAAAAAAGGACAACTTAGCAGCACAAAGAGTGAGGACTTTGGGGAGTAAAAGTAACTTTAGAGACCACGAGGAATGCTTTTTATAGAGGGCAAGAGTCATTAAGCAATGCAGAGGGTTTTTTTTCCCCACTGAAATGCTGAATCCCAAAAGCTTGTGCAGGATTTTCAATTAAAGAGAAATCTTATTAGTAATGTCCTTCAGAAAGTTATTTCTCTAAACTGTTACTTTGCTCTTTGAGGAAAATACATAAGCATCTTGTTAAGTTACAAGCGTTTGAAACCTAATTCTCCGTGGTCCAATGAATTTTATCTCATAACAGAATTGCATACTGCATAAAGATAGTTGTGCTCCTTGCATTGGGAACATCTCAGCAGGATTAATAAAAACTTTTTTTGCCCTTTAGGGAAAACACGGGGTTGTTTTTTTTGGCCAAAGCAGTAAGGCTAACCTTTTTGTCGTCGTGTGGCGAATGCGTGTGCGCGCACCCGCACCCATAATGCAATGTGCATGCAACACTCCTTCCCCTCCCCCGTACTCCATTTTGGACCTGGAAAGCCGCCTGCACCAGCCTGGAAGCCAAAGTGGGGCACTGGCACTGCGCAAGGCCCCAAAATGCAATGCAAGTGCCCCCTGCATATGCGCCCACACACACATGCGCGGGTGTCCCCCGCATGTGCCCCGATCCTGTGCATGCACGGCAGAGAACCAAAAACCAGCTGGCCAGCGGGAGGCCCGCGCGCATGCATGGTGGAGCTAGGCTGGGGCGACAACTGATACGCCCGCAGAGAGGGTTCCACATGGCACGCCTGGCATAGGTTCGCCATCACGGGCCTAGAGGGAGAAGAAAGAAAATTGGCCAAGTGAATTCTTCGATATGGCTAAAAAATTGGGAGTTTATTGTTTTTTATCTTGTTTCTGGATCCTTTGTCTTAGGTTTTGTGCAAAAGAAATATCCAATATAACATAAGGAAACTTACCGTATTTTTCGGAGTATAAGACGCTCTGAAGTATAAGACGCACCTAGCTTTTGGGGAGGAAAACAAGGGGAAAATATCTGCCTCTGCCTCCCAGCAATTTGCCTCCTTGCAACAAACAGCAAACAGTACAGACAATGTACACTGTTTGTAGTGTTACATTTCAGACTATATTTGTACCGATGCTGAATGTTAACTTGTCTAAACAATAATAAAGCAGGCTTTAAAAAATAAGTCTAATAATTTGAACATTCTGTAAGCATTTATAGTTACTGACTTATCTCCTTGCAGCAAACAGCCTGACTAGCACAAGAAAAAAAAAAATCTGCCTCTGCCTCCCAGCAATTTGCCTCTTGGAGGAAACAGCAAGTTTCAATTTCAATGTAAGCATGGGCCTCCCAATCATCAGCTGTTTCAAGTAAGGCCCAATTTTCTCCGTTTGCTGCAAGGAGATAAATTGCTGGGAGGCAGAGGCCAAAGGGTGGGGGACAGTGGGTGGGTGGGTGGGGCTACATTCAGTATATAAGACGCACCCAAATTTTCACCCACTTAGGGGGGGAGAAAGGTGCGTCTTATACTCTGAAAAATATGGTAATGTGCCTGTTTAGAATTAGTCAGAAACGGCTAGCACATATATGCGAGGGGAACCTTTAACCTTACCTTACTTATTTGAAGAGGCAGGTAATGAAAATTTTATTGTAACACTTTATTGGGTATCAGAGCGATAGATTATATACTTTCATTATCTAGCTGTCTTTAAACCTAAAAAGATGCGGGGCAGATGAAATTCATATTTGCTAAATCTGGAACCAATTACTGGTGACCTGCTTGATAGGATAATATAGGTAGTCCTCCATTTACAACAGTTTGTTTAGTGACCCCGTTCAGAATTACGACGGCACTGGAAAAAAGTGACTTATGACTGATTTTCACGCTTAACTACTGTTGAAGCATCTCCATGGCCATATGGCCAAAATTAAGGCATTTGGCAACTGACTTACGATGATTGCAGTGTCGCGGGTGTGTGTGTGTCATATGAACCCCTTTGGCGACCTTCTGACAAGCAAAGTCAAGGAAGAAACCAGATTCACTTAACAACAGGGGTCTTGGTAACTTTAAGATATGTAGATAGAATACCTCAGCTACTGGGGAATTCTGGGAGTTGAAGTTCACAAGTCTTAGTTTGGAAGCTTTACCATTTCAGACAGATGTCTCTTCTTAAAAACCTCCAGTGATAGAGCCTCCGCAACTTCTGAAGGAAAAGCCATTCCACTGGTTAATTGTTCTGTCAGAAAAATCTACTTATATCTAGATTGCTAATAGAATAGAATAGAATAGCAGAGTTGGAAGGGACCTTTGAGGTCTTCTAGTCCAACCCGCTGCTTAGGCAGAAAACCACTTCAGACAAATGGTCATCCAACGTCTTCTTAAAAACTTCCAGTGTTGGAGCATTCACAACTTCTGGAGGCAAGTTGTTCCACTGATTAATTGTCCTAACTCTCAGGAAATTTCTCCTCAGTTCTAAGTTGCTTCTTTCCTTGATTAGTTTCCACCCATTGCTTCTTGTCCTGCCCTCAGGTGCTTTGGAGAATAGCTTAACTCCCTCTTCTTTGTGGCAGCCCCTGAGATATTGGAAGACTGCTATCATGTCTCCCCTAGTCCTTCTTTTCATTAAACTAGACATGCCCAGTTCCTGCAACCGCTCCTCGTATGTTTTAGCCTCCGGTCCCCTAATCATCTTTGTTGCTCTTCTCTGCACTCTTCCTAGAGTCTCCACATCCTTTTTTACATCATGGTGATCTAACCTGGATGGTTTTGGATTAGTTTCCATGCATTGCTTCTTGTCCTGCCTTCTGGTGCTTTGGAGAATAGCTTGACTCCCTCTTCTTTGTGACCGCCCCTTGGATATTGGCGCATAAGCAACATGGAGATGGCCCATGCCTTTGGAAGTGTTAGCTTCATAGTGTTCATTTCTGACTTTATTTTGAGTGGGGAGATTTAAAAGGACTGAGGAGGGGGTAATTTCTGTATGTATATGTTTGAATAAAGCAGAGACATTAGCTTGATTCGGAACTTAATTTATAGGCGTTGCAAGAACACGTGAATCTTAAGTGATGAAGCTCCTATAACTAATATACTCTATCCTATCACTGGAAGCTTTCAAGAAGAGATTGGGCTGCCATCTGTCAGAAATGATGTAGGGTCTCCTGCTTGGGTGATGGACTAGATGACCTACAAGGTCCCTTCCAACTCTGTTATTCTGTATATTTGGTGTGCATTTTTTGTTTCCTTTTTGCTTCTGTATATAATCGGCTTGGACTTGTTTGAGAAGATGGACACCATGGTAAGAGCTTCCCTGGTGGTGAGTAGATAGGCAAGTTCAGTGGTGGGTTCCAGATCCCGTTCCACCCTGCATGTGACTTACCGCCTCCGCGTGCCTCCGCGACGCTCCAGCTGCTCAGCAGAGCGTCACACAGGTGCTGTATGCGCCATGCGCATGCACGGAAGCGCCAAAGACTTAAAGACCGGTAAGGAGTACGAGCGGGCTGATGGGCCCTCCGGAGCACCGAACCGGAACGGTACCCGGTGCTCTGGCGAGGCTCCGATACGCCTGTACCAGGGCACTCCGGTACGCCTGTACCGGGGCATACCGCCTGCAACCCACCACTGGGCAAGTTGCAGAGTCGATGGTAACATAGTAAGCGTGGCCAGAGGAAAGGCTTACTTCCAGGTTGTAGGATCATTGTTCCTTGAGTGCCAAATGTGAATCGTTGCTTTTATTCCCTCCAAGCAAAAGTTTTAACTGTTAACCCTTCCTTCTTTCTCCTAAGGTCCGTCATCCTGTCATCTGTGCCAACAACCACGTCTTCTGCTCCATTTGCATCGAAGTGTGGCTTAAGAACAACAGCCAGTGTCCTGCTTGTAGGATACCCATCACCACTGACAACCCTTGCAAAGAGGTCTTAGGTAAAGTAACCCTCTCTCCCCTTAAATATGCACACTTAATTCTTTTATACCCGGTGGAGGAAGTCCTTAACTTACGACCACAATTGAAATTTGTGAAGTGAGTTTTGCCCTCCCGTTGTGCGATTTGTCTTGCCATGTTTCTTAAGCGAATCGCTGCCGTTGTTAAATTAGTTACACGGTTGTTAAGTGAATCTGCTTTCCCCATGAATGTTGCTTGTTGCCAATGGGGATCACGTGACCTCCGGACACTGCCACCGTCATAAATGTAAGTCAGTTGTCAAGCATCTGAGTCTAAATCACAGGGACACGGCAACAGTCATAAGTGTGAAAACTGGTCATAAGTCGCTTTTTCTCAGTGCTGTTGTAACTTCAAACCAGAACTATTTCTTTTGGAAATCATAAATGATAAACATAACAAGGGGGTAATCTACTTAATAATACATATTATTACGGCAGCAAGAATGATCTTTGCCCCAAACTGGAAAAACGGGGAAATTACACAAGAAGAGGAAGTAATTAGGAAAATTCTGATTTGGGCTGAAATGGATAAATTGACATGGGAATTGAAGAACAAAGACGAATCAGAATATTATAAGATCTGGGATAAATTTTATCGATGGTTGGAACAAAAAAGGGAAGACCCAAACTAAGCAATGATGAAGATTTATAGAATGGAGATTAGAATTATGCATGAAATCTTAACAGTGAAAATGTGCAAGACAAGAACAAAGCAACACGGATGGAAATACAATATCCTTATATTTGTGAATGCTGAATAGACCAATTGTAAATAAGCAGGGTGGTTATAATATTTAACTTTATATTCTACAGGTGAAACTCGAAAAATTAGAATATCGTGCAAAAGTTAATTTCTTTCAGTAATGCAACTTAAAAGGTGAAACTAATATATGAGATAAGACTCATTATATGCAAAGCAAGAAAGTTCAAGCCGTGATTTGTCATAATTGTGACGATTATGGCTTACAGCTCATGAAAACCCCAAATCCACAATCTCAGAAAATTAGAATATTACATGCAATCAATAAAACAAGGATTGTACATAGAACAGTATCGGACCTCTGAAAAGTATAAGCATGCATATGTACTCAGTACTTGGTTTGGACCCTTTTGCAGCAATTACTGCCTCAATGCGGCGTGGCATGGAAGCTATCAGCCTGTGGCACTGCTGAGGTGTTATGGAAGACCAGGATGCTTCAATAGTGGCCTTCAGCTCTTCTTCATTGTTCGGTCTCATGTCTCTCATCTTTCTCTTGGCAATGCCCCATAAATTCTCTATGGGGTTCAGGTCAGGCGAATTTGCTGGCCAATCAAGCACAGTAATCCCACGGTCATTGAACCAGGTTTTGGTGCTTTTGGCAAAAGTTATTCTCATCAGAAAAGAGGACTTTGGAGCACTGAACAACAGGACTTTGGACCACTGTGCTTCATTAAGACCAGGGTCAACGCAGCCGTCTACCAGGAGATTTTGGAGCACTTCATGCTTCCTTCCGCAGACGAGCTTTATGGGGATACTGGCTTCATTTTCCAGCTGCCCACACTGCCAAAAGCACCAAAACCTGGTTCAATCACTGTGGGATTACTGTGCTTGATTGGCCAGCAAATTCGCCTGACCTGAACCCCATAGAGAATCTATGGGGCATTGCCAAGAGAAAGATGAGAGACATGAGACCGAACAATGCAGATGAGCTGAAGGCCACTATTGAAGCATCCTGGTCTTCCATAACACCTCAGCAGTGCCACAGGCTGATAGCTTCCATGCCACGCTGCATTGAGGCAGTAATTACTGCAAAAGGGGCCCAAACCAAGTACTGAGTACATATGCATGCTTATACTTTTCAGAGGTCCGACATTGTTGTTATGTACAATCCTTGTTTTATTGATTGCATGTAATATTCTAATTTTCTGAGATGGTGGATTTGGGGTTTTCATGCGCTGTACGCCATAATAGTCACAATTATGACAAATCATGGCGTGAACTAGCTTGCTTTGCAAGTCATGAGTCTTATCTCATATATTAGTTTCACCTTTTAAGTTGCATTTCTGAAATAAATGAACTTTTGCACAATATTCTAATTTTTCGAGTTTCACCTGTTGTATGTATGGCAAAGACATTGCCAGGACGGTTATAATGTGTCCAACGGTTTAATATGTGTTTAATAAAAAAAACATTTTAATTTTAAAAAAGTAACTTCAAACAGGTCACTAAACAAATAGTTGTAAGTCGAGGACTGCCTGTACAGAGTGATAAAGCTAATGCTTTGTTTCTTGATGGGGAGAGGCCCTTTTGCTTGAGATCAGAATGGGGAAAAATGAGATTTTCCTCTGCAAGTCTGAAAAATATTGAAATGGGATGGTTTTGGTTTTTGCTGCAGGAGGAACAAGCGAAAGTAACCCTGTGTTTAGCCCTGCCATTCGAAAACAGCTTCGCAAAACCAGACTCGAGATACTGCACAAAGAATACGAGGTAATATTTAGAGCAAAGAGGGGCGTTTCAGAACTATTTCATTGCATTCGCATGACTGATGGGAGATGGCATGTCTCTACCTCCAAAAGTGCTTTTTTACAACAAAGGTGTTTAAAAACAGGTCCTCCAAATGTTGGAAATGTAATCAAGGACTGGCCACATACTATCACGTGTGTTGGATGTGTCCAGTGGTGGGATTCATTTTTTTTTTACTACCGGTTCTGTGGGCGTGACTTGGTGGGCGTGGCATGGCCTGGTGGGCGTGGCAGGGGAAGGATACTGGAAAGTCCCCATTCCCTCCCAATCAGCTGATACTCGGGAGGCAGAGAATAGATTGGGGCAGGGGCAATCAGAGGTGGTATTTACCAGTTCTCCGAACTACTCAATTTTTCTGCTACCAGTTCTCCAGAACTGGTCAGAACCGGCTGAATGCCACCTCCAAAAGCCAAAAAAAAAATTGGACGCAAATGCGCACATGGGTAGGAAAAAGTTAAAATGACATATAGATTATAAGCCAGAATTATTTTTCTTAGGCATAATGCTAGAAAAATATGAGAAAGAGAAAGGTTTCTGGCACTTGCATGCTTCCTCTTTATGGGTGCCGGAGCGCCGGAAAATGAGCCGAAGAATAGCCAAAAAACAGAGTGTTTTGGGCATTCAGTGCCGAAAAGGTTCCCTATAACTGGTATATACTATATATTCAACAGATAAACTTTTATGTTGCCTCACATCTGAAGTGCTTTAAGTCAGAGCAACTAAATCACATCTGCCTTACTCTGCTGTCAGAAATAAGATGGTGAGCGAGATGATCCTTTGGTACCCATGTTTCCTTGAAAATAAGACCAGGTATTATATTAATTTTTGCTTCCCCCCCCACCCAAAAAATGCATCAGGGCTTATTTTCTGGCTACGGTTTATTTTTAGGAAAACGC
The DNA here is from genome assembly GCF_964273705.1 of Natrix helvetica. Classification (NCBI taxonomy): domain Eukaryota; kingdom Metazoa; phylum Chordata; class Lepidosauria; order Squamata; family Natricidae; genus Natrix; species Natrix helvetica. The sequence goes on along the minus strand of NC_138549.1, from coordinate 14,506,913 downwards.
AGTACTAAAATGCATCCATCTGGCTGACAATTTTACCTGGGGCTTATTTTGGGGGTAGGGCTCATATTACGAGCATCCTGAAAAATCATGCTAGGCCTAATTTTCCGGTTGGGTCTTATTTTCAGGGAAACACAATATGATCCAGCAGAATTGTGTCTCTCTTAATGGGGTCCACACACATATTCATTTGGCGAAACCCTGAAATCTAGAATAATAATTATCGGATTCTCCACTACGGTCACCCTTCAAAGGCTCTCCCTGAGAATTAAAACCTTGTGGCTTGATCTGCTTTAAACTGTTACTGTCTTCATCCGTGGCCTCTACTTCACTCTGGGTCTTTTCTCCCATTAGGATGAGATAGAATCGCTGCAGAAAGAGTTGGAAACTCTGAAAGGAGAAAACCTCAGCCTGGAGTCCCAACTCAAATCTGTCCTGCACCCTGAGACCCTGCAGGTGCCGGAGAGAAACCAGGAGTCTCCACAACCTTCAGACAATGAGCACAAAGTGGACACTGAGACTTTGGCAGCATGGACCCAGAAGCTTCAGGCCGCCAATGACATGTATGAGAAAGTGAAGGAGGACATGGAAAAATTAATGGAGGTAACGTGTGTTAATGCAACTAGGTGGACGTCTAAGCATTGACAGTTGGCAGGGATTGGGAATTCAAATGGTCTAAGTCAGGGGTCAGCAACCCCCGGCTAGGGAGCCACATGTGGCTTTTTCATCCCTCCACTGCAGCTCTCTGTTCCCGGTTTGCGCGTTGGATGATTTTTTGCCCTCCAGAAGCTTCAGGGAAACCACTTGAAGCCTCCAAAGAGCAAAAAATGGCCAAAAATTGAGGCAAAAAATCAGCTGGCCAGCATGCACATGCGCACTGGAGCTGACAGGGCAACGCCTCGCATGCCCTCAGAAATGGCTCCGCGTGCCACCTGTGGCATGCATGCCACATGTTTGCCATCACGGGCCTATACCATTACAGACACGTGGCTGTCCCAGTCACTTCTTGAAGGCCTCCAGTGATGGAGCACCCACAACTTCTGAAGACAAGCCTGTGCGCATGTCCTTGAGAGCCAGGAGAAGGAAGAGAAGCTGCAGGCCAGGCGACAGAGAGATAAGAAGCAGCCCAACCCTCAAAAGGAATGAGGGTGTGGCAGGCCTCTTACAAAGAACCCTTCCTAGTTTATTCAGCTGTGAAAGCAAGGAGGCAAAATATACTCCGACTTGCAAAATTCTGCTGCTATAAAGGTAGCATTGGTACTCAGGGTTGGTGCTTCTTGTCTGCATCACCTTGAAGGGCTTATAGTACAGTACAGAAAACAAGCAAAATAAAGATTCAGTAATGGTCAGTTGACCTTATGGCCTTTGACCAAACTAAAATATCCTATTAAATGAAGAACACCCTTGCAGAGTGATGTATTTTTTCTTGCTTTTATTGTAAGATCAAGCGGAAATGCTCCTAATGGCCCATAAATAGGACCAGGCACCTCATTGCTATACACTTTTCCTCTATCCACAGAATTATGGGGCCTCCCTCAGGATCAGGCTAACTGATGCCCTGCAGCTAATTTGAGCTTCATCTCCTATTGGGTAATAGTGCTCCAAGACCCCAGTTAGGAGATTGCATGACCATTTCACTCCATGATATCTCAAGGGTGTGAATTACCGGGTCTCTAACTTCTGGCAGCCGCCCTTAATCGTGGCAGAGAAGATTCCCAGATATCAAGCTCGAGTTATTTTTCAATAATAGAAAAATACCGTTGCACGTTTAAACATGAAAATTCTGAGAACATTGGATGATGCTACCTAGATTCCTGTTGGCATCACGGGGGAATTTCAAACATTGCAAAGATTTCTCACTGCAGGTGTGGAATTGATCTGTTTCCCCTTTTATGATATTTAGTTTATTCGAAGAAAGTTACAATGCAAAACACCAAAATATTTTTTTGAAAAAAATATTGTTTAAAAGAGGAAAAGGGCACAACAAACAGGACATTAAAAAGAAAGAAAGAGTCTGGGAGGGAAACAGGATTAGAATTAATACAATTCAAGAGGCGGAAGCCTTTATTAAAAAAGAATCTTTCCCCCCAGAGGAGGAACTTAGTGGGAGTAGAGAAAAGGACAACAAGACGCAAGACAAGGAGGGGGTGGGGGGCGCTGAGGCCCTCCCAAGAGGCAAGGAAGAAGAAGCAATATCGAAAAGGCTTAGATCACAAAAATGAACGTATTTGGAATAATTGTAATTGTTGATACTACAAAAGTAACAGAGAAAAAAATAGTAGAGCACACGTTTGATAATAATGGTTAAATTTGTTCTGATGCTTTCTTTTATATTTTAGTTCTAAGATTGTTAAATTAGTGAGTTTCTAGGCGGGATTCTCGCCACCAGTAGGGAAGGGTAAAAGGGTGTCTTTTACCCTTCCCTATATATTTCAAAACCAATAAAAATTTTGCAACAAAAAAAAGAAAAGAAAAGAAAGAAAGAGTCTTTAAAAAAAGACTAACACATAGAGACATAATGTGCTCCCTGATGGAATGCTGATTGATGGAATACAACAATGTTAGTTCCCCACCCCTTGGGGAGCAGGCCAAAAGAATTTTAAACTACTAAATCTGTTTCCAAAGGGTTGGCCTGTCATCTATCTACTCTATTAATCGCAACGTAGTTAAGAGGAAAAATAGCAATTAATCCATAAAAGTAATTGAAATGTTAATTTTTGTCTGAAATGGTATAGGGCCGTGATGGCGAACCTATGGCATGCCTGCCACTGGGGGCACACGGAGCCATACCTGAGGGCATGCAAGGGGTTGCCCTATGTCAATTCCAGTGTGCATGTGTGTGCTGGCCAGCTGATTTTCAGCCTTCCAGAGGGCATGGGGAGGCTGTTTTTGCCCTCCCTAGGCTTCAGGAAAGCCTCAGGAAAGCGAAAAACAGGCCCAGCGGGCCCACTGTAAATTCAAAAACAAGCTTCCGTTGGGCCGTTTTTCGCCTTCAGGAGGCTTTCCTGAAACCTGGGGAGGGCGAAAAACAGGCCCACTGGAAGTCAGGAAACATGCTGTTTCCTGCCTCTAGAGCAGGGGTGTCCAAACTGGGGAACTTTAAGACTCGTGGACTTCAACTCCCAGAATTCCCCAGCCAGCTGGCTGGGGAATTCTGGGAGTTGAAGTCCACGAGTCTTAAAGTTCCCCAGTTTGGACACCCCTGCTCTAGAGGGCCTGGGGGGATGGGGGAGGCCGTTTTTGCCCTTCCCAGGCTCCAAGAAAGCCATGGGCGCATGCGCAGGGAGATCACGCATGTATGCTCAGGTGGACAGAACGCCGGGGTGTGTGTGGCATTTAATTTAACCTTGAATTAAGGTTCGCCATCACTGGTATAGGATCTCCTGCTTGAGCAGGGGTTTGGACTAGAAGACCCCACGCTCCCTTCCCACTCTGTTGTTTCCTTATACTCTGTATACATGTCACAACTGCCTGAAGGTTTATTTCCTGGTCAACAACCTGAAGGAAAACGTTGTCAGAATCACTGGCCTGTTTTGTCTTACTGGCTCTTTTTTGCCAATCCAGGAGCTGCTAATTGCATTAGGCCATTTTCCTTTTTCAATATCGATGACCACATTTCCTTTCAGGGATTCCGATAATCTATCGTGTATCTGACTGAGGACCTCTTGTTTTGCAAATGTCATCTCACTGGCTCAGAGACGGAGGCCCTCCCGGGCCTTTCTACGGCGAACCTATAATTTGTGTGATTCCATTTACTGCAACAGGGCCCTGGTGTCCTAGTGATTTAAAAGGGACATTTTAGGGTTTAAAAGAACCTGCCCTAAAGCATTTCATTTTGTTGGAGAGAGGGAGGGGAAGGGAGGAAGCGAGGGAGGGAGGGAAACAAGGGAGGGAGGAATGAAGGAAGGACAGAAGAAAGGAAGGGGAGGGAAGCGAGGGAGAGAGGGAGGAGGGGGAAACAAGGGAGAGATGGAAGAACGAAGGAAGAGTGGAAGGAAGGAAGGGGAGGGAGAGGAAGAGGATATTAAGGGAGAGAGGGAGGAACGAAGGAAGTGTGGAAGGAAGGGGAGGGAGGGATGAAGGGGAGGGGAGAGAAGCAAGGGAGAGAGGGAGGGAGGAATGAAGGAAGGAATTAAGAAAGAGGAGAGAAGGGAGGGAGAGGGAGGAGAGGGAAATAAGGGAGAGGGAGGAAGGGAAGCGGAAGGAGGATGGAAAGGTAGGGAAGGAGGAAGGAAAGGGAGTATGGGAAGAAGGAGAGGGAGAGAAGTGAGGGAGGGGAGGGAAGCAAGGGAGAGAGAAAGGGTGGAAGGAAAGAAATTAATTAAGGGCAACGGCATGCCATCATGAACTAAAACAATCGTGCTAAAACCCAAGAACATCAAAATTTAACAATTGGTAAAATTATCAAGAACCAAGGCGCAAACCTCCCTGTTCAGGAGCCCTCTCTGCTTGTAATCGTAGTTCACGGCAAGACTGATGTAAACCAGCCTCACCGAATCAAATGCGTTCAGTTTATCCAAAAGAACTTTGCGAAGTGCGAAGCGTTTAAGACTTTGTTAGTCCCCGTCCTTTTTCAACAATGAGAAAACGGAGCAGCTATAAGACAACTTTTGGTAACTAAAAGCTTGCTAACTTAGATCATCGCTCTGCTTAAATGAGTTGGGAAAATAATATTGATCTAAATAGCTGTGCTGGGATTGAGTACAAGTAGTCCTTCAAGTATTACCATTCATTCAGTGACCGTTTGAAATTACTATGGCACTGGAAAAAGTGACTTGGAACTGGTTCCCACACTTACGACTTCTCCAGCATCTCCAGGATCACGTGATTAAAATTTGGTTGCTTACCAGCCAGCTTGTACAGATAGTCCTGTATATCTAAAATTCCTTTACAACAAACGACATGAAATCCATGCATTGCTCATCCCTGGAATAGTTGTCAATCAGGACAGAGCTGGAAGGGACCTTGGAGGTCTTCTAGTCCAACCCCCTGCTCAAGCAAGTGACCCTATACAATTCGAGACAAGTGGCTCTTCGGTCTTAAATACCTCCAGTGATGAAGCACCCACAACTTCTGGAGGCAAGCTATTCCTCTGAGTAACTGTCCTCACTGTTAGGAAGTTTCTGCTCAATTCCAGCTTGCTTCTCTCCTTGATTAATTTCCATCCATGGTTTCTTGTCTTGCCTTCTGGTGCTTTGGAAAATAAATTTACCCCCTCTTCTTTATGGCAGCCCTTCAAGATATCGGAACACTGCTATCATGCCCCCCCCCCCCCACTCCTTCTTTTCTCTAGACTGGCCATACCCAATTCCTGCAACCGTTCTTCATATCTTTTACTTGGCTTAATAGATTAGCCCAATGGAAAGCAGCTTTTTGGATGTTCTAAATTTCTTGATACAATATGTGTGCGCCATAGCCAAGTCTCTTATCTGGACTTTATTGCTTTTTTATAAAAAAGAAAATAAGTTTTATTCACCGAGTCACAGTGAATGACTTGGCTTGTCAAAAGGCATCCTCCCAGAAATGTTGCCCGCGTAAAATGGCAAACAGATTATTGTCATGAGTTTTGTTCTGTGTGTGTGTGTGTGTGTGTGTGTGTGTGTGAGACAGAGAGAGGGGGGGTGCATTGTAGATGTGTATATCTGTCTCTTTAAAAAAAAGGCCAAGCCACTGAGTAATCTTTGTCCGCTTGGAAGAACATACGGTAGAAATTGTTCAACATTCATTTTGCTGATACCTGCACACCACCATGTCAATCCATTTAAAGAATTTTGTCGGGGAGTGGAGGCAGGAAACATTGAATTGCCATTAGTATATCTCCTTTAATGACCGTCAGGTTGAACTAACACAGCTCTTGTTTATTTCCCTGGATAGCAGCCTCGCGGCGTATTTTGGAATTATGAATTAAAAATGTCTGTTCTCTTGCCAGTTTCCGCCTGCCCATCTCCCAGGGTAATTTTTAAGTGGTGTCTCTGTTGGACGGGGGATTTCTAGGATCTCGGCCATCGCTGTGGTTACCTTTCCGTCCCTTCCTTCTTCAAATCGGGCCTGGTTGGAAGAGATGTGAGTCTTGTTGACGTTGTTAATAATTTTACTTCCACGTAGGTGAATAAGAAACTGAGGCTTGAAAACGGTAGCCTTGCGAGGGAGAACTTGCAGCTCAAGGCTGAGGTTGGAAGCAGGTCACCCCAGAGGTATGTAAATATTTTAAAACCCTTCCATGCATTTTTCATGGGGCTGGGCTTTAACTCTTAATGAGCCAAACAGGGAAGGTGCAATGAGGCGAGGGAGCCAAAAGGAATTCTAGGCAATGTCTGCTCTTTGCGGTTTGTAGGCTGCTTACAAGGGTCGGCCAAGGTTGGTTTCAAACGCATCTTTTTACAAAAATAAATAAATATATGCAACGTGACGGTTTGATCACTAACTTCCCCTTCCTGACTCCTCTGTGCACTTTTGTCCTCTCAGTACATATGTGGCTGCCTGCCTGTCCATACACACACACGCACACGCACACACTTGCATGCACACTTCCAAATTATGCAACTTTGGGAAGACATGGCTTTATTTATTTATTTTGAGTTAAAGGCCATCTTTAGGAACAAAACTAGAGCCACGGTGGCGCAGCGGTTAGAGTGTAGTACTGCAGGTTACTTCTGCTGACTGCTGACTACCTCCAATTGGGCAGTTCAAATCTCACCAGGCTAAAAGTTGACTCAGCCTTCCATCCTTCCGAAGTGGGTCAAATGAGGACCCAAATCGTGGGGGGAAATAGGCTGACACTGTAAACCGCTTAGAGAGGGCTGTAAAAGCACTGTAAAGCGGTATATACCTATATGTGTCTATACATACATACACACACAAACACACACACATATGTAGTTCTCGGATTACAACTTCAAATGAACCCCAAAATTGTGTTGCTAAGTGAAACATTTTGTTTTTTTAAAAATAGTTTTTATTAAACATTTTGACCTTTAAAAACAGAAAAAAAGCAACAAATACAGAAAAAAAGAAGACAAACCTAACAATATAACATAGTTTTACAACCTTCTGTATCAGCATACATGCTTAGCTTTTGTAGTTCTCTATCTACGTTGCCCTTCCTATCGGTTTTAACATCTGTAATAGTGTAATAACAGTTTTTACTAACAATTGTAATAATATTGATTTGTTCATATCCCCATTATATTTTACATTATGGTCAATACTTTAAGTTTGATACTTAAATACTTTTAAGTTTCACTTTCAGTGAAACATTTGCAAAGTGAGTTTTCGCCCCATTTTACGACTGCCACAGTTGTTAAGTTGTTAAGCCGGCCTGGCCTGTTAATTTTAACTCGTTTTTTAAATGTATTGTTCTATAAATTCGACTTGTTTTTTTGGATATATATTTAATTTCTTTTTAACTTCTCGGGATGTGTGTTTTTTAATGTTGTACGCCGCCCTGAGTCCTTTGGGAGAAGGGCGGCATATAAATCCAATAAAAACAAAAACAAACAAACAAACAAAACAAGTGAGTCGCTGCAGTTGTAAAGTTAGTAACCGGTTTGTTAAGGGAATCTGGCTTTCCCTTTGGACTTAGTTTGCTGGTAGGTTGCAAAAGGTGATCGCATGGCCCTGGTGTACTGCAACTGTCGTAAACACGAGACAATTGCCAAGCACCTGGCTTTTGACCAGGGGGACGCTGCACTAGCTGTAAATGTGAAAAATGGTCATAATTCACTTTTTTTCCAGTGATGTTGTAACTTTGGTCACTAAACGAACTCTTGCAACTCAAGCACTATATGATTATATGTGTGTGTATGTAGGGAGAAGGAGAGAGAGATAAATATAGAGATAGAGAAATAGACGATAAAGAGAGAGAGAGATAAAAATGGAAGGAATGCAAGGACTTTTAACAGTTTCAGCCCTGCAGTGACTGAACAAGAGCTATTCATCAGAGCAACATATAATTGTTCCAAATGAATCCCCCTTTTTTAAAAAAGAAAGAGGGTTGGGGGGAAAAACCAAGCCCTTCTAAAGGATGGGTGACAATTACTGAATTTCATAGTGGCATTTTTATATTTGACAAGGTGACATTGCGGATGAAATGTATATTGTAAAAGGCGGCTGGGGCTGTAAGAATGATTGAATGTAAATATTTCAAGATGTGGACCGCTGTTCAAATGTTATCATAAATCTCTGCCATTGTTTTAGGGGATAATTCTTCATGCATATTTGAGTTGAAAGGATAGGGCCAATCCCTAGAAGAGTAATCTGCTTGGTTATTGCCTTTGGACTGCTAGTGGTTTCTCTTCTCTAGATATTTAAAGTATTCTCTGCTCCCTTTTATGATACTGTTCTGAGCTAGGCTTCCCCAGCAGCACGAAGCCAAGTCCTCGTCCTGATTAAACCCCTTTTATTTAATTTATAGTGAAATCCTCTCCCCTAAAGTCTTTCCTCTCCCACAGTCTTTCAAAATAGTTCACAATTACTGACCTTTATCCGGCTTGGAGAGTTGGCCAGGCCGATATCTTTCAGACGCCGCAATACTTGGCAAGAATGCAGGAATGAACTAATTGTCTCCTGCAAATACCCCCCCTCGCCTTTCGCTCCTCTTTTATTTCCTCTGGGAGGGGCCATTGGCCGTCCAGCTGTGGCCTTATCCCCAAGTCGACCCTTGTTCCTTAGCTGTTCCCTTCGTCTGGCAACTCTGCGCATGCGCACACTGGGAACAGGCTCCATCTGTTCGTCTGCCTCACTGATGTCTGACTCCAAAGGCAGCTGATAATTGTCACATGGTCCTGGCCCCATTTCTGCCTCTGATGCAGAGCACTCGTGAGAGCCTTCCCCAGACTCCAGGAATGCCTCATGTTCCTCCCCAACCTCCTCACCGTCCGAATCTGGCGGGCCACAACAGGTACGAAGCTGAGATGATGGATGGATGGATGGATGGATATGGAAAGATTTCAATACAGGTGTATGCCTCTTAATTTGCACAGGAAAATGATTGGCTACCTATCTGTTACTAACCCTCTTGTTCCCTTATTTCCAAATCAATGGAACATACAATAATATAATACAATACAATAACAGAGTTGGAAGGGACCTTGGAGGTCTTCTAGTCCAACCCCCTGCCTAGGCAGGAAACCTTATACCGTTTCAGACAAACGGTTATCCAACATCTTCTTAAAGACTTCCAGTGTTGGAGCATTCACAACTTCTGGAGGCAAGTTGTTCCACTGATTAATTGTTCTAACTCTCAGGAAATTTCTCCTCAGTTCTAAGTTGCTTCTCTCCTTGATTAGTTTCCACCCATTGCTTCTTGTTCTGCCCTCAGGTGCTTTGGAGAATAGTTTGACTCCCTCTTCTTTGTGGCAACCCCTGAGATATTGGAACACTGCTATCATGTCTCCCCTAGTCCTTCTTTTCATTAAACATGGTTCTCTGTGATTTATGCTGGGTTCAGAAATAAACACAGGCAGTCCTCAGCTTACGACCACAAGTAAGCCCAAAATGTATGTTGCTAAGTGAGAAATTGTGTTGAGTTTTGCCCCATTTTACAACTTCTCTTGCCACTTTTCTTAAGTGAATCACTGCAGTTGTTCAATTAGTAGCCTGGTTGGTAAGTCCCCGTTGACTTTGCTGGTTGCAAAGTTGCCAAAGGGGATCACGTGACCCTGGGAAGCTGCAACCGTCATAAATATGAGTCAGTTGTTAAGCCTCCGAATGTAAGTCACCTGACCACGGCGACGCTACCAAAATCGTAAGCGTGAAAAATGGTATGAAGTCACTTTTATTGTAACTTCAAGTAAACTATTGTAAGTCGAAGAACATCTATAGCGTGTTCTCTAGATCATCTACCCCAGCTCCCCCCAACCTTTCGGGCACCAGGGACTGGTTTCGTGGAGAGAGGTTTTTACGCGGACCGAAAGGGGTGTGGCTTCACGTGCTACCTGCATCCCATGGATGGGGGCTTTGCTTATTTGTGTAGCTCAGTTTCCAGCATGCCGGGAACCGGAGTCAGTCCATGGCCCAGGGATTGGGGACCCCTGATCTACCCCATTCTTTCGACGCTACCGCTAGCAAATTTGTATTGACAATAGGGCATCATGTCTATGTTGCTTCCTTCCTGTAATTTTTGCTGGATTGTGTTTCTGTTTATTTATTTGTTTGTTTGCTTGCTTGCTTACAGGCTAGGAAGATTCACCGTGGCAGCCCTTCAGACCAGGCTGGAGCAATGTGAGCAGGAAACAAACCGTCTTAAGAAAGCCTTGGAGAGAAGCGACGCCTACGTAGAAGACCTAGAGTCCCAGATCGCACAGATGAAGCGGGAGTGGGACCAGAGGAAACCCCCAAGCCCGGAAAATGTAACTGCTTCCTCCATGGAGGATAAAAACTGTGAAAGCCCCCCCAGCAAGGCTGTTGAGAGCCCCCAAGAACCCATAGATCCGACCTGTTTATGCGCTAGTCATACCCCTGTTGATCTCGATGAGACAGCAGGACTTTTAGGGAGCAGCAATGACGTCTGCTTAAATTCAACTAGCCAGGCTTGTTCGGATGATCCAGTCACCCCAGAGCCTGCCGGGAGAGATGTTTTTCGAAGTTCTCAAGAGGGTCTTTTGGACGTTGGCAGCTCTGACATGGATACCTGTTCAGAGCCAGCCTGGGATAAAATTGAGGACTGTGCGCCCTATAAAGAAGAACTCTATGATCTTCCAGATCCGTGCACTCCGTTGTCTCTCAGTTGCTTGCAGTTAAACACACCCAACAATAAGGACGACCCGCCTGTGAAAGAGGAGAGCCATAGCGAGCCATCCACCTTCCTAAGGAAATTGGAATTTGAGGATTTCGGAGAGGCCTCTGACGACTGCAACAAAGATTCCCCGGAGCACAGTGTAAGCAGTTGTGAGAGCAGCGAACCTAAGGAAGGCTGTTTCTCTTCGGACAAACCAGATTTTTGGAACAGGTGCCAGCCACGTTATGGCGAGAACTTGGACTTTGAAGGCTCGGAGCCCAACACGGCCACCAGTGACTCGGCCGAGTCTTTACCGAAATTGAGCGAAAAGAGCCACAATCCGGGCGTGCTGAAAAAACTGCACTCCATCCGCTCTTCGGAAATGAATCGCACCAGGACGTCTAGTGAGGCGTCCATGGACGCGGCTTACCTCGATAAGATCTCCGAACTGGATTCCATGATGTCCGAGTCAGACAACAGCAAGAGCCCCTATTACACCTCCAGATCCTCTTCTGACTTGGATAATTCCTGCAAGACAACCCAGGGCCCCGACAACTTAAACGAAAACGGGAAGAATGAAAAGGAAAGGAAAGAGCCGCGTTCTCTGAAGAGTCCTCTCAGCAGGGATCATTCAGAAGAGGGCAACGAGTGGAAATTTGCGACTTTTTCCATCCTTTCCCCATCATCGCTAGACACCACGGAGCCTTTCCCGCTCTTTGCAGGCCGGACTTCTGAAACGAGCGAAGGGAAGCCTCAGAGCTTCTTATTCCAGAGAGAGCTTTCCCCGAGCTTTCTCTTCAGCAGCTCTCAAGGACCTTTTGACGAGAATAAACTCGGCTCCTCTTTATTTAAGGTGGCTCCTGAGCTGCAAAACCTCCATAACCAACTCCAGTCTCCTTGGTCGTCATCGTTCGTCCCCGACAGAAAAGCCAAAAGCATCCATTCGTCGGCAAAAAGGAAAATTCAGAGCAGTCTGTCCAGTGCAAGTCCGTCAAAAACTACCAAGAACTGATTTGATATGTCGTCTTTTTTTGTTTTGTTTTTTTAAAGCAAATATATATATAGTGCCCAATGTGGGAAAATGTTCACATTCTCACTCCCCACCTTATCTCTACAGGATATTCTTCGCCCAGGCCTCCTTTGATCTCAGTCTGTCCATTAGTTGAAACACTGAGTGATGGAGCTTGAATATTCTCTCTGTGTCTTGAGTGCAATGAGCTATTCGTTGAGAGAAGCTCTCCAAAACACGCCTCACTTGATGTCCTTCAAGTTTTGATATCTTGGGTTATTTTTTAAAGTTTAGGTTGAACGAAGTCCACTTGCTCTTTATATGTCCAGTTACTGAGTGTGACAGACCTTTGAAATGGTTCAACATTGACACCAGTCTTTCTGTAGGGTAAAGCACCTCTGGAAAGATGTGTAGCTGCTTTCTTTAGAAAACATCGATGGCAACTATTGCATAGTCTGGTTTTTTGTAGAACCCAGCTCTGAGAATAAAAAACAAAAAAACCACGTTTTCCTGTTCCTTAGCTGCATGAGTCAGTCTATCTCTGTGCTGAATTATAGCTTTTAATGTGTAGCTCTTAACATTTTTTTTTTCTTTGACAAGTCTTTAGTTTGGGGGAATGTCAGTTTGCTTCAGTTGGAAAATCCAGAGGTGTTTTTTTTTCTTTTTTAAAGAGAATTTGGTTAAACACTGCTTTTAATTTTCTCCCCTCCCCTCTTCACCCCCCCCCCCACCACCATTCCCTCTCCCCCCGGTGCTCCATTGTTGTACAAGAATATGTGATTTGTGTCTTGTGTAGTTCATCAAAAAAAAATGGGTTGGTATGCTAATGGCTTGTTTACCGAATGTGCATTTTACATGAATACTGTACTGTTTTACATTAATACTGCATGATTTTTCTATGTGGAGTGAATAAAAAAAAAAGTCACGAGCACCGTAACCATTTGATGTGGCTTCGAGTATTCAATTAAGGCAGTAAGGATTGTGAACTTGTATAATTAGAAATCCTTTCTGAATTTCCATTAGTTTGTTTCCTGATAGGAGCATGTACACGTTGTTAAAGTAGGATAGTACAAGTATAGTGGATAGAGCTGTGTATTAACTTACTTTCTGGATATATGTCAATATGTATTGTCTATAATTTCAAACATCAAATGGATCAGAATCTGGATGGGACCATCCCAGATTTGGATCATTATCAGGAAATTCCACCATCATTCATCTGATAAACACAAATGGCTGTATCCTTTTTGCCAGAGTGCGCACAGTGTGAGACAACCCAGGAGCAAATACAATAAACAGAGGTTTGTATTCGAACAGTGGTTTTCTACATAGAATATATACATACATGTACTTTAATCAGACTTCAAAACAAACAGCAACAGCAATTACAGCACGGAAGCACAGAGAGAGAGAGGGATACACCCCAAAAGGGCCTCTTATTATTGCAGGCTGTTAGTGATATCAACCCAAAAACCTTGCTGACTCATTCCCAGCATGGCATCATCGTAGCAGCTGGTCCGCTCTTAAATCATTACCCTGACTTAAAAAAAAAATCAATAGACTAGGACAAAATTTGCAGACAAAGTAAGACTGGGTTAATCCAAATAGGTGCTGGGATTTTTGAGCTACTCTACAAAATCTTGGATATCCTGTGCCTGCAGTTCAGGATTTACAACTGTAGCAACTTCTTCTCGATGCCAGATTTACGAGAAATTGAGAGACCTTTTTGACAAAGAGATGAGAGGTTTGGGAAGAAGAAGAATGCCCTTCTGAATGTGGTAGAATTGTTGCCAAATATATAGTACATTAGTGCTCTAAAATCAAAAATATGTTTTTTTTTAATGGCAAATTGATTTCTTTGTGTAAATCTTCCTCAGATTTAAATTCTTCCTCAGATACAAAAATTAAAACATTGGAAATGACATCATGTTGTCCCATAAAATTATGGGTCTTTTATTGGCAAACCTGGAAAACGTTAAAGTTGCATAGATTGAGTTAGACCAATAGCGAATAAATATGATCCCAAGCATGTCAAACCGAGAATGAACAGAGTTATATAGAATGCATCCTTGCAGAATAAATATGAGGTTATCTGCTGACACCAGAAGGACATACCTTGCTGGAGGTGCTCAGAAGTGGCAAATCATCTCTTAAACTCACGGGCTCTGTGCATGCACACACTGGGAACAGGCTCCAGCTGTTCTTCTGCCCACTGATGTCTGACTCTGAAGGCAGCTGATAATTGGCATATGGCTCTGATCCCCCTCTCTGCCTCTGACACAGAGCCCTCATCAGAGCCTTCCCCAGACTCCAGGACTGGCCCATGTTCCTCCCCAACCTCCTCACTGTCTCTGTGTGCTGCCAGATCCGCTGATGGACCACAACACAGACTAGCAGCTGGTTTTATAACATACAAGTTTTTTTTCACTTCTGCATCCTGTATTGGCTTCCCCACATTCCCATCAGTGTAAATCAGGGCTTTCTTTGTGACTAAATAAGGGACTTCCTTTCTATACCTGGTGGAGCAAAGCACATAATTTTGCAAGATTGTTAACGTCATCAGAAAGACTTTTCTCAACCTGAGAGCAGTAGAAGCCAAAGGCAAAATAGAATTCAAACTGGATTATCAGAATGGATTTTAAAGAAACGCCCAAATCCTACAAGTAGGGTGATCTTATTTCGTCCTCCCTATAATTGCAAACTGCCATAACTTGTTGCAACAGGCTAACAGAGTTTCTTGCCAAATCCCTTATCTCTGTGAAATAGGTCATATACTAGCTTTCCTCCTCATATTCTTAAGCATAAGAAATAATTGAGTTAAATTGAGACATCTAGCTGGTTACTGACATATGTTTTCTAGTCACTGTCTATAATACGTAATGGTGGTTGTGGCCCACCAGTGGCCAAGCGGAGCTGGCACAAGTTGAACAGTGAGGAAGTTCGGGAGGAACATGGGCAAGTCCTGGAGGCTGGGGAAGGCTCGGACGAGGGCTCTGTGTTGGAGGCAGAGGTGGGGCCAAGGCCTTCTGGCAGTTCTCAGCTGCCTTCGGAGCTAGACAACAGCGAGGCAGAGGAACAGCTGGAGCCTGTTCCCAGTAACTGCATGCACAGAGCTTCCAGAAGAAAAGAACAGCTAAGAAATCAGGGCCGACTTGGGAGTAAAGCTACAGGTAAACAGTGATTGGCCCCTTTCATAGGAAATAAAAGAGGATCGAAGGGAGTGGGCTTTTGCGGGAAACAATTCGTTCATTCATTTCGTTACTTCGTTTCAGGAGTGTGAAGATCTGTCCGTGAATCTCAGAGAGACTCTTCACAGTCTTTCCCTGCACAGCATCTCATTTGGAAAATATTTACATGGCAGTTTTCCAAGCTAGATAAGGTCTGTGGTCATAAATTCACCTTTGAAAGACTGTTTACCAGGCCTTTGCTGAATGTCAATGAGAGGAATTCACATTCGTTTAATAAAAGGGGTTTTGTCGGGACCAGGAATCTGCTTTGTACTTTTTGGGGAAGCCTAGATCGGAACTGTTTTTTAAAAAAAAAAAAAACAAGAAGGGAACTGACCTTCTAGAAACTGACCAGAAAAGAAGCAAGGATCTTCACAATAAATTTTTGTTTATTCACTTTAATAAAAAGCCGTTTTTGATTTTTTTAAAAAATGATGGTTTTCTACTTAAAAGATGGGGTTTAACCTGTGATGGGTTCCGGATCCCGTTGCAACTGGTACAGGAGTCCTCCACATGAATGCGCGCAGCGTGAGCATGCATCTTACCATCCAGCAACGCCTCCGTGAGCCTTCGCGATGCTCTAGCTGCTCGGCGGAGCGTCGCACAGGCGCTGTACACACCATGCATGTGCGTGGAAGCGCCAAAGGGTTTAAAGACAGGTAAGGAGCGCAGGCGGGTGGATGGGCCCTCCGGAGCACCATACCAGAACGGTACCCGGTGCTCCGGGCAGGCTCCGGTACGCCCGTACTGGGGTATACCGCCTGCAACCC
Organism: Natrix helvetica; assembly: GCF_964273705.1. Taxonomy (NCBI): domain Eukaryota; kingdom Metazoa; phylum Chordata; class Lepidosauria; order Squamata; family Natricidae; genus Natrix; species Natrix helvetica. Next base: position 14,491,193 of record NC_138549.1, on the reverse strand, counting down.
ACCACTGGGTTTAACTCATCCTAAAGTAAAGAGCATCAATTTGATGCTTCTTTGCAAATCTGATATAAATCAACATTCAGAGGCATCCATGACTAATGGGGGGGAAAAAGCCTCAAGTAAATTTCTTAATTTTTTTTATTCCAATAATAATCAGATAATGTTGTGGTGGTTTCAAGATTAACAGGCTTAGTATACTATTAACACGGATCAAACACTTAAAATGTTTATGGCTTAATAAGGGGCTATGAAATTCCTTGTTAGGAATGTAACTTTATCAGTTATGGAATTAATCAGAAAAATCATGGATATCTCTGAATTTTGATTTGCTCACCAGATTTGCAAAGAAGCATAATATCTCGATGCTGTTTACTTTGGGGTATTGAAGGAAGTGTCGCAATGTTAAGCGTTTAATGTATGCTTTCTAGTTATTAAAAGGAAAGTTCCGCTTGAAGTGGAGTAATTAAAGCTTTTATGAGTTCAGTATCAAATCAGTTAATGCGTGTGGGAAGCATGCCTCCTTCAATATCCAAGAAAGGAAAACCTCAACTCCATTTTAATAGAGTTAAAGTACTTTTACTAGATATGATGTGAAAACAGCAACAGGAAAGCAAGATCTGAGCCAGAAAGGCGGAAACATATCAGTGACGTGCAGTCAGGTGAGGCAAGTGTGGCACAGCCTAACCTCTCATCATCAGGGCAGTGAGTCATTCGATGGGAAACTTGCCTTTTGGGAGGAATGACCCAGCTTGGCTCCCGCTTTCGATCTGCCGCCCAACGACCAAATGGAGAAGCGAAGAGGCAGGAGAGACAAAGCAGGAGCCAAGCCGAGTCATTCCTTCCAAGAGGCAAGTTTCCTATCGAATGACTCGCTGCCCTAGACTCAAGGCTCCAGTCCAGCCTGCGGTGCTTGCAGCCCCCGCCATCTCCTCCAGGGACTCACAAGCTCGGCACCAGAGAGCTGCCGCGAGAGAGGCCGGCCAGATTGCCCGGGCGGCAGCAGAGGTTCCCTTTGTTCTTTCGGGTGCGGGAAGCGGGGGGGAAGAGGCTTCCTCCGCTCCGTCCACTCCCCATCTGCGCTGCCCTCGCCCGACAAGCGCGCCCCGGATTCCGCGCAGCTCTGGCAGGCAGTGCCGTGGCCGAATCCCAGGGCGAAGGGCGGCAGGTCGCAACTGAGCATGCCTGACTGGAATTCTGGGAGTTGAAGTCCACAAGTCTAAAAAAATTGCTGCCTCACCAGCTATAAACCTCACCGCACGTCACTAGAACATATACATATCAAAGCACCCTTCCCCCAATTCCCCAACCCATTGTCCAATCTGCAACTCCCTAAGGTGTCATGTGGGGTACATCTTCAAACAGCCTCATCAAGTTGGTATGCAGAACGGTTGGCCTTGACCAAGTCCAAACATCAGCCACCAGCATGCGCAGAAGATGGTGAGAACAAGACTCCTCCAGTCCAATATAATTCCCTTCCCTAATACTATGCACGCGCACGCGCGCGCGCACACACACACACACGTTCCTATGGCAGCCGATAGCAAGCAAGCGTAGCAAGCAAAACAGAGGCTGACTGTGTATTGCAGGGGTGTCCAAACTTGGGAACTTTAAGACTTGTGGACTTCAACTCCCAGAATTCCCCAGCCAGAGTTGAAGTCCCCAAGTCTTAAAGTTCCCAAGTTTGGACACCCCTGGTGTATTGTATACTGGAGAATAAGATCAGAACAAGTTACCCTTGTCTAAGCAATCACTTAGGTTACAAATTGGCCTTCAGTTTTATTTATATGGCATTTATCTCCCAAGAAGATAATGTGCCTTACTGGCAGTTCTGGCACTCCAACTGAGTCTTTGGTCATTTTCACTGCATAATATTAATTATGGGGCCTCGCCCATGTAGAAAGTGAGCTGATTTGCAAAGCAAAATCCACAGATACTCAATCTGGATATGCAGACTCCATGATTGCATATACACTATATTGCCAAAAGTATTCGCTCAACTGCCTTTACTTGCATATGAACTTACTGTAAGTGACATCCCATTCCTAATCCGTAGGGTTCAATATAACATCGGTCCACCCTTTGCAGCTATAACAGCTTCAACTCTTCTGGGAAGGCTGTCCACAAGGTTTAGGAGTGTGTTTATGGGAATGTTTGACCAGTCTTCCAGAAGCGCATTTGTGAGGTCACACACTGATGTTGGATGAGAAGGCCTGGCTCTCGGTCTCCACTCTAATTCATCCCAAAGGTGGTCTGTCAGGTTGAGGTCAGGATTCTGTGCAGGCCAGTCAAATTCATTCACACCAAACTCTGTCATCCATGTCTTTATGGACCTTGCTTTGTGCACTGGTGCACAGTCATGTTGGAAGAGGAAAGTGCCAGCTCCAAACTGTTCCCACAAAGTTGGGAGCATGGAATTGTCCAAAATGTCTTGGTATGCTGAAGCATTCAGAGTTCCTTTCACTGGAACTAAGGGGCCAACCCCCCAGCTCCTGAAAAACAACCCGACACCATAATCCCCCCTCCACCAAACCTTACACTTGACACAATGCAGTCAGACAAGTATCATTCTCCTGGCAACCGCCAAACCCACACTCGTCCATCAGATTGCCAGATGGAGAAGCGCGATTTGTCACTCCAGAGAATGTGTCTCCACTGCTCTAGAGTCCATTGGCGGCGTACTTTACACCACTGCATCCGACGCTTTGCACTGCACTTGGTGATGTGTGGCTTGGATGCAGCTGCTCGGCCATGGAAACCCATTCCATGAAGCTCTCTGTGCACTGTTCTGGACCTAATCGGAAGGCCACATGACGTTTGGTCTGTAGTGATTGACTCTGCAGAAAGTTGGAATATTTAGGAGTGAGGAAATTTCATGACTGGATTTGTTGCACAGGTGGTATCCTATCACAGTTCCACGCTGGAATTCACTGAGCTCCTGAGAGCGACCCATTCTTTCACCAATGTTTGTAAAAAACAGTCTGCATGCCTAGGTACTTGATTTTATACCCCTGTGGCCACGGAAGTGATTGGAACACCTGTTTCTGATTATTTGGGTGGGTGAGCGAATACTTTTGGCAATATAGTGTATCAGTGATGGCAAACCTATGACATGTGTGCCAGAGGTGTCACGCAGTGCCCTCTCTGTGAGCACATGAGTCGTTGCCTCAGCTCAGCTCCACCGCGCAGTTGCGCTTGCCTCCCGCCTGCCAGGTGGTCTTTGGGTCCCTGCTGTGCATGCACGGGGAGCAGGGTGCATGTGGGGGATGGGGGGCATGCATGGGGCATGCATGGGGGCAGAGTGCATGCAGGGTGTGTGCACATACACGGGGGACAGTATGCATTAACGGCGGCCGCATGCACATTGCATTTTGGGGGTTCACGTGCATTTTGGGCACTCGGTCTGGAATAGGTTAGCCATCACTGACATATATTATTTGTACTACAATAATGTACAGCAGACAGTTAAATTTCACATTATCTTCATATCCAAAAAACGTATTGTACAATAAAGTTGTAAGAATTGCATGTAATTCAATCACCTCCTGAAATGTGATACAAAATTGTAATTTTTAGTATGATCGACTAGCAAAAAGCGGTCAGCTCTCCCTTTATTTTTGTTCAGCTTCCGATGGTTACCTGCCGTTTGTTCACTTTTACAAATCTTCTTTTTAAAGAGGTTTGTTGATGCCTTTTTAAAAAGATGGTCTTTCTGCCAATCTAACTGAATCCAAGTACTCACCCTGTGTCAGAGCTGCTCCAACTTAGGTCCCTAGGAAAGAAAGACCCTTGATTCCACGTTGTTGAAGTTCTTTTACTAAAGTTAAGTGGTTGCAACAATAATGAAGCTAGATCTGAGTATTCCTGCACAAAGGTTACACTTCTTCCCCTTTCCCTGCCCTTTCCCCTGACCAGTCCTTCAGTGTCCAGTAGAAAGCCGTTTTGATGTTTTAGGAATCATTTTGATGCTTGGCCCCTCTCATAGTTTTGCATTCTGTTCGCAAGCCAAGTATATCCTTGGTTTCCGGCTTATTCTGGTTTGGCCCCTCTGGTTCTTGTCAACATGTCTTCCTTCCTGCTTTTTGTCTTCCCATTCTCGTGCCTGAATTTTACTATCCCAAATTCCTGACTCCCTGTTTAGCTTTTTCAAAATCAGCCCAAATCAGCCAGGTTGTGGTAAATGAAGATAATCCTAATCAAATCCATTGAATTCGAAGTCACCTCCATTAAATCAATTTTGCTTCTGCCTTGGCCCTGCTTACCAAAATGGGGACAGTTTTATTCTTAAATGGCACATAGCAAACTGAGGCAATGTGGAATGACACAAGAACAAATATAACGCTTCACGGGTATGACTTTCACCTATAGCTCAGGTTTAAAGCTGAAAGCTTGCAATTTTTTTTAAAAAAAGATATTTGGGACAATGCCTTCTTATTGGGTTAAGTGCAAGCATGCATTGTCATGGCTAATTAAATATGGAGTTATTTGTAAGTGTCAAAGCAGAAGATTTTTTTTTCTGACTTTAGATGAGGTGAACCGTTGCTACTCTGAGTGGAAAACTTTGTGCTGGAAGAAAGAAAATGTAGATCCTTTTTTTCAACCTGTACCAGTTCTTACCTAGGCTGATCATAGTGGCATTCCAGAAGCTAATTGTTCGCATGAGGTACAATAAACCATGTTTTTCAAATCACAGCAGCTGGTCTAGCAGAATGCACTGAGCCAAGCCAAGCAAACAACATGATGGCTTAGATCTGAAGTGGCACCTGCCAGTTGCTGAGAAACCCAAAAAAACATGTATTTTGAGACGTGCCCAGATTCTACCATTGAAATACCAAAACCAGCCATATGTTGCCAGTTTATTTGTCTCATAGAAGTAAACAAAAAAAAGTCTATTAATATATTGCACCATGGAGGAAATGCAATACACCTTTAAACTTCAGTCAGAAGTATTAAAAGTATTGCTAGATCAGGGATGCCAAATTCAAGGCCCACGGGCCGGATTCAACCCGGCGGGTGCTTAAATCTGGGAATAGCAAAGGACTGGCCTGTGGTGCCCCAGGTACCAAAAATGGGGCACCGGGGCGGGGGGAGAGCCATGTGCATCCCCTGTGCCTAATTTTGGCCAGCAGGGTGCTGCAAGAGGCGTCCATCTCATCTCCCTTTCTCCCCCCCCCACTTTACCAGCCCGCAGAGGAGAACTACAATGCTGATCCAGCCCTCGAAGGAATCCAGTTTGACACCCCTGTGCTAGATAGAATGCGTGAAGAAATTCACTTTCCTGGGGTCGCACATCATTCAAAGTAGTGAATGCAGCACAGAAATCAATCAGAATAGAGCTGGATGGGAGATTGGAGGTCTTCTAGTCCAGCCCCATGCTCAAGCAGGAAACCCTATACCCATGATGGCGAATGTTCTCTCTGATGGCACGCAAGCCGTTGCCCCAGTTTAGCTATGCTGCGCATGCGTGCAGGCCTCCTGTTGATCAGCTGGTCTTTAGGTCTCTGCCGCGCCTACGTGAGAGGCAGGGCACCTGTGGGCGGATCTGTGTGCATGTGTGGCTGGCACACTGCAGCTGACCTAGGGCAACAGATCATGTGCCCTCAGAGATGGCTCCGTGTGCCACCTGTGGCATGTGTGCCATAGGTTCACGATCATGGATCTACAAGGTCCCTTCCAACTCTGTTAATCTGTCTGTCAGAACAATACACATATATATGTCTCTGTATATCTATGTGTGCAGGTATATAGATGTGTATGTATAGAGTGTGTGTTATGTATGTGTTTGAATAGATATACACTTGAGAGCAGGCAACAGAATTTCATTTTTAATATGGGCCACTATGACAGTAAAGTTATCTTCTCAGACAGTGTAGCTTATCCACTGCCTGACTACCATTTGCCAGCAATTCAGGTAGAGATTTTTTTTCCCCCATCCCTACCTGGTGTTGCATGCAAAACTGTATTTGATGCCGTGCTTTGTTTTCAAACAGCAGCTTGGTAGTAAATGCATCTCTCTGGATAAACACGACCTTGTCACCCAGGTGGGCGAAAGGTTAGATAAACAGAAGTTGCGGTATTAACATATCTTCTTTGGATGCAGCTCTTCCTCTTTCATGAGCCACTCAAGGGCACACCGCACGCCTCGCATTCGTCTCTGTTGCTCATTGTTTAAATATTTAATAGCAGGAGGTTTGCCCACACAAAACTCAACGTGTATTGAAATACTACAAAAGCAGGGCTGCCTTGGCTACACGATAGAAATGTGTCTGCTTTTCTACTTCGGGGAATCCGAAAATCTGCATTGCCCTACTTTGAATCTAGCCAACTCAACTGCAGGCAATCCTATCTGCCTACTGGGAGTGATTGCACTTAATCATCCTAACAGCGTAGGGCAGGCGAAAGACAACCTGGGGGTGCCCCCCAAATGTTTTTGTTCACAACTCCAGAAGTCTTAACCAGTACAGCTTATGTTTTAGGGTGATTAAAGTTGCACTCCAAAACAACTGGCTTCTATTAAGCTGTAATTTATATAACACTAAATGTACAAGTACTAATTACCATATTTTTAGAGTATAAGACGCTCTGAAGTATAAGACGCACCTAGCTTTTGGGGAGGAAAACACGGGAAAAAAATCTGCCTCTGCCTCCCAGCAATTTGCCTCCTTGCAGCAAACAGCCTGTTTCAGTTTCAGTTTAGCCTGATTAGCACAAGGGGAAAAAAATCTGCCTCTGCCACCCAGCAATTTGCCTCCTTGCAGCAAACAGCAGCCTGTTTCAGTTTCAGTTTCAGTTTAGCCTGATTAGCACAAGGGAAAAAAATCTGCCTCTGCCTCCCAGCAAACAGCGTGTTTCAATTTCAGCACAGCCTGATTACCACAAACAGCTGATTATCAGTTGAATCAGCCTCCCAACAATCAGCTGTTTCAGGCTGCAGGGATTGCCATAGCCTATTAGCACTCTACACCCCCCCCCCATTTTGGGCCTCTGTCCACCCCATTTTCCACCCATTCCAGGCAGCAGGAATCAGAATGGGTGGAAAATGGGGTGTGTGGAGGCCGGACACGGGTGTGCATGAAGGCGGCAATAGGCAATGGCAGTCCTTGCAACCTGAAACAGCTGATGGTTGGGAGGCTGATCCAACCAACAATCAGCTGATTGTGATAATCAAGCTATGCTGAAGCTGAAATTGAAACAGGCTGTTTGGAAAGAGTATAGAGAAGAGCAGCTAAAAAGATTAAGGGCTTGGAGACGAAAACCTATGAAGAATGGTTAGAGAAATTGGGTTTGTCTAGTCTAGTGAAAATGAGGAGCAGGGTTGACAGGATAGCAGTGTTCCAATTTGAGGGGCTGCCACAAAGAAGAGAGGAGGTTAATCTGTTCTCCAAAGCACCAGAAGGCAAGACAAGAAACAATGGATGAAACTTAATCAAGGGAGAGGAGCAACCTAGAATTAAGGAGAAATTTCCTGACAGTGAAAACAATTGATCCGTAGAACAGCTTGCCTTCAGAAGTTCTTGGTGCTTCACCACTGGAGGCTTTTAAGAAGAGATTAGTTAGACATTTTTTTTGCAATGGTATAGGGTCTCCTTCTTGAACAGGGCCTTGGATTAGAAGACCTCCAAGGTCCCTTCCAACTTTATTATTCTTTATTGTGTATTCTGCAGTCTATCTGATTAGACTGATCTATAAATCCAAAGTGGAAAATTTATTATTTCTTTTCTCCACTGTAAAAAATAAAATACAGTCACAGCTTTACTTTCCTGGACCCTGTTGATTCCCATCTGGATTTTGGATGTAGACACTTATCAAGAAGCAAAATCAGATTTCCACTATTATTATACAGGACGAAACTAAGACTTTGCCTATCATTCTCAGTTGGAATTCCCTTTGTGACTGATACATAGAAGAAGGTGACCAAAGCGTAGGCAACTTTTGAAATGATTCCCATATAAGAATATGATCTTGAGCCTGTGCGGATCAAACACCAGTCCGTGGGCAGAGTTTGCCTGCAATCCTGCACTTTAACCATTGTCTAGAACAGAACAGGGATGCAGTGGCTCAACAGGGACGTGGTGGCCCAGTGACTAAGATGCTGAACTTATCGATCAGAAAGGTCGGCAGTTCGGTGGTTCAAATGTAATGGAGTGAGCTCCCGTTACTTGTCCCAGCTTCTGTCAACCTAGCAGTTCGAAAGCACGTCAAAAATGCAAGTAGAAATATAGGAACCACCTTTGGTGGGAAGGGAACAGCGTTCCGTGCGCCTTCGGTGTCTATTCATGCCAGCCACATGACCACCGAGACATCTTCAGACAGCGCTGGCTCTTCAGCTTTGAAACAGAGATGAACACCGCCCCCTAGAGTCAGGAACAATTAGCACATATGTGCAAGGGGAACCTTTACCTTTACCTTAGAGCAGAAGAGGATTCAAATTCCTTAAATGAAACTTAGCTTTTGTCCTGGCTCCATCATTTTTTCCTCTGACTTGTGTGCATTTTTCGAATGGGAGTTCCAGCACATGACTAAAGCATGAAATGTAGCCCTCTGGCCAAAAAAGAAAAAAAATAGAAAGTTAAATAATTATGAATTTACAATCTCAAACGTGCTTAATGTTTAGCTGACCCTTACACAAAGATTTAGTGGCCGTTGCAGAAACGGTTCAGATTTTTTTTTTTTAAAAAAAAGCTGTTTTCTTTCTTCGTAGCACCAGCGTAATTTCCCCACCCCTTATCCATGTTATTTAGACGTAGAGACGTTGTATAATTAAAAAATGCTCAAGAGAGGAAAAAATGAAAAACGTCTTCAGCAACAATTACAATCTTTTCTTATTCGGTTAAAACAGCCCTAAAATGAATACAGCCAGGGCTGGGTGTGCGTGGCCATGGTGGTCCATAGTTGGCCTCCTGCATCATGGCAAGGGTGGCATTTTCACCTTCCCAAGACTTCAGAGGACTTCCTCGAGCCACTGTGAGGACGAAAATTGCTTCCCCTGGGCTCCAGAGGCCGTCCGGAGGTCAGAAATGGGCCCGTTTCCAGTTTTCCAGAACTTCTGGGAAGCCCGTTATTCCCCCTCCCTGAGCCTCCATGCGGGCCTTGCACTTGGAGACTCCTGGGTGGGGAGGGGCAGGATGGCAGGGGCGGTGTGGGATGGCAGGGGCCAGCCACAGGTGGGATTTGGAGGTTCTCCAAACCGGCCATAATACAATACAATACCAGACCAGACCAGACCAGACCAGAGTTGGAAGAGACCTTGGAGGTCTTCTAGTCCAACCCCCTGCCTAGGCAGGAAACCCTATACCATTTCAGACAAATGGCTATCCAACATCTTCTTAAAGATTTCCAGTGTTGGGGCATTCACAACTTCTGGAGGCAAGCTGTTCCACTGATTCATTGTTCTAACTGTCAGGAAATTTCTCCTCAGTTCTAAGTTGCTTCTCCTTGATTAGTTTCCATCCATTAACATTAGCTACGGGTTCTCCCAAACCCAGGCGAACCCTTAGCAGCCCATCCCTGATTTCAGGGTTATGATTATCCACCACCTACCCTTAAAAAAACAAAGAGCTACAAACTCCAACAGTGGAAGTTTTTAAGAAGAGATTGGATAACCATTTATCTGAAGTGGTGTAGGGTTTCCTGCCTAAAAAGGGGGTTGGGCTGGAAGACCTCCAAGGTCCCTTCCAACTCTTATTGTTCTGTTCTGTTCTGTTCTGTTCTACTCCACTCCACTCCATTCAACTCTACTCTACTCTACTCTTTCTGCTTCTCCTCTTTTGGACTTTGTAAAAACAAACCCAAAGCTTTGACAAGGCAGCGGGGAAATTGAAGATGTGGTGCACCACCACAATAAAACTTCATCTAAACATGTTCCAAAGATGCTTTCCAAAAGGTGACTGGACTTTCTTGGGTTGTGTCTCCCCCCCCCCTTGAAAAATGCCTCACTTCTAATCCAAGAAGCTTCTTCAGAACTGAAGAAGAACCGAACTTGGAAGAAGAACTGAAGAAGCGAAAAAGCTTTTTGGAGAGAAGCAAAATGTTTTCAAGGAAAATAAAATCCAAGAGTGTCCAGTTGCCTTTGGAAAAGCACCATTTGGACAACCATGACCCGGAGGATGGAGAATCTCCATAGACATTCATCTAAGCATATTTTGTGAAATCCATCCTGTATGAGAAATCAATGTAAATAAGGGACGTTAAGCATAATTGAGTTGGCTTACATTAGCCAACTTATCCAGGTGGTACAAGAATTATTGCACATGGGACACTGTAGCCAATAGTCAAAATAAATGAAGGGAAATATATGTGTCTCGGGATAATGTTGCAAGATTTAATCTGGATCGGTGACCAGAGTTTTAGTCTTCTGATCTTTTGGACTTGTGCTGGAGTCCATCCTCAGGAAACCTCTCTCTACTGTAATACGTGCTTTGGGTTATTCTAGGCATCATATTTATGTGATGCCTTCCTATTGGTTGATTGGTATGTTGATGGCTAGCAATTGGCTGTTGTTTCCTTGTGCTGCCCAATCCTTGCCTCCTAAGTACCTGATAAGTTGGTGATAAATCAGCCCTCCTGTTGACTGACAAGGGGCCCGTTTCCCAGGCTTCAATCATTTCTCTGGTTCTCTTTGTACCTGCTCAGCCGACGATCTTAGTAGCTGCAAAATTGAATGGATGTCTTTGTTCACTGCAATGTGATAATAAAGTCACTTTATTATCACATTGCAATGAACAAGGACATCCATTCAATTTTGCAGCTACTAAGATTGTTGGCTGAGCAGGTACAAAAAGTCATAAGTCATGATGACGTTTTGGATTGAGATGAAGTTGCTCCAATGGCTGGTTTCTCTGAATTTTTTTGAAATCATTATCACTAGAATGCCTAAGGCAAATTCCCTTCTTCCATCCAAGTCACTGATTTAAAATAATAATAATAATAATAATAATAATAATAATAATAATAATAATAATAATAATAACTGAACATCATAGAGCCCAGAATACAGCCCTGTGATGCAGTGTCTTCCTCAATAGCATCATAGGAGTCCATCTTACATGGAATTAAATTAAACCAACAATTTAAATTATTGTATCATCAACATTTTTCCAATGTCTTCTCCAGGTGATTGTCTTTTTATTTTTGTTTTTGTTTTTTAACGTTACCTAAAATATCAGAACTGAAGTTAGAATAGTTTTGCACAGAGAATTCATATAGGGCAGTGATGACAAACCATTTTGGCACAGAGTGCACAAACTGGAAGTCGTGTGCACGCATGTGCATTTGTGCGCAGTGGAGTGCTGAAAATCTGAAGACCAGCTGGAAGGCATGCTCATGCCTGTTTTTTGGGCATTTTTTGACCCAAAAATGGCCCCCAAACACCCCCAAAACAGTCTGAAAACGGTCTGGTTTTGGGGCATTTTTGGCTGTTTTCTGGGTCATTTTTCAGTGCTCCAGCGCCCGCGAAGAGCAGCTGGCAATGGTGCAAATGCCCACAGAGAGGGCTCTGTGTGCCACCTCTGACACGCGTGCCATAGGTTTGCCATCACAGATATAGGGCCTTCCTTGGGAATTAAGTTTGAGTGAACTTTAGAAGCGCGTTGTCAAATCCCAATTCCACCCCCAACAAAACAATCCAGAACCACATTTTCTGATGATGTAAAATGGGAAAATTGTCAATTGTAGACTAAATCAACAAGAGCAGTGATTCTCCTTTTTTTGACCTATTTTTTTTTCCCTGAGTGATCTGGCATATATAGTCATGAATTTGAAAGGTTTTCTTTTTTCAAACACATTAGGTGTCCAATTGCCTTATGTACTTCCATCTGTCATCTACTATTGCTGGGAAAAATAACACGTGAGCCAGAATTCAGCCAATCAATATTTATTTGTCTCATCCATAGATTACAGCAAAGCAACAACAATCATTACAAAATATTGAAGTCCTTGTAAGATATAGGAAAGTATGCAGTTTGAAGTACATCAAAATAACAATCGTAGATCCGGTTTGTTTCCTCCCATCCGCAGCAAATAACAAAATGCAATCTTTATAATATGGTTTATTGAAGCAAACGTGCCAAAATAATAAGCCCTCTGCCATTTTATTTGTCCCTCTAAAAAAAATCCAAAAACTCCCTGAAAACCTTCCTAACAGCTTTGGAAACATTTTATTTGGATTGGTCTAAACATGTGTTTGGGTCCTTGGATTTTTCATCAGTGAGCCAACAAAGCTACCTTCAGTATCTGAAAGCATTTCCAGGATATTCCTTAAGAATATCCACTGTACAAATTGAAATATTCTGCAATCCAGTTTCTTCAGCAAGCATCTGAATACAGAAAGCAGAGAAATGTACTTCAGTGAAAGATTTGCAAAAGTTTCAGAGTGCAATTACATTGATGCTGGTTCTGACGGTTGGTGAGATCCTTACTTCCCCTTCAATTTTTTTTGGGGGGGGGGGAGATTAGGTAAGTTTGGGCAGATGTGAAGAATTTGGTTATAAATTGTTTTGCATTCTTCCCAGGCTCCTTTGGGAAAAGACACAAATATTAACACAACATTATGCATCATGCACTACTATTAATCTTCTCATCGTTCCTATCACCCATCTCCTCCCACTTATGACTGTATGACTGTAACTTTGCTGCTTGCATCCTTTATATTGTTTCCTAGCATGATTTGATTGCTTATTTGTACCCTAAGATTATCATTAAGTGTGGTGCCTTATGACTCGTGACGAATGTATCTTTTCTTTGATGTACACCGAGAGCATATGCACGAAAGACAAATTCCTTGTGTGTCCAATCCCACTTGGCCAATAAAGAATTCTAGTCTAGTCTATTATCAAAACTATTTCAGGATTCTTCAGGGAAATCCTTGAGGGGTCAGCTTTGTAAACGGTTTACCTTGGTACCTGACAAAGGTACAAAGAACAACAAATAAATAGATTTGATAAGCAATGATTTCTCCACCATCACCAAATCCACCTTCACCCTTCACTAACTGCTCCAAATAAGTTGGAGGTTTCCCAACTATTGGAAAATCGTTTGATCCCCTCGTCTTTGTAGAGACGTCTACAAAGTAGAGGGGGGCTCAAACTATTTTCCAAAGCATGGAAAGGCAAGACAAGACACAATGGTTGGAATCTAATCAAGGAGAGAAGCAACCTAGAACTAAAGAGAAAGTTCCTAATGGTGAGATCCATTAACCAGTGGAATAACTTGCCTTCAGAGGTTGTGGGTACTCCATCACTGAAGGCTTTAAATAAAAAACTGGATAACCATTTGTCTGAAATGATATAGGGGGGTTGGACTAGAAGACCTCCGAGGTCCCTTCCAACTCTATTATTCTATGCTCTATTTAGGATGTAACTCTGTCCTAACTTAACTGCATCTCACTGAATTCCAATGGATATAATCCTCAGCAGTCAAATACATATAACCACTCTTTAACAAGGCAGTTGCTTGCAACATTCACAACTCATAACATTTCTTTTTTTCTGGCAGTCTCAAAGAGTTGCTTAAATTAGGAAGAACCACCATGCAACTCTGTCAGCATTTTCAATCCAGAAGATCAGAATAGGAATGGATGTGTATCCTACAGACTTTATCAGAGGGGGCCCATTATATTGAGGAAGGCCTCAACAAACAAAACAATGATAAAGACTCACAGCAGCAGCAATAGAAGAATCCTAGTTTGTGGGAGATACGAGCCAGTGTATGCTGGACACCCAGTGACCGACTTGCAATATCTGCCTCCTTTCCATCCACTTCTTTACAATGTTACTTTGAATTAATGTTTGAATATATAGCATTGAATATGCTTTGAATGTATAGCATTTTTGCTGATAAATAAATGAAGGAAGACTAGTATAGATCTATTTCAAGCTGTTTAGCTCTCATCAGCTAGCCATACCCTTACTGGGATTCGTACTTGGGCTGTTTTTACATGTTTGGCAGTTATATCAACCTCTCCTCCCTTATCAGCTAAGCCAGGGGAATGATTAAGTGTTTTGTCAAAGCACCTGGTCTGCCCAAATATGGGAGGGAGCATACTACTTCCCTTGCAACACAAAAATGGTTTTTCTACCTGGAAGGCTCCTGGAATGGAGCTGAAAGGCAAAAGGGAAACAGTATGCTCCCTCCCATATTTGGGCATACCAGGTGCTTTGACAAAACACTTTATATACACTTTATATATAAAGAAACATTTTGGAAGCATTCAACGGATTGCAAACAAGAGGGAGCACACCTGATCCATCTCAGCTGAACTGTGTAGAATCAAGAGTTAATATTCTCTCAAAGTTGATATTTCTAAATAAAAATGATTTTTAATTGCCAGGTTATGGGGGGAAAAATGGACAACCAATCTGGAACGGTATAAGGGTGTGTGTGTGGGTGGACTAGAAGACCTCGGAGGTGCCTTCCACTCTATGTTCTATGGATGGGTGGCAAATATACCTGTGCACGTAGCTGGCGAGGACCGCAGAGGAGACGAGAAAGAGGGGAACAAAAGATCAAAGCAGAACTGGAGAAGGCTGGGACAGAGGTTGTGCTTCAGGGTCCTTTCCTTCCCGTCCTGTTATCGAGAGAAATGGACTTTCACTTAAAAAAAAAACTTTTACTTTCACTACCAAACAGGCAGACTGACGGTGTATGTATTTACCTTGAAGGGAACCTGGGGAATTAAGCCCGGAAACCAACAAAGGATTTTCTTTCTACCTTAACTTTGCCTTCCTTCCCCCCTCCCCAAACCCACCCAACCCGCCAAAATCCTTTAACAAATTAATTAGTCCTAATGAATGAACGCTTCATTTTAGTTAAACGTGCTGCAGTTCATGAATTAAATTTTCATGCGGTGATTAAAGGCTCTTAAAATATGCATGGTTTCGTTAAAATTTTATCATAAATCAGCACAATGCGTTACATGACAAGGCAACTATTCCCGTCTCTCTCTCATTCTCTCTCTCTCATTCTCTCTCTCTCATTCTCTCTCTCTCATTCTCTCTCTCTCTCTCTCTCTCTCTCTCTCTCTCTCTCTCTCTCTCTCTGTGTGTCTGTCTCTCTCATTCTCTCTCCCTCACACACACATTCTCTCTCAAACACACTCACACACACACACTCATTCTCTCTCATTCTCTCTGTCTCTCTCTCTGTGTGTGTGTCCCCTCTCTCTGTCTCTGTCTATCTCTCATTCTCTCTATTCTCTCTCTCTCTCACACACACACACACACTCACACACACAAACACCCTTATTTTCTCTCATTCTCTTTCTCTCTTTGTCTGCCTTCTCTATCTCTCTTTCTCTGTCTCTCTATCTCTCATTCTCTATTCTCTCTCACACACACGCACACACACTCTCACTCTCATTCTCTCTCTCTCTCTCTCTCACACACACACACTTATTCTCTCTCATTCTCTCTCTTTCTCTCTCTGTCTCTCCCTCTTTATCTCTCATTCTCTCTCTCTCTCTCTCTCTCTCTCACACACACACACACACACTTATTCTCTCTCATTCTCTCTCTTTCTTTCTCTCTCTGAAGCATCACCTCCCGGGATTTGTTGGCAGGCGAAAGCTCCTCAGACGAGTTCACGTTGTTAACTTTCGAGATCGATCCCTTCCAGCTCTTCCCCGCCCCACGATGTAAAGTGTACTTTCACTGCCTCTTAAAGAGAGCGAAAGAAATGGTTTCGCCAGAAGAGGGGCGGAAGGTCACCGCCCAAAGTTGAAACTGACCATGCCTGAAACGGGATCGCTGAAGTTAAGACTTAAAAAGAAGAAAAAGAAAAAAAGAATCGACTTTTGAAAGCCTACGAAGCTATGCATTCCGTAGTACATCAAGAGCTGGGGAATGGTTCCGTGTGCCACCTCAGAGACAATTCCTTCAAAACTTCCCTATTTCTCGGTGCGTGTTTATTTTCCCCTTCTCCACCATTCGCGTGTCCGTTTGCCTAGCAAGAAATGTCACCCACCATCCTTAAGAGTCTGTAGCGATTCTCAGCCATCCAGGTCCCGGTTGTCCCAAAGGTGCTTTTTCGGGAAACAACTGGACTTCCTGGCTTTTTTCTTTTGAAGACGTTTCGCTTCTCATCAAGGAATATAAATCCTTCCGTTCCCCACTATCCAGTCAGAGCTGAAGAAGCCTCTTGGATGAGAAGCGAAACGTCTTCAAAAAAAGAAGAAAGTCCACTTGCCTCCTGAAAAAGCACCTTTGGCCACCACCGTCCTTAAATGATACTCATACCTTTTGTTGTCTGCAAACGACTCCGTTGAAGATCTTTTTTTTTCCGGGAAGGTAATGGGGCGGTTCTTGGTTTGTTTCCAAGCGGCACGAAGGTCCCATTCTCACCAGCGCTTATCTGCTCATTGGTCGCGGAGATGAACGTTCCCGCACGTGTGAACCAATCCCGAATGCTAATGGGTTTCAATACACGGAAAATGAGAGGTGTGGGGGAGAGGGAAACGGCTTAATTCTGTTAGGAAAATCATCCGGAAATGTAAACCCCTTTTGCACATATTTACAGGGAAGTAACAGACAGGAATGTTAAGTTTATACAAAGAATGATTTGAGCTTTATATTAACAGAATAACAGATTTGGAAGAGACCCTGGAGGTCTTCTAGCCCAACCCCCTGCTCAAGCAGGAGACCCCTGGATACCATTCCAAACAAATGGCTGTTCAATCTCTTCTTAAAAACCTCCAACGATGGAGCTCCCATAACTTTTGAAGGTAAGCCGTTCCACTGGTTGGTTAATTGTTCTGACAGTTAGGACATTTCTCCTTAATTCTAGGTTGATGTCGATGGAGATTCTCAGTCATCCATGTATATGGTTATCCCAAAGGTGCTTTTTCAAGAGGCAAATGGACTTTCTTGTTTTTTCTTTGAAGATGTTTTGCTTCTCATTCAAGAAGCTTCTTCAGCTCTGAAGGCCTAGGTTGCTTCTCTCCTTGATTAGTTTCCATCCATTGCTTCTTGTCCTGCCTTGTGGTGCTTTGGAGAATAGATGGATCCTCCGTTTTCCTTGTGACAGCCCCACACATATTGGAAGCCTTGGTGAAATCAACAGAATGGACCTGCCACTTATTCACAAGACCCTTCTAAGTGCTCTGGAAAAGGAAACGGGGTTGGATCTGGTTAGTAGTCAGATGAAGGACCACCAGGAGATGCCAGAAGCATAAACTAGGCTGTAAAATAAGGCTCCACATTACTACCAAGAAGAACAACATGGGCAGGTCCATGAAGTCACCAAAAGTCAAGTTTGAAAGAAGGAGACTTGTATTTTCATTGTCATAGTTAGGTATGATTCCTGATGCCTCCAATCTTGCCTTTTTCCTCCCGAAAGGAGAAAGTGGAGAAAGTGCCTTTGGGATGTGAAATCCCAATTAAGCTTTTCAATAATTAATAAGGGCACGTTCTATGCCTTGGCTGCAAAAGCAATCACCTACAGCTTGGACTTAGCTTAATAAGCCCAGTCTGGCTGTTGTCAGGAAATTCCTTATTACAACATGGGAATGCTTTTTGAGCATTCAGTTATAGTGTTTATTTTTGGGTAAATTGATAGGCTCAAATACTTTGGCCACCTATGAGAAGGAAGGACTCACTGAAGAAGAGCCCAATGCTGGGAAAGATGGAGGGCAAAAGAAGAAGGGGACAGCAGAGAATGAAGTGGCTGGATGGAGTCATTGAAGAAGTAGGCATGAGCTTAAATGGACTCCAGAGGATGATAGAGGACAGGAAGGCCTGGAGGAACATTGTCCATGTGGTCACGATAGGTCGGACATAACTTTACAACTGACAAGCAATTGATAGGTTGTTCCTCCCCAATCTCTCAACATCTTCTTAAAGATGACCTAGCCTTGAAAGAAATTTGCTTGATGTCTGCAAGCACCTTCCTCTTTCTCTCCAGGGTGGTGGGACTGAACTTCTTTGAATTTCCAGTCAATGGGAGAGCTGCGGTGTCAACATACCTGGAGGACAATTGGTGGGACAAAGCTGTAGAGAGATGCAGTGACACAAAACCACAAGTTCTCAACTGCCATAAGCTTGTGTATCCTTCCCATCCTCATCAGGCATTTATTCATTTCTTGAGAGTAGTACTACTAACTTTAAATGTCACATAGTCTGTCTGGGTGATGCAAATGTTTTTTGGTATTAGCTTGATAACAAGTTTTGCCAAGATCTGTAACATCTGTATCTATGTGATGTCATAATGATGTGGCCATCTAAAATAAAGCTAAAGAGAAATTGGGTTACCTGGCCATGTCAACCGCATATCGTGGACATCTTCCTGTTCCTGGGAATGTAAGATAAAAGAAAATACCTGGAAATACCAGTTTACTTCTGTTTCCATATATCAGTATTTCCATAACATTTGCTTGCCTTGCTTTCATCTCACTGAATCATAATGAGCCATAAAAAGAGATATCCAATCCAGCTAGGTCTCCAAAGATCACAGGTCTCCCAAACCTGAATATTTAGATGGATGCTGATATTGGTGAACATTGAAAAGGTTCATCTTGAAGGACCAACATCTATTCCAATGCATTGGTAGGTCCAGAGAGGGAACTTTGGGTTAATAAAATTCAGCCTAGTTTATTTCAGTAGACCAGATGGAAACATTTGGGAAGAATTGATGAATGAGTAGAGCTCCAGCTTCTATTCAGCTTCGTCTTAGTCTTGTATGAGGATAGAGTATAAGGTTTGGGTATTGGAAGTATATGAGTTGGAGATCACTTCCAACACTCACCACCCTGCCATCTTCAAATGAAGAAACATCCACCTTTCTTTACAGTACCATGGACAGGGAAATGTCTATACCACTGCAGCTAGATTGCCGCCTTATGAGTAAAGTATCCACCAAGGTGGTGGCTTTTAAGATATATGATTGTGGAACCCAATGGTGGTCAATTATTTTTGATTACGCCAGGCAACCAACTTGTGAATCCGATGAGATCATTGCAGTTCTTTTCTTTTGTCTTTTTGCACAAGAGAGATTCAAATAATTAGGGCAAAAAAATCTTTCTAATTTTGTGTGTGTGTGTGTGTGTGTGTGTGTGTGTTTAGAAACCTTTTTATCAGCTGAAAGCTAAGAAGAGTTAGAAATGGAAAGAGAAAAAACTTGATCATGGAATTATGGAGTGAAGAAAGATTTTACTATATAAAAGAAAAGCCACATATTCACATCTCCTCTCCCCACATAATAGTCTCCTTATTCCAAAATGTTCACATGCATGTTATTCCCAACTGTTTTCTGTCGAGACAGATAAAGGGGGGAGGAACCCAACAAAGAGGCATGTCAAAGATACCTGGATTTGAGCGATAATAGAAGTTAGTCCTTATAATTCACCAGTTGTAGGGTTTTCATTTAAAAGCAAACTGTTTTTGTAAGTAGTGGCTTCGATGGTCGCTGGGGAGCTGTCCAGCAATAGGAGTTCCTGAAAAAAGCACAACATCTGGTCACTCAGAACCTCACCCTTAACCGATTCAATTACGATGATCTTCCCATTTAATGAAGGCTCAAAGCACTTTAGGCACATCTTCCCTGCCATAATATGAGAACAATTCCTTTAAATCACTCTGCAGTATCTTCTACACTTGGATGCTGAGAACTGAGAATGGAGCATTTTGTCGTAAACACAACACTTGGTGAGAATCGCTGGGACGGATTCCTCATTCAATCTCTTAAGCACTCAGCTGCCTCTGCTCTCTTACCGTGAGTGGAATCATCTTTAAGCTATTCCCACTTTTGGCAAAGTGCCTTTGAAGTAATCTATAGAACAATCTCAGTTTCTGGGACAGTCCAACCCCTCCAAAACTCTCCTGCCCCCCCCCCAAATATGTTAAAATGCAATCCCCATAATTCTTATCTCAGAAGCAAGTGATAGTGGTTGTGCACTGGAATCAGAGACCAATGGAAGAGATGGAGGGAGAGAAGCTTGGTGGTCCTAGTCTTGTCTCCGTTAGCTTTTCAAAAGCAGTGTCCATGGGAGAAGCAACCACGGATGGCCCACCATGGGCGACCCCTGAGAGCCATTCATTCCAGTCTTCTGCTTGGAATGCCCAGGAATGGCATTGAAGGCTTTAATGCAATGTGGCAATGATAGAAATGCAATGAAACAAAGCCAAATGAAAAATCCTAAACTAGTTAGAAAAGGAAAATAAATTTAAGAAATTGGTCACAGAGAGAAGAAGCAAGTTTACCCTGCTGTCTTCAAATATAATGTTTGTACTAATATTGCTGTTAAAGGTTGTTCTGTTTGTTCCTTGTTTGCTTTGCTTCATTTCACCTCCCTTCTTTCCTTTCCTTTTCCTTTTCCTTTCCTTTCCTTTCTTTTTCCTTTCCTTCCCTTTCCTTTTCCTTTTCCTTTCCTTTCCTTTCTTTTTCCTTTCCTTCCCTTTCCTCCCCTCCCCTCCCCTCCTCTCCCCTATTTCCCTCTCTTGCTTACTTTAAATTCTATAAAGATCCAACAGCTCCTTCATCCAACTACCTTTCTCTACATCTTATGGAATATATATATATATATATATATATATATATATATATATATATATATATATATATATATATATATATATATATATATATATATATATATATATATATATATATATATATATATATATATATATATATATATATATATATATATATATATATATATATATATATATATATATATATATATATATATATATATATATATATATATATATATATATATATATATATATATATATATATATATATATATATATATATATATATATATATATATATATATATATATATATATATATATATATATATATATATATATATATATATATATATTCTGCCAGAAAGGTACTGCACTCAGCTTTTTGGAAGTGCATTCAATTTTACGTTCTCTAGCTCTGCTTTATCTACCGCTAAAGTCAGTGGCTTTTGAGAGTTCTCGGTTAGGACCTAACTCATCGTAGTTGTTGTATCTTATAAGTACGCTAGTGGGATGTTACTTGTATAGATGCTATTGGTAGTTTATGAATGAAGAAATTGTAAAAGCTTACTCTGAAGACCATTAAGTCCACCATTAAAAAAAGTATCTAGTTGGCTCAGTATGATGGGTTAGTTTGAACAAGCATGGTCAGCTCTGAAGTGAAAACGCAACCTCAGGATTGTACCTGTGTACTTAGTGGTCTCCCATCACCTGAACAGGCCTTGCCTGCCTCCATCCTTGGGCCCATCCTTGGGCCATTTGAGAAGAATGGAGACATTCAGAATAGGCCACTTTTTACTAGATGAAACTTCCCACCCTCTGTTCTCACTAAAGATCCTTACCAGGCAACCACATGTTCACAACACTGTTGGTAGTTGGTATTTGGCAGCACTCGGTCCTCACAACAGGTGAGAATCCAATCGTGGTTTGGAAAGAGGCAAGGATCCGAAGGCATGAGTTTGCAAGGAAGGCATGCGTTACTGTGCATTTTTCATCACGAACTTCACAAGAAAAATAATGCTAGCCTTTCCCCAAACCATTCCTGACAGAGCAGAGTGCTTGGGATACCCTTCAGAGGGATCTCTAAATCTGAGCTCAGGAACCCCATGTGACACATTCAAGGGTAAAGATGGAAATTAAGGAGTTCTATAGCCATTTGGGCTATGGGGAAAAATAGGCAGGAGGTCAGTAATAGAAAATATGGATGTTCATGCCATGAATATATATATATATACCAATCTTGGGGGGTTGAGAACAATGCTCCCCAACATTTAAGGAGAACATCAATCCCTTGACCAATGTCCTCACTCGTTTTCTCTCTCTTAATATTATTATTGCACATTAGTTGTTTATTTCCATGGCTATTATTGCCTACAGCCTCTCTCTGTGTCTCTCTGTCTCTCTCTATCTCTCTGTCTCCGTGTGTGTGTGTGTGTGTGTGTGTGTGTGTGTGTGTGTGTGTGTGTGTTTAAAGGGAATCAGAAATGGGATTTCTGAAACTCATTCTCTTATTGTGAAGATGGGGCCTGCTCATACGTGGGAAGCAAGACATAAACATTCTAATCCCACCTCTTGTTTTAATAGGAGTTCCATTTGAAGAAGCCTTACTTAAACACACACACACACACACACACACACACACACACACACAAGGGATACCTCTACAGAAGTAACCAAAGGATTTGGATTGCACTTACTTTTTTTGACCCTTAAATTGGAAATAAATTTGTTGGTTGAGAAGATAAATAAGGCAGGTGTCCTTCCTTTGAAGGATGAATGGCTCTTCGGATCAATCCATAATTTTGCAAATAACGTCAGAAATATTGTTTGGTGGAAATCAAGGGAATGCTTTGACATCAGACCTAAGCAGGGATATCTGGAGGCTTATTATCTTGTTACTTCAAATGAATTCTTCCCCCACCCACCCACCCCAAATAAAGCATGATCCTGCTACGTTTGAGAAAAACACAAGCTCCTTCAAGTTAGATCGGTGACTCTCTTTGTTATCCTCCCATCTAGGTAACAGACAGATTAGCAGTAAACTACTAACCTGTCCTTCCTTTAAACAAGCTAAATTCAAGCCAATGGGTTTATTTAAAAAGCTGGGATATTGTTTTTCAGGCTCTTGGAGGGAGGGAGGAAGATAAGGGAAACTGTAGACCTTCACTGAAATATGGATTATTTTAAGGAGGTGATGGGCTATTCTCAAGCTCAGGACTCACTTCCTTAACCACCACCACCACCACCCCCATTTGAATTCCACCCACTCATTCAAGATTATCTATGTGAATCGCTCCCAAAGAAATAACTGATTCTGTGAGCATCCCTTGTAGCTATTGAAGGGTAGCGGACAAATGAAGACATTTCTAAAGAAGAAAGGAGAAGCAAGGCATGAATTTGGGTGGAGGCAAAACTCTGAATGATGCCACCATGGCAAAGAATGCCATCGAAGGCAGGATCTCCCAAGACAGACAATATCCTCCCCCCCATAAGGGGGCAGTGATTGGCGGGACCTTTTCAAACAGAAGCAACCCTGAACAATACTTAGTGGCTCACAGCTCCCTTCTACATACAAATCCATGGATTACAATGGATACCCCCCCCCCCAATACCTTTTACGGGAGCCCAAAGGAAAGCTCCCTAACTTCTCTGGGATGGGAATATAGCATTTCATTCTGAGCATCCAGTCTAAACCTCAAGTTCATCGGAAAGCTAGACGATCTCATTTATTAAGAAGCGGGGCGAAAGTTGCGCTGAAAGCAACGGCACAAACGCAGGTTGACTTTTTCAGCACTGAAGTAAGTGGACAGCGTCGGACTCACCGCCAGATGACCTAACTCCATCAATAATAACTGAAATCGTTACGGAGCGCTTTGCCAATAACGCTTCCTACTCTCTTTACAACACTGAGCAGAACTGCCCTTTCCGGTCCGAAAGCAAAGCGAACAAAGATTTAATATTTAACACCACAACCACGATGCGGAAGTTATCCGGAATCCAGAGGCGTTTTCAAAGGCAAGGCAAGGCAAGTCGCCGGGTTTGGCTCGGCGGCCGCAGTTTGCGCCGAAAAGTACTAATAGTAAGTAAATGTACCGACAACTGACCCACGTCGCCTCCGCCGCATTTTCACCAGGACTCAACTGGCGCTGGCCGCTATCCTGCGCTCCAGACCCGCCGCGGGGCACAGCGCCGCCGGGTTGCCCCCCTTACCCATCGCTCCTCTGCAAGCGTGCCAGGAGGGGCCCTGGCTTGGGAAGCTCGGGTCGACATCAGTTGCCTTGGCCTTTGTCCTCTCTGCGGACTCCTGGGCTGCTTCGACGTGAGCTCGGCTATGCAACTCAGGGGGCGGGGAGGAGGAGGAGGAGGAGGAGGAGGTGGTGGAGAAGGAGGAGTAGGGGGGGGCAAAGGAGGCAGAGCGCAGGAAGGAGGAGGGGGAGGAGGAGGGGAGAGACCAAGGGCAGTCCATCAAAACTGGAGGCGCAAGTTCTCGCGAGAGGGAGAACCGGTCGGGAGCCCCGGGATGTGGGCTCAGGTGGAAGCAGAGCGCATCTCCTGCCAGCCCGGGGGTAGAGCAGGCAGAAGAGTTGAGCGGCCCGGGTTGCAGGAAGGCTCGCCCTGCGCGCTCCCGGGGAGCTGCCAGCCTGAGTAGCCTCGGATGTGCTGCTGCGGCGGCGTGGGCGGCAGCCTGGCTGTGCTCGGTGCACAGAGAGCCCTTTCGCCCGGCGCGCTGGTGGCGCTAGGCGCGGATCTCCTCCTGGTCGCCGTTTCCCTCTTGCTCTCCGCCCGCCGAGCCGCCACGATGATGTCCATGAACAGCAAGCAGCCCCACTTCGCCATGCACCCGTCCCTGCCGGAGCACAAGTACCCTTCGCTTCACTCCAGCTCCGAAGCCATCCGGAGGGCATGTCTCCCAACTCCGCCGGTAAGAAACGCACCGCCAGTTGGACTTTCCCCCCGGGTTGACCGGTTCTTATTCTCTTGTCTTCTCCACCCCCCACCGAGCCCGGAGTCCTCGGTCGCTCCCCGGCCCCCTGCCGCAACCGTGGCTGCCTTCCTGGCTTCAGCCGCAGCGGCTGCCTCGGGTGGCTTTCAGCCACCGCCTCCGCCCTTCTGGAGGGAGAGGTTGAGAAGGGGCTCGCTTCCCAGGGCTTCCCTGTCCCTGAATTTTCCACGGTTTTTTTTTTTTTTTTTTTTTTGCGGGGTTTCCTTCGAAATTGACCTGGCAAGAAAGGCCGAGGCAGCCAACCGAGCCGAAAACGGCGCAACCAACCGGTCTCCTCTGGCCCCTTCGCTTTCGCCCTTTCTTGCTCTCTCTTCCCGACTCGCTGCGGGCTCCCTCGATTTCTCCCCGCAGTGGGGAAAAAATAACTTCTACGCTCTTCTCTAGCTTAACCAACTTGCCTGTTTTTTCTCCCTCTCTCTCTCCCTTTTCTCCCTCTCTTTCCCGCTGCTCCTCCGGCCAAAATGGTCCATGATCCCCTAACCTTACGCACCGCGCTTCTCTCTCTCTCTCTCTCTCTCTCTCTCTCTCTCTCTCTCTCTCTCTCTCTCTCTCTCTCTCTCTCTCTCTCTCTCTCTCTCTCTCTCTCTCTCTCTCTCTCACTCACTCACTCTCTCTCTCTCTCCACTGTATCCGTCCGCTTTCGGGTGGACCATTCCCATTAATTTTTCCCGCGGCCGTGTAATTTTTTTCTGCCGCTCATCACACTCGCCTCTGTTCCATCCCTTCATCTCCCGCACCCCTCTGTCCCCCTTCCGCCTTTCTTTTCCGCCTTCCACCCGTCCTTTTCCCCTACACGGCAAACCAACTTTACCCTTCAATTCCTTTGCCACGCGGTCCCGCACCCGAACATTTTCCCCTGTCTTTTTGGTTAACGCTTCACGGCGGCTTCCCTCCTTCCTTCCCTTTCCTTCTCGGGGATGCCTTCCTCTTCTCCCACCGTGGCCCTCTTTTCCCCTCCTCTCCCTCGCTGCCCCGTTTCTCTTTGTCGGTTGCAGCTGCAGGGCAATCTCTTTGCCACCCTGGACGAGACGTTGCTGGCGCGGGCAGAGGCTCTAGCAGCCGTGGACATCGCCGTCTCGCAGGGCAAAAGCCACCCTTTCAAGCCGGATGCCACCTACCACACCATGAACAGCGTGCCCTGCACCTCCACTTCCACGGTGCCCTTGGGCCACCACCACCACCACCACCACCACCATCACCAGGCGCTGGAACCGGGCGACTTGCTGGAGCACATCACCTCCCCTTCGCTCGCGCTCATGTCCGGCGGCGGGGCGCACGAAGGGGCGGCCGGCGGGGGCGCAGGCGGCGGCGGAGGAGGAGGAGGTGGAGGAGGAGGGTTGATCTCCACGTCCGCCCACCCGCACTCCCACTCGCACATGCACGGCTTGAGCCACCTGGCGCACCCGGCGGCCGCCGCGGCCATGAACATGCCTTCAGGCCTGCCCCACCCGGGGCTGGTGGCGGCAGCTCACCACGGGGGCGCCGCCGGGCAAGCCGCGGCGGCCGCGGCCGCAGCTGCAGGCGCCGCCGGGCTGGCTTCCATCTGCGACTCGGACACGGACCCACGCGAGCTGGAGGCCTTCGCGGAGCGGTTCAAACAGCGGCGGATCAAGCTGGGCGTGACGCAGGCCGACGTGGGCTCGGCGCTGGCAAACCTCAAGATCCCCGGCGTGGGCTCGCTGAGCCAGAGTACCATCTGCCGCTTCGAGTCGCTCACGCTCTCGCACAACAACATGATCGCGCTCAAGCCCATCCTGCAGGCGTGGCTGGAGGAGGCCGAGGGGGCCCAGCGCGAGAAAATGAACAAGCCGGAGCTTTTCAACGGCGGCGAGAAGAAGCGCAAGCGGACTTCCATCGCGGCGCCGGAGAAGCGCTCCCTCGAGGCTTACTTCGCCGTCCAGCCGCGACCCTCCTCGGAGAAGATCGCCGCTATCGCCGAGAAATTGGACCTCAAAAAGAACGTGGTGCGAGTTTGGTTTTGCAACCAGAGACAGAAGCAAAAACGCATGAAATTCTCCGCCACCTACTAAACCGTTCACGCGGGGCTTGGTTGATATGACCGGAGACGGACCGATAAACTGAATCTTGTGAGTGGAAAGAGAGAGGAAGCGCGCGCGAGAGAGACAGACAAACACACACATACACACACACACTCACACAAAACCCGAGCAGTCTCCCTCTCGGAATCCACCCATGCAAACTGACCTTGACCCCGAGACAGGACCCGCGCACAGCCCCCGCGAGACCTTGGCAGCCTGGGGAGGGGAGGGCGGAGACTTTGGGGCAGGGGGGTGGGGGCACCGAGGAGCGAGGGCTGCGCGGAGGGGGAAGCAACTGAAGTTTTGGGAAGCCAACGGACTTCTCCTTTGGACTAAAGACTCTTTGGGGGAGGGGGGAGAGAAAAAAGAATAATAATGATGATTGCTGGGAGACCAGGGACCTAGCCAAGCCCAGCGAGACGCTGCGGAGAATCCCGAGCGAGGGCCGGTCGGAACCTCTCTTTTTTTCCTTACCATTTGCAGATTTGGAAAAAGGGAAAAGGGGGTTTGGGAGGGGGCGAACGATGGGACGGGGAAGGTTGGGCGAGGACAGAGAAGAGTTCATTTCTTGGGTCGGATCCCTGCGGAAAGCGAGGATGAATTGCAGTAGAAACACACCTAACACACACACACGCACAAACACACACACACACAAGTATTGTACACGAAACCACGAGGTCTTTTGAAGATTATGATGATTATTCTGGTTATCCTGATCGTTACCAAATGGCCGATTGACGCGAAGGGAAATCTACCCGATGCGGGAGTGCTTTTTTTTTTTTTTTTTTTTTGCTTTCCTGTTTTACGTTGTTGTTTCGTTTTCAAGCATGAGTATCCCTTCTCTGTTACGCCAGGGATTTCTTTCTTTTGAATTCACGAAATGAACGGCTCCTTAATTCTTTCTTTCTTTGTTCGTTTGGGGTTTTTTTTTTTCTTCCTGGAGAGGGGGTGAAAAACACGGCTTTGAAAGGAGCAGGGAAAATGTCTTCATGAATTTGGTTAAGGACCCGCCAAGGTATCCAAAGATCGTTGCTGTTTCAGAATTAGTGGGTTTTCTTCCTCCCTCGCTTCCACCACTCACCTCCCCAACCCCTTAAGTGTAGGGAATTGACGCCCGTTTGGAATTATTTCCATCCGGGGTTGGTTTTTGCGTTTAAGCGAAGCAACAACTACTTCGAATTCCTAAAAAGGTAGAGATGAAGTCCGACGCCCAAGTTGACAACGGGGCGAATCGGATTTTGATCCCCTTCGTTAGACGGCGTTGCGAAATCGAGCATCGCTTTTTGAAATGGAAACTTGGGTTGACTATGAGGGTACCTTATACATACTTTGGCTCTGTGCGAAGTGGCGGTTGTTTCCCGTTCCTTCAACCGAGATGGAAGCTAAAATAACTTTGTCAAGTTAATCCCGAATCGATTAAGGGGGAGGGGGGAATTGCTTTGCTTTGTTTGAAGAACTATGGAGGGAGAGGGAGGGGGAGAGAGAGACGAGAAAAAGCATTTTCCGCTCAGTCATAAAAGCAGAGAAGCAAAAAAATAAAATAAAATCGAAAGCCACTCGTAGTTTTGCACCGTTTTAGAGGTTTTTCCCCCGCTCCGGAAGTCAGAAAAACTCGTTTTTGAAGAGTCACGAAGCAGCAGCCTTCGTGGCCCCTGAATGATGAAGAAAACCGCGTCGTAAATGATAAATGGATGGGTGCAATTCTTAGACATAGCCAGAGCGATGCTCCGTGAAGGAGAGAAGCAGGGAGGTGGGGAAAAAATAAGTTGTCGCTGCTATAGAAAAGGTGTTAATTTCCGAAACGATGCTTTGATTTAAAAAAAAAAAAAACTGCAAACGACAGGCAAGAAAGGGGGTGGGTGGGAAGGGGAGGGAGCTTGAGTTTATGCATGCACACCCCGAAAAGGCACAGAAAGATTCAAGGGTAAGGTCTTTGGAAGTGCGTTTGTTTATCGGTTTATTTACGCTTTAATAATTTATAACACGTGTTGAGTTTTTCTTTAAAGTGCATCGCCGTTTGCAGAGCAAACATTCTATGCATTTGAAGCCAAGCACTAAAAAGTTAGAGTAGTTTAAAAAAAAATATCCCCCCCGTTTTTTTGTTTTTTTTTTGGTCCTCCATGATTTGTTTGGCATTCTTTGTAAATGGGTGTGATTTCATACAGTCCCGCTGTTTGTTCTTTGAGCAAAAAAAAAAAAAAAACCCCACACACATACACGCAAGCATGCACACCTGCTCATACACACGTGGAGTCCATGTCACGTTACTTGCATTTAGGTAGGTGTGTGTGTGTGTGTGTGTTTGTCTGTGTGTGTTTTAAATGCAGAGCAAGCAACAAAAGAGAAAGGCGTTTGTAAATATTTTCTTTTAATGCACAGAGAGGTTAAAAGAGTTACAGCCACGTGTCACTGAATATCCCATGTACGTTC
Organism: Natrix helvetica; assembly: GCF_964273705.1. Taxonomy (NCBI): domain Eukaryota; kingdom Metazoa; phylum Chordata; class Lepidosauria; order Squamata; family Natricidae; genus Natrix; species Natrix helvetica. The sequence continues at coordinate 14,462,266 of NC_138549.1, read as the reverse complement.
GCTGAGCTTTCTCCTAGGTTGAGTCACGCTGATGTTTTTTTTTTAAAAAAAAAATTCAAAAGTTTTTAAGATCCCTTAGAGGTACCTCTGTACACCAAATCATACACTAGGGAGACGGATCCCAGCAAACCTACAAATAAAACCTGAAAAGAAAAACCCAGAAAGTATTATTATAATTGATAATTTATTTGACTTACCTTGGAGGGGGGTTTTTCCCCCTGAAACACGGCTGCTAAATATAATACATTAATATCGAGGCTTCGAGCCCCCAGAGGAGGAAAGACGCTAAAATAAGCAAGACAAAAAGAGTCTACCAAAAACATTTTGAACAAATTGAGAGTTGTATTTTTCTGCTAAATTCAGAAATCCTTACTATAAGATAAATCTTATGTGCGAATGGATGCTCTGAATAAAATGAACTATATAATTAGCTGCGTGTGTTTCTTGACCTTTATTCGGTACCATGCTAAAATCATGGAGTTTAGAGTTTACGTTTTTTAAAAAAACGGAATATTTTTTGCCTTTAAAAAGAAAGCCTCGGTTTTTTTCACAGCAGTAAAAATTACAGGAACTGAACCATGTTCCGATGAATCCGTTGGGCTTCGCGGCGAGATAACCACGCTTGTTATCCTTGCTTTCGTTCAATGAAAGTTGAAAGTTCCTCTAACGAAACTCACTTACTTGGTCGGCCGGCCCCGCTCCGCTAGGCGTTGACTTTCAAGTATAATCCTACCTAGCAACCCCAATTCGGTTAAATTTAGCAGGGACGGAAGTCAGCTCTGCAATTCTCTTTTCTTGAAAATCAGCCAGGCTGACAACCTTCAGAAAACCGAGGGAAACTGCTGTATATAGGTATATAAATATATATTAAAAAGTCTTGTAAAGCCGCGCTAGATCAGATCCGTTAGCGCTGGAGTCGGGCATCCGCGTCGTTTCCCAAAGAAATTATTAACTAAATCTGACGTAGACGCTATTCCGGGAACCTAAGGGAGAAGTAAAATCCGAAATTTGGAACGATTTCTCCGTGATGGTTTCTCTTTTTAACCGGATCAAACTTCCGTTTCGGTCGTGAACCTGTGAACCGGGGTGGGGGGGCGTTGTAGCGTTGTTAAGAAACAATACGTTCTAAAGATTGTGACTCTCATCTCCCGCCCACAATTTTTGGCACGCGGGGAGGAGTTGGGAACGTGAAAGAGGGCCTTTAAAAAAAAAGATTTCTTTTTCCTCCTTTTGTTTTCTCCCGATAACAAGATTTTCTTTTTTGAGTTGTTATTAACTCGCAATGTCATCTGAATTTTTTTAAAATAATAACAATAATAAATGCATTTGTAAAATGACAATATTTTATACCTGTTCTATCGGGTATCTTCTTTTTTTTTTTTTTTGAGAATCAGGAATGACCAAATAAAACAAAACATCGAATCGCGCCTTTTTACTTTTCCTTATCTGCTCCTCTCTCCAGTGGTGGGACGCTAAGAGGGACTGACCTTTGATCTCTTAAAATAAATACCATAAACAAGGGTATATATCTAGTGGTCGAAAGGGAGGGGCTTGAGTTCAGCATCCATGCCTATGGAGAGATACTGATTTTGGTCAGAACAAATGACAAGCAGAAGGGTAATGAATAAATAAGAGATTTGCAAGGCCGCCAGATTTCATATTGATTCGTGATTGTAAAACACAGCTGATAATAGAATAGAATAGAACAGAATAGAATAGAATTTTTTATTGGCCAAGTGTGATTGGACACCCAAGGAATTTGTCTGGTGCATAGGCTCTCAGTGTACATAAAAGAAAAGATACATTCGTCACGAATCATAACGTACAATTATTGATAATTATTTGATGGGGTGTGCCTGTTACAAGCCTATAGAACAGAAAGGAGCCTCAGCGAATTCCGGCAGGCTGCTGTCAGATATAAGTCTCTAGGAGTCTTGCTTTTAACCCTGAAGCTGGACTGAGGAATTGTAGGGCAGAGATCTAGAGAGTAAGTAGGTGTGGAGGAGAGGTTGCGTACAGGTACAAAACGTTCGTGTCTGAAAATCCCATCTGAGGGAGGGAGGGAGGGAGGGAGGGAGGGAGGAAGGAAGGAAGAAATAACAAAATAATAGAGTTGGAATTCTAACTCCCTGCACAAGCAGGAAACTCTATGCAATTTCAGGCAAATGGTTGAATGAAGGGAGGAAGGAAGGAAGGAAGGAACACCATTTCTTTTACTTTAAAAGAGGCGCTCCGGTTTCCAAGTTTGAAACCATGCCGTTTCTAAACGCATCCTTTCCATTGGACAAGTGGCTGGATTCTTTAAGGACGAACTGGCGCCACCACGCCGGGATTCGAAACGAAAACATTTGATTGGGAACCGAGTTGTGTGCTTTGCCCACAGCCCCCACACCCCATCTTCTCAAGGCAACAGTCCCAGCGCGTTGCAAGAGTCAGCCTCTTCCGAGATGGCAACTCCCTTAGGAGGACCACAACAGCTTCCACAATTCCCGGCCTTGAGGAAGTCACCCGCCACCGTCGTAGGTCTGAGACAGAACATTCGCAGAGGACTGAATTCTGCAGCTTTGAATTGAACCCCTTGAAGGGACGGATAAAAGTGTATCTCGTTCCCCAATTGGAAAGAGGCTGTTTGGGGGTTTTTGATCTGCGATTTCTCCCACCTCCCCCTGGGCCTTCACACACACCCCTCCCCACCTGCGGCAATCACACCCCTCCTCCTTTTTAAGTGGTCACCCTCTCCTTTCTCCACCTTCCAACCCAGATATACGGCTGAATTTCAGTTCTTTGGACATTCCTTTCAAGTTGAGATTAGACCTTCCTCCAACGAATAACCAACAACAGATAGAGTCGGAATGGAGTTCGCTTTCTCTGTTTCCTCCCTTCGCTTTTATCTCGTCTCAGCTCTCTCACCGGATACAAGTAGTCCTCCAGTTGAAACAGTTCATTTAGTGACCGTCACAACGGCACTGAAAAAAGGAACTTATGACAATTTTTCACACTTACAACCGAACCCGTTGCTACGTCTCCACGGTCACGTGATCAAAATTCAGATGCTTGGCAACTGACGTGTCTTTATGACGGTTGCAGTGTCCCAAGGTAGCCTTCTGACAAGCAAAGTGGGAAGCCAGGTTTACTTAATAACCGTGTTACTAACTTAACTATAATATGATGACTCTGTAAAACGCTTAGAGAGGGCTGTAAAAGCACTATGAAGCGATATATGCCTAAGTGTTATTGCTATTGCTATTAATAACTGCAATGATTCGCTTAACAGTGATAAAATGGAGGGGGGGTACTCTCGCTTAACCAATGTTTCCCTTAGTAACAACATTTTGGACTCAAGCTGTTGAGCTACCAACCAGCCTCAAAGGCTGTGAATCTCACCAAAGATTATATAATAATAATAATAATAATAATAATAATAATAATAATAATAATAATAATAATAATAATAATAATAATAATAATAATAATAATAATAATAATAATAATAATAATAATAATAATAATAATAATAATAATAATAATAATAATAATAATAATAATAATAATAATAATAATAATAATAATAATAATAATAATAATAATAATAATAATAATAATGCAGCTCTGAATCCCATGATCCCAGAAGATGCCAGAGTCCCCCCCCCCACAAAAAAAACTAGAAAAAAATCACAAAATATCGCGACCTGGCCATCGAAACTACACAGCTATGGATGAAGCATGTAACAGTGATACCCATTGTCATTGGGGCACTTGGCACCATGTCCAAGAATTTTACAAAACACATCAAGAAATTGCAGCTTCCTGCAATAACACCAGCGGAACTGCAAAAAACTGGGCTACTAGGAACATCGTTTATTTTAAGAAGATACTTGTTTGATATTTAGGATGCTGGCAGCAACCCGTATCAACCATTAGCACCAGTCACTGGTATTTGTGACACTTGTTTAACATGACTGAGTTTCATGTTTAATAAATGAAAGAAATACTACTACTACTACTACTACTACTACTACTACTACTACTACTACTAATAATAATAATAATAATCCGTATCAACTATTAACACCAGTCAATGGTATTTGTGATACATATTTGAATGTTCAGTAGACTGAGTTTCATGTTTAATGAATAAATTATTATTATTATTATTATTATTATTATTATTATTATTATTATTATTATTATTATTATTATTATTATTATTATTATTATTATTATTATTATTAGTAATAGTAGTAGTAGTAGTAGTAGTAGTAGTAGTAGTAGTAGTAGTAGTAGTAGTAGTAAAGCAGCTCTGATATCCCTTGTCTTTCCCTCCCCCAGAACGATTCCTCCAAGAAGAAGAAACGAAAAATTAATCCGATTCCAAAGCTTCCTATTAGAGGCGCGTCTCCTATAACTTCACCTGCTCGCTCCTTCCTTCCTTCCTTCCTTTTCCTCGGTTAAAAAGAGAGATCCCTAATTGATTACCTCTTGCCCGCGCCGCAAACATTCCCCTACTCCTGGGAACCTGCTCCCATCCCCTAGACAAGTCTCCGATGAGCATTAATTAATCTGTGTTTTAAAAGGTTGATAAAATATTAGTGCTTCTCCTGCGCCCAGGCCCGGGAAAAATCGGGCGGGGAGCCAGGGAAAAAAAAAGGTAAGGGGAGAACGGCTCCGCCGAGCCAATCGCTCGCCTTCCCCTCCGATCGCTGCAAACACAATTATCCCGCCGCCCTCTGCATAATTCATGGGCTGAGATTTGGAAAATTAATAAAATGAATTATAACAAGAGGCTAATTAAAAACTTTAGTAATTGTTGTCGAGGCGGCTTGATGGGAGGCGCGCTTCCGCCAGGCGCCCCTCGCCTTTTCTGAAAAGAAAGTTGCTGGGATTAATATTAATATTAGTACTGCTAACAGTTGGGCGGGAGGGGAGGTCCCGGGCGGAGGGAGGGGACGGCTTTCAGGCGTCTTTTGCGGCGGAGGAAAGAGTCGGGGTTAGGCCGACGGATTTACAGGGGTTCCCCCCCCCCCGCCCCGACTTCTTTTAGAGTTTTGATTCCCGCCAGTTTGGAAATTGGGCTCAAGTGGCGGCTTCGAACAAAACAAAAGAATTGAACGTTTATCAACAAAACGGGCTTTTACTCCGAAGCTCCCCCCCCCCCCTGTCCCAAGTCAGAAATATTACAATATTTCAATCAGCATACATTGTGTTTATTCTAAAAGAAAGCTGATTATTCTGGCTTGTTTTCCTATGGTTTTCAGAATCCCAAAGTAACAATTTCATAATTATTTTATTAAAGACAGCTTTGTAGTAACCTAAAATCATTCCCTGTTTTCCTTCCTTCCTCTCCTTGCCTTCCTTCTTCCTTCCTTTTCTCTCCTTCCTCTCCCTTCCTTCCTTCCTTCCTTCCTTCCTTCCTTTCTTTCTTTCTTTCTTTCTTTCTTTCTTTCTTTTTCTTCCTTCCTTCCTCTCATTCTCTCCCTTCTTCCTTCCTCTCCTCTCCTTCCTCTCCTTCCTTTCTTTCTCTTCCTTCCTTCTTCCCTTCCCTTGCCTCCCCTCCCCTCCCTCCCTCCCTCCTCTCTCTTTGTCTCTTTCCATCCTTTCTCCCATCCACTGGCTACCACCTTCCCCAATTCTGAAATAAGCTAAGGCAACATCATTGCGCTGAACTTTAATTTTCTATGAATCCCCGCCAAGCACGCTAACGGCAAGCTATCATGGTTGCTGTAGTCCAAAAGGTCTGGAAAACCTGAGGCTGCCTACTTTAAAAAAAAAATCCCCCTTTCCCCAATACTGTTCCTCTTTGCGTAAGGCATCTGCGGCCGGTGGCGAGAACAAATTGTGCCGTAAGAGGCGGAGGTTCTGTTCTCCAGCGAATAATTTGGAGCCTTCCTGCTCACTGTGACTTTCCAGAGACTCAACGCGACCTTTTAAAGAGTCCCAGTCCTGAATACTCCCAGCCTTGATCCCGCGAGCAGACAGGGAGTCGTTTCAGCCTCTCTCCTACCTCCACCTCTTATGTTTCGGGGTGCATTTTTACGCGCAGACGGTGAGGGGGGGGGTGGCCAACTTATGGAGGAACTAACCCATTTGACTCAACCTAGTTTATGTTCAGTGTTAATTTGAGGACGAAGGAAGGACAAACAACGTCTTCCCTCCCCCTTCACCAAAAAAAAAAGCAACCCCCCCACCTCTGACCGATCTTCACACGTCCACTTTCCCGTCAATTGGGCACAGGGTGTGAATCGAGCGAAGCCACTGGGCGCCGGTATGTAGTATAAAACCGGTCTAATTGTGGTTGGGAAGAGAAAGGGCGCTACAATTGACGTATTTCTTGATACGCGAGGACTTAATTGTCCTCAGTTGTCGGTTGCTGCACGTTGAAACATCGTGGGAAAGAGTCGAGAAAGAGCCAGGGAAAATGCGCTTGGGCAAAATGAAGCGGGCAACTATTGAGATCAACCCCGCTAGAGGGCTCTGAGTTGGACAGATTTCTGTTTGGGCGAGGACAAAAGTTTTGGGGGAGAAATACCTTGGAGGTCCGGTCAAAGCTTTATTTAGGAGCAGACCCGTCAAAAATTTGGAGATTTGGAAAAAGGGGGAACCAGTAAATGTCAATCCCAAAGGTGCTTTTTTCAAGAGGCACCTGGTCTTTCTTGCTTTTCTTTGAAGACGTTTCGCTTCCCATCCAAGAAGCTGAAGAAGAAGCTTCTTGCAAGAGAAGGGAAACGCCTTAAAGAAAAACAAAGAAATTCAGTTGCCTCTTGAAAAAGCCCCTTTGGGACAACCTTGACCTGGATGGCTGAGAATCTCTCATAGACAGTAAAAGTTAAGTGGTTGCATTCTACTCGTTTTTTTTTAAAAAAAAAAATCTCTCCATGGTACCACCTTGAAACGGAAGGGGATTTAATTTTCCCATTGACCGCTAGCTAGTTTGTGAAGGTCCTTCATGGTTTGACTCCTCTGGGGCCTGGTCTTGCTGGAGCATTCAAAGCCCTGCTGTATCAACATTGTTTGGCTGTGATAACAGGTACCTCTTTTTTTTCTTCCTGAAGGGGTTTAAGTTCAGCAATTTTCTTTTTAAAAAAAGTTGGTAAAAGTACCTGGCAATCCTATAGATGTCTTCTGATAGGACGCCATTGAACTCAATTAGTTGTACTCCCCAATAGTAAAGTGAGTGTGCTTTGGAGTCATTGTTGACCTTTGGCAACTCCAAAGTTTTCTTAGTAAGATTGTCCTTTCCTTTCCCTCCCTTCCCTTCCCATCTCTTCCCTTCCCATCCCCATTTCCCTCTCTTGCTTACTTTAAATTTTATGAAGATCCAACAGCTCCTCTCCCCTTTCCTTCCTCCCTCCCTCCCTCCCTCCCTTCCTTCCTTCCTTCCTTCCTTCCTTCCTTCCTTCCTTCCTTCCTTCCTTCCTTCCTTCCTTCCTTCCGTGGTTTGCCAGTGCCTCTTTCCTAGGCTGACAGGAAATGATTGGCTCAAGGTAACAAGCTGCATGCCTAAAGTGGGACTATAACTCACAGTCTCCCGGGCTCTACCCTCAACTACTCCACCACCTGGTTTAGTACCTAGTGCATCTAAGTCCCCTTGTTCAGCAATCTGATTTCCTGCTTGTGTAAGTGGAGAAGCTGGATCCAATGGAATCCAGTGGAATCCATGGGCTGCAGACATGTAGACCTTTAACTGAATTGAATCAAACAAGGGTTTTGCTGGTTTGCACTGTTATTATGCTCCAGATGAAACCCACACTACAGAAGTTAAATAAAGAGGTAGGACCACAATTCAAGCAGTGCTACTAATGAAAGCCCAGTATATCTGAGTAGAGGACCCTTATTCATTAATGGTGTATACAATACAGACCAGGATGCTAAAGCTTACTACAACAATCCTTTGAAGTAGGCTGGATTAAGAGGCTGAATTTTGGTTGGGGATGGACTTGAATCTGTCCTAACTCAGTGTCTTAAGAATGGTATGGTTGCACTCATGTGAAACCCTTTAATTAATTCAATTTCCTGATTACACATGCCACATATGATAATATGATACATATTATAAAAAAATGATGCAGACACTCTGGAAAGAGTGCAGAAAAAAAAGCTGATTTGGGGGCCGGCAGGCTAAAACATAAGGTTGCAGGAATTGGGTATGTTTACTGAAAAGAAGGACTAGGGGGTGACAGGGTAGCAGTGTTCCAATATTTGAGGGGCTGCCACAAAGAAGAGGGAGTCAAGCTATTCTCCAAAGCACCAGAAAGCAGGACAAGAAGCAATGAATGGAAACTAACCAAGACGAGAAGCAATTAAGGAAAAACTTCCTAGCAGTGAGAACAATTAACCAGTGGAACAGAAGTTGCCTTCAGACGCTGTTGGTGCTCCATCACTGGAGGCTTTTAAAAAAAAGACTGGGCAGGCACTTGTCTGGAACGGTACAGGTTCTCCTGCTTGAGCAGGAGGTTGGACTAGAAGACCTCCAAGGTCCCTTCCAACTCTGCTATTCTGTTACTGACTCATAAACTGACAATGTGTCTGGACTGCTGTAACATGCTGTTTGCATTAACTTGTGATTCAGTGGCTCATGGAAACAGAGTCTATATCGCTTCTTGTTAAAATAAGCCATTCACCTGACTTAAAAGGACAGAATCACCCATCAGCCCTCACAGGTTACGAACGTTTACCTTCTATCTTTTGGTTTTTAATTTAAAAAAATAATTTCAGCGGGCAAAGTTTAGTTCAGAGACCATCCTAGAAAACAGACAGCAGTAAACTGGCCACAAAAGGAAGACGGGCGCGTCAGGGCACAATAAATGACACTTGAATAATGCAGCACAACTTTAGATGGAATTAGCCCCATCAGGATGGGAACGTGGATTGTGCACTGGCCAATTGTTCAATTATTTGTAAGGTTAACCTGCTTTGGGACAACTTTTCTTCACCTTGCCCCCTCCAGATATGCCGCGCTTCAGTTCCAATAAATATAGGAATGAAAGGTCAAGCTAGCTAAAAGAAACCTGAAGACTGGACAAGACTTATGCGGAAAGGAATTGGGTTGCCAAATGTAAAATGGAAATCGATCGTTGTCTATGGAGGTTCTGAGGTCCCTGGTTATGCAAAAGCTTCTTTTCTTTTTTTCCTCTTTCAAAGCAACTGGACTTTCTTGGCTTGAACATCTTTAAGAACAATCAAGGAAGTCCAGTTGCCTTTAGAGAAATAATAATAATGATAATAACACCTTCAGGGCACGATCGATAATCACACATACACACCCCTTATCACTGAGGTCAAGTCACACACTCATCCCTCAGCTGGCTGGAGAGAAAGATCAAAGGAAAATGGATGGAGTGTTCGTTTATGGGCTCTGAAGATTTTAAGGCAGGGTACGCATCCTGGTGACCTCCAAATATTTTGGAACAGAAATGACAAGAGGGAGTTCAAAGCAGTTTGCGGAAGATTCTATTTTTAGGAAATGATTTGGTGGTACATTTCAGTCACCTCCCAAAGGTGCTTTTTCAAGAGGCAACTGGACTTCCTTGTTGTTTTTTCCTTTCTTTTGAAGACATTTCACTTCTCATCCAAGAAGCTTCTTCAGCTTTGACAGGATAGTGGGGGATGGAAGGATTTATACCCCTTGCAGACAGCTGGGCATCTGCATGCTTTTAGAGGGTCACTGGAGGATGCAAATGACCAGCAGTCTGTAAGGAATATAATTCCTCCCATCCCTCACTATCCGGTCAGAACTGAAGAAGCTTCTTGGATGAGAAGCGAAAGGTCTTCAAAAGAAAAAAAAACACACAAGGAAGTCCAGTTGTCTCCTGAAAAAGCACCTTTGGGAGAAACCATGACCTGGATGATTTAGAATCTCTACAGATTTCTGTCCCCCACCCCCTTCTTAAAATCTGAAGCAAGAAAAGTTTGTAGAAGTGCAGAGCGGCTGTTAAGGAAGAAGCAAAACGTAAACCAAGCAAAAAAAAAAAAAAAGGAAACCAACAGCAGACCTCCGACCTCCAGATGTTAACCTAAATGCAATGCTTTTTGGAGTCAGCTGAGTCACCTAGTCAGCTGGCATCTCAAAAAGGAAAACTATAAAGTGATGGGGAAGAGATACAATCAGGTATCAATAAACCAGATGAATTTTTAAAAAGTAGGTGATCCCGTGAGTTATACAATACAATAGCAGAGTTGGAAGGGACCTTGGAGGTCTTCTAGTCCAACCCCCTGCCTAGGCAGGAAACCCTATACCGTTTCAGACAAATGGCTATCCAACATCTTCTTAAAGACTTCCAGTGTTGGGGCATTCATAACTTCTGGAGGCAACTTCTGTTCCACTGATTAATTGTTGAGGAAAAGGAAGAGTTTGAAGCTTGGGTGCTCCATCATTGATTATCTGCAGGTGCCTTCCTTCCTTTGTATACAGGTAGTCCTCAACATACTACCATAATTGAGCCCAACATTTCTGTTGTTAAGTGAGACATTTGGTAAGGGAGCTTTGCCCCGTTTTACAACTTTTCTTGCCGCAGTTGTGTAAACGAATCACCGGAGTGGTTAAGGTAGTAACCTGGTTGTTAAGTGAAATCTGACTTCCCCATTGACTCTGCTGGTCAGAAGGTTGCATACACGACATTGGGACACAGCAATGGTCATAAACATGAAGCAGCTGCCAAGCATCTGAATTTTGTTCCCATGACCATGGGGCTGCTCCCAAGGTCGTAACTGTGAAAAATGAGCCTGTCCCCTTTTTCAGCGCCATTGCAACTTTGAACCGTCGTTAAATGAACTGTTGTAAGTCGAGGACTACTTGTCCTATCTGGATTTCATCAAAAGCAACATCATTTTAGGGTCTCAAAGTAATTCCGACGTATTGGATTTGGGGTTTTGTCCTGGCAGTGCCCACTTTCTAGGGTAGCTTTTTAGGCCAACATTTTAACATGCCACGATTTTTAAAAAAATGTTTAGGCCACCTGCAGATTGTTTGATGCTAAATCTGGACTGGTGGAGAAACCTGCATCTTGAACCAAATCCAGATAAACCTCCTCACCTGACCAGGTTTAGGGTCTCCTGCTTGAGCAGGGGGTTGGACTAGAAGACCTCCAAGGTCCCTTCCAACTCTGTTATTCTGTTAGTGACCCATAAACTGACAATGTGTCTGGACTGCTGTAACCTGCTGTTTACATTAACTTGTGATTCATTGGCTCATGGAAACAGAGTCTATATCGCTTCTTGTTAAAATAAGCCATTCACCTGACTTAAAAGGACAGAATCACCCATCAGCCCCAACAGATTGCAAACGCTTATCTTCTATCTTTTGGTTTTTAATTTTTTTAAAAAAAAGATCAGCGGGCAAAGTTTAGTCCAGAAACCATCCTATGCAATAAACAGCAGTAAACTGCTCCCAGTAGTAACTCCTTTAATTAGTAGGGCAATAGGATAAAGATGAAACCCACAGCCTAGATGGGTGCTATTTGGCCGTGATTCCCAGTTTTAAGGTATTTGAAGGTTATACGTCTGTAGAGATTCTCAGTCATCCAGTCATGGTTGTCCCAAAGGTCCTTTTTCAGGAGGCAACTGGACTTTCTTGTTGTTTTTCTTTTGAAGACATTTTGCTTCTCATCCAAGAAGCTTCTTCAGCTCTGACCGGAGAGTGGGGAATGGATTTCCAGGGGAAAATTGCAGATCACAGGAACCATTAGCACTACTCAGGTGACCCTGAGGACACAGATAAACTTCCAAGTGCTTCAACAATCCCCAAATAGGATGCAAGTGACCCGCTGTCTGCAAGGAGTATAAATCCTTCCATTCCCCTCCATCCATTCAGAGCTGAAGAAGCTTCTTGGATGAGAAGCAAAACGTCTTCAAAAGAAAAAAGATAGTCCAGTTGGGTTCTGAAAAAAGCACCTTTGAGTTATCAGGTTATCTTCTTTTTCTCTGTGCAAGATAAACAAACTTATTTCTATATGATGGTAGAAGGGAAAAAAATAAAATAAACATGCAACGCCCTTCCTCGGAGGCTTAATCCAGGCAGCAGGCCAGGTTTTAAAGAGCCGGAAAGAGTCAAAACTCATTTAGCTCCTCAAAGTCAAGTTAAAGCGAACCGCGGAAGTTTGGACGGCGGCAAGAAGGCTGCTGCTGCTGTTAACGCGTTGCTTGGCGCGGAGGAAAAGAACGTCTGAATCGCATCTGGAGGGAGCTTATGGGGGGGGGATAGGGGACGAGACAGGTTTCTTGGTCCCGGAGCCAGCCGCTCAACCGAGCCAGGCGCCGCTTCTCGCAAGCGCTGGCGAGCGCGGCGAGCGATGGACTTGCCTTGGCAAGGATGGGGTAGGAGCAGTCTACCTGAGGGAGGGGATTTGGGGAGGGGGGGGAAGGAGGGTTTTATCTCGCGTTTCTTGGAAGGTGCGCGATTCATTCTAATTAGCCGAGAGCGCACGGAGCGAGGTGAGGAGGAGAAGGAAGGGAGAGGGAGGGAGGGAGGGAGAAGGGCCAAGAGGGGAATCAGTCAGCCAAATTAGTTTGGGTACGAGTGGATCTTCCAGTTATTTGACTGATTGATTGATTGATTGATTGATTGAGGAGGCTTTCTTCAGCTTGAAGTCGAAAAACTCGTAGTTTCAGATCGGAAATAAAGCTTCGACAGCATCGCGGGCGTTTAAATCCGTTCATACCAGAGAATTCCTTCCTTCCTTCCTTCCTTCCTTCCTTCCTTCCTTCCTTCCTTCCTTCCTTTCCTTTTCCATCTCTTCCTCCGTCCCTTCCACCCTCCCTCCCTTCCTCCGTTCCTTCTAGTCTTCCTCCCTTCATTGCTTCCTCCCTCCCTCTTTCCATTCTTTCCTTCCTCCCTTCCTTCCTCCCTTCCGGCCTTGCAGCCTTCCTTCCTCCCTCTTTCCCTTCCTCCCTTCCTTCCACCCTCTCTTGCTCCCTCCCTCTTTCCCTCCCTCTTTCCTTTCCTTCCAGCCTCCCTCCCTCTCTCCATTGCTTCCTCCCTCCCTCCCTCTTTCTCTTCCTCCCCCTCCCTCTGTCCCTCTTTCCATTCCTTCCTCCCTTCCTCCCTCTTTCCATTCCTCCCTTCCTTCCACCCTCTCTTTTTTCCTCCCTTCCTCCTCCCTCTCTTCCTTCCAGCCTCCCTCCCTCTTTCCATTCCCCTCTCCCTCCCTCCCTCCCTCCCTCCGAGGTGCTGGCCAGTATAGTGCACATTTAATGCAGCTCAACACCGCTTGATCTTCAGAGGGTATCACAGTATCTGAAACAATCCGTAAACAGCGTCTTGCTTCCTTCAAAACGCCCCAGCTGGGCTCCCGTGCCCCGAACATTGAAAAGGGAAGGGAGAAAAACACAAATGAAACAAAACAACCCATTTCCCAGATGGTTAAGTCCGCTACTCCCTAACAAATCCCGTTCCCCCCTCCCCCCCCCGCCCATCTCCTACTTCGGAGCTGAAACTTACAGATGTCTGATAGTCCAAAGAGACAGAGAGAAGGAGAGAGACGGCGGGAGGGAAGACAGAGGGGGAAAATGTTAAATACAGTTAATGCAATATTAATCGCCTGTCGGTGATATAAAAAGCAGTATTTGCAGGCTGCCAGCGAGCTCTCGCAAACTTCAAGAGCCCGAGAAGAAGAGTCGCGGCGAACAGGGCAGGAGGAGCGAGGCGAAAGGTGTGTGTTTATACTTGTGACTTTTGTGGGAGTCTGGTTCCTCCTTTGGGGGCCGGGGGTGGGGCGGGCCGGCGGGCGGACGACTGCGCCGACGGCAGAGGCTGCCGTTTACTTCGGGCTTGGCGGAGCAGCTGGGTGCAGACGAGCACTGCTTCGGATCAAATCCGAATAACCTGTAATGATTTACTTCGATTTCCCCGCTCTACTTCGGCGATTTTATCAAGGCCGGCAGGCGGCTGAACCAAGCGAAGGGGCGGGGGGAGAGAGAAAGCGAAGCGAAGGGGCCAGGATTCGCCTGACAAACAATGCAGACTGAATCCGGAGTAATTTCGAATCCATCCCTCGGTAGTTCCCTAAAAGCAATAAAAAAAGGGAAGCCTCTCTGACCAGTGGCAGGCAGGATGGGTTTAAAATGGTTAGAATCTTTCTTTCTTTCTTTCTTTCTTTCTTTCTTTCTTTCTTTCTTTCTTTCTTTCTTTCTTTCTTTCTTCTTTTTCTTTCTTTCTTTTCTCTTCATTTTTTCTTAGTTTCTTTCTTTCTCTTTCTTTCTCTTTCTCACCTTTTCTCTCTCTTTCTCTCTCTTTCTCCCTTTTCTCTTTTTCTCTTTCTTTCTCTCTCTTTCTCTCTCTTTCTCTCTCTCTCTTTCTTGCTTTCTCTCTTTCTCCCTTTTTCTCTTTTCTCTCTCTTTCTCTCTCTTTCTCTCTCTTTCTCTTTCTTTCTCTTTCTTTCTCTTTCTTTCTCTTTCTTTCTCTCTCTCTTTTTCTTTCTCTCTGTCTGTCCCTCTTTTCCCCCTTTTTTCTTTCCTTCCTTGTTTCCTTGTTTCTTTCCCTGTTTCCTTTCAAACCTTCTGGATATTTACATATTGACAGTACAGTTAACTATACTGCATTGTGTACAGTTTACACATAGTGTAAACACACATTATTTTGCCAAATTCCCATGGAAGCAGATGCAGTGTCATGGTCAAAGGTGATAAATCATGCACTTTTCAACATTGGCACGATGGTGGCATGATGGCATTGGGACACTGACCTCATGTTCCCTTCTAGACCCCCTGGGAATATGCAACCTGATGATGTTGCCTTCATCTCATCCCTTGAGCATAAATGGGGCCTTCAATTGTGTCAGTTGTGTCTTCAGTTTCTATAGCAATCTTCAGGTAGCTTTTTCCTTCTTATTCCCACAACCATCCAAGGACAACTTCCTCATATCCTTTGGACTTTATTAACCATTATTTTGGATAGTAGGGGACTCAAAACAAGGGCAATAGAGGGTTCACAAGGACAATAAATGTCACACCGGCATAATTTTATTGAATTAAAAACACCATCTCGAGATCTTCTGGGACTAGGACTGAAGAGCACATCTAAGTTGGGCAAAGTCCCAGTTGAGCTTAATTGGATTCTTTACTGGTTCATAGGGTTGAAACAGTAAACAATGAGCAGTGTTAGAGCGTGAGTCATTGGTTGCAGTCCATAAAGGGAGAAGAAAGAGTTTGCCTTTCATTATTTTTCATTGCATTAAGGTGAACTTTTTGAGACCTCCAGGGAGAATCGTGGTGTGGGGACAGTGGTGGAGATCCTTGGCTGTTTTTTTTTTTAAAGCACAGCCCATAATGATCATAATGATATGACTGGCTTTACTTCACCATTAAAATCAAGAACAGACAAACATGTATTGTCAATCCTATCCTTAACCTATTGTCTGTCTGTCTGTCTATCAATCTATCATCATCATCTCTCTCTCTCTATCATCTCTCTCTATATATATATATATTATCTATCTACAAACAACCAGTCACTATCTTCTCAGGCAAGTAGAAACTACTGTGGATGAACAGACAATGCCTGGCAAATTGCCAGAGACTCCACTCAGAACAGAGCCACGGTCATCTTATAAGGTGATGTGTCAGTGGGTAGAAGATCTGAGAAAGGAGCTTTGTACATTTTGGCTCAATTCTTTTCCTGTATTTTTTAATTTTATGGAGGTCATTGTGGTTGGAGTTGTGGGAGCAACTTTAATCATAAAAGTATTTAAAGTGTTTTGTCCCTCATGTGACACCAGGGGAATCCTTCAACTTGATGCCAATGTCATACCTGTGGCTGCAATAGGTTTACATCCAGCAATTCCAGAGAAGATAAACAATGTAGAAGACAAATGTATTTAAAAAACATTACTGTAATTATTTCTGTTGACCTAATGAATTTAGCACTTGGATCTTAATATTATCTATCTATCTATCTATCTATCTATCTATCTATCTATCTATCTATCTATCATCTATCTATCTATCTATCTATCTATCTATCTATCTATCTATCATTTGATTTGACTGCCTTTAGTTCACCATTAAAATCAAGGACAAGCATGTGGTGTTAATGCTATCCTTAATCTATCATTGTATCTATCATATCTATCATCTCTCTATCTATCTATCTATCTATCTATCATCATTTGATTTGACTGCCTTTAGTTCACCATTAAAATCAAGGACAAGCATGTAGTTTTAATGCTGTCCTTAATCTATCACTGTGTCTGTCTGTCTATCTACCCATTTACCTACCTATTATCTATCTATCTATCTATCTATCTATCTATCTATCTATCTATCTATCTATCTATCTATCATCTATCATCTATCTATCTATCTCACTATCGCTATCTTGCTATCTTGCTATCTCTCATATTTCATCTATCTATGTATTTAATAATCGATTTTATTATTTTTCAAATAAATCAAGGTAGTGAACATTTTCCCCATAACAGCAACCTTGTGAGAGGGGTTGGGCTGAGAGAGAGAGAGATTGGACCAAGGTCACCCAACTGGTTTTGTGGCTAAAATAGAATTTGAACTCAGGGTCTCCTGCTTTCTAGCCTTAACCACTAGACCAAACAGGCTCTTCAAAGAGAGATTCCAAAAGTGCTATCTTTTGCTGGCACAAAGAGGCAGTGAAAGGGGCAATCGTTCCATTACAGGAGAGAGAGAGAAAAGAGGAAATAAAATAATTTATGGTCTGTCATATTGGTTTTAAAGATACAGGAGCCCTCGTAGAAGCATGGAGCAGGTAAGCCGAGGCAAGATTAAGAATATTTATTAATGAAGGATGGACCAGATCTACTCTTTGATCCTTTCCCCAAATATGAAGAAGGGGGGAAATGAAATTGGAAGAGTGAACATGAGATAAGAGAAGCAGTTGCAGTTCTGATGTCATTCCAGTGCAAGGGGTTGGCCATCTTAAACACTCAAACAGCCACAAAGGTCCTAACCAGAAGCCCACCCCCCAAATCAATTCTGGAGCCAACCAGAAGTCCAGTTTTCCCACCATAGAATCGCTTCCTAGTGCGGCCTCCTTTTTCCTCTACCTGTCCTAACCAAAAGCCTATTGATTGATTGATCTTACCGGAAAACCCACCCTTTGCCATAGAGTCTCCTCCTGGCATGCTGTGCTTTCCCCTCTCCCAACCGGAAGCTTCTCTCAATATTGTGGCGCCGACTGGTGACAGGGAGCCACAGCAGAGGGATGGAAGACCCACATGCGGCTCCAGAGCCATGGGTTGCTGAAAACTCTTTGTTCTAGTGGAATGTTTGAAGTTCCAAAATGCTTGGGCTGTTTCAAAAGATAAGAAGACACTGAGCTATCAGAAATACATTATCTTCACTGCTCATTTATGAAACATTCTGCTCCCTAAGGGCCCCAAATGAACCGATATTCACTTACTCTTTCTTGCCGGCCATTCAAAGCTTAAACCATGGACTGGGTTCAACCATTGCTTATTAACTCCATTTTTTTGAACTACGCCAGCTTCTCGAAAAGCCAGTTGAAAAATATAGCCAGTTATTTGAAAAAACCCGAGACAATTCTCACTTACTGATGCCTGGGGCTGTCAACCATTGCACAGATGGAAAATTAGTCTCTGGTTTCCCCCCCCCCCCTCAGATTCTCCTTTTCTGCTTGGGTTCTGAGGAAGAGATGCACAGACTGTAGATGAAGGGAGAAGAAGCTCATCCCAGGAGATTGTGAGTGGTCACAATGCAATCCCACACCAAAATCCATTCCTGGTTTCCTTCCTATCATCTCCAAGAAGCCTAAAATGTGAGAAAAAAATGTGTTGCGTGACAAAGTGCCTGGAGAAGTCACTGCTAGGTTTCTACAAGCTTCTAGACACCTTGCAAAAGACCCCCAGGGTGGAATAGGAGATACTTTTCCGAGGGTCACCTTTAGGCCTTTCTCGGCAATTTGTGGAAAGACAACAGATGTTGACAAATGTTTTGAAAGGGAGTAGAACAAAAATCTGTTTCAAAGTTTAGCCTGAAGGTGGGGCACTATCTCAGCAAACAATATTGCTTCTCAGCTAGTAATACCGCTTCTGTGTATTTTTTGTTGTTGTTCTATCATTAAGAGAAAGGCAGAAGCGGATTTCCAAACATTTCCATTATAATATACACCTTTGCCTTTAAGAGACTGCAAGCAAAACTCTTTGTCCTTCATACAGACGGATTCACACATGTACCCAATTGTTTGATATAGCGGTTAAAGGGCTGGATAAGGAGGGAGAGGCCTGGGTTCTGCTTTTTACTCTCAGTCATGAAAACTCACTGGGTGATTTGGGGTCAGCCACTCTCTGTTAGCCTAAGCCCAGGGGTGCGATTCAGCCGGTTGAGACCGGTTCGGGCTAACCAGTAGCTCCGACGATCAGCTGAGAGCAAACCGGTTCACTCCGACAATCAGGTGGGCCCGCCCGCTCACCCTTGCCCTTTACTTACTGTATTTTTCAGACTATAAGACGCACCGGAGTATACTTGGCTCCTCGCTATACATCAGCAGCCCTGCCCGAGCTCCTCGAGCTGATCTCGGAGACGGCGGTTGAGATCCCCAGGCTTATGGTCATGGGGGATTTCAACCTGCCGTCGACGGGAGCAGCATCTGAGGTAGCTCGGGAGTTCATGGCTTCCATGACAGCCATGGGCCTGACCCAGTTAATTCAGGGCCCCACACACGAAGGAGGCCACACATTGGACCTTGTCTTTGTATGTGAGCAGTGGACGAGTGATCTGGGTAGAGGGGATTTTACTGTTACACCCCTGTCATGGTCAGATCACTCATGTCTCCGGCTTGACTTCCCTGGCGCTACCCCCCACCGCGAGGAGGCGGGACCAGACGGTCCACGCTGGTACCGCCCCAAGCGCCTGATGGAGCCGGATAGGTTCCAGACGGAGCTTGGGCCATTACCTGTAGCCCTGACCCGCGCTCGGTCGGAGGACCTAGCGGCCGCCTGGAATAGGGCGGCGGCTGGGGCCTTGGACCGGGTTGCGCCTTTGCGACCTCTCCTGCGGCAGCGACCCACCCGGGCTCCTTGGTATACCGAGGAGCTGAGGGTGATGAAGCGCCACAGGAGACGTCTAGAGAGCAGGTGGAGGTCCTCACGCTCCGAATCTGATCGAACACAGGTAAGATCCTACTTGCGGACCTACCTGGTGGCATTAAGGGCGGCCAAACGTAGATATTGTGCCACCCTTATTGTGTCCGCGGATAACCGCCCTGCCGCCCTGTTTAGGGTGACCCGCTCCCTCTTGTCACAGAGGACGCAGGGGGCACCCTTACAGGGCAGAGCAGAGGAATTTGGGGAATATCTGCAGGACAAAGTCGCTCAGATCCGGAGCGGATGGGCCCCACTCAGTGGACCAGACGAGCCGCCAACAGCAAGTCTTGTGAGACCATCCTGGGAGGAGTTTGATTCTGTTGCCCCCGAGGATTTAGATAGGTTGCGTGGACGGCTGCGACCCACCACATGTTTAATGGACCCGTGTCCCTCCTGGTTGGTACTGGCATCTTGGGAGGTGACACGAGGCTGGCTTCTGGGCCTGGTGAATGCCTCATTGGGTGAGGGATCCTTACCAACCGCCTTGAAAGAGGCGGTGGTGAGGCCCTTACTTAAGAGGCCCTCACTCGACCCAATGGAGCTAGCTAACTATCGTCCAGTCTCCAACCTTCCGTTTCTAGCGAAGGTTGTTGAGAATGTGGTGGCCCAGCAGTTTCCACGACACCTTGACGAATCCGAGTATCTAGACTCACGCCAGTCCGGCTTCCGACCTGGGCACAGCACAGAGACAGCCTTGGTCGCGTTGGTTGATGATCTCTGGAGGGCCAGAGATAGAGGTTGTTCCTCTATCCTGGTCCTATTAGACCTCTCGGTGGCTTTTGATACCATCGACCATGGTATCCTATTGCGCCGGTTGGAGGGGATGGGAGTCGGAGGTACCGTTTTGCGGTGGTTCGGCTCCTACCTCTCCGACCGGAGGCAATGTGTGTTGACAGGGGGACAGAGGTCGACCCCGAGGCCACTCACTTGTGGGGTGCCACAGGGGTCGGTCCTCTCGCCTCTCCTGTTCAACACATATGTGAAGCCGCTGGGTGAGATCATCCGTGGTTTTGGGGTTGAGTATCACCTCTACGCTGATGATACTCAGCTGTATATTTCAACTCCAAACCACCCCAACGAGGCTGTCGAAGTGATGTCCTGGTGTTTGGAGGCCGTCGGGGTCTGGATGGGGGACAACAGACTTAAACTCAACCCCTCCAAGACTGAGTGGCTGTGGCTACCGGCACCTCGATTCAGCCAGCTGATTCCATCGCTGGCCATAGGGGGCGAGCAATTGCCCCCTGTGGAACGGGCGCGCAATTTGGGGGTCCTCCTTGATGCCCGAGAGGCCTGCAAAGTGCTCCTGGGGGCTGGGTGGGGGAACGAGCAAAAAAGAGCCTATTTTTCGTGAAAATGGGCTAGGGTTCTTTTTTTTTTTTTTGCAAAAAACAGAGCATGCATAAGCTTTGGGAGGCTTGAAGAGTTCTCCTGGGGGCTGGCGGGGCAAAAACGAGCAAAAAAACCAGTCCATTTTTCACTCATTTCTGCCCTCCCCAGACCCCAGGAGCACTTTGCAGGCCTCCCAAACCCTCTGCACGTCCATTTTTGCAAAGGGGGCGGGGTTTCGGTAGCCAAAAATGCTGTATTCAATGTATAAGACACAGCCAGATTTTCACCCTCATTTTTTGGGGGAAAAGGTGCATCTTATACTCTGAAAAATACGGTACCTATGTCATCTCACCTGATTACCATGGCAAAGTGGATTGCTGCACCTCAGCTGTGTTACTCCCCAAGAAGTAACATGGAAAGTAACTTTTGGTAAAACTGCACACACACACACAGAAAAAGAGGCAATCATCAAACCAGTTGTTAAACCAGCTGGATTGTACCACTGCCTAAGCCTGCTTTGTAAGATGGTTATTTGGGAGGGAGGGCGGAGTAAAGGTGAACACCAAGTATGTCCATCTGAAGAACTATTGGAGTAGGAGATAGAATTTATCTTGGAAGCAAAACAGAGGTTCTCATTGTCTGGAAATGCTTCAGGAGCAGTTCTAGGCTGCATTAACAGAGGGAGAGAATCAAAATTAAGTGAAGTGTTGCCTGTAATACTACTTTATAATGCCCTGGTAAGACCCCACTTGGAATATTGCATCCAATTTTGAGACTCTAGGAAGAGGTGCAGAGAAGCATCTGAGGGTAGGACAAGAAGCAATAAAAATTAAATCAAGAAGCAACCTTAAACTAAGAAGCAATTTCCTGACAGTTATGGCAATTAACCAGTGGAACAACTTGCCTCCAGAAGTTGTAAATGCTCCAACACTGGAAGTTTTTAAGAAGAGATTGGATAACTATTTGTCTGAAATGGTGTATGGTTTCCTGCCCAAGCAGGGGGTTGGACTAGAAGACCTCCAGGGTCCCTTCCGTTATTCTATTCTATTCTATTCTATTCTATTCTATTCTATTCTATTCTATTCTATTCTATTCTATTCTATTCTATTCTATTCTATTCTATTCTATTCTATTCCATTCCATTCCATTCCATTCCATTCCATTCCATTCCATTCCATTCCATTCCATTCATTAGGGGCTGAAAAATTCACTTAATACAGAAGTCCCCAGCCCATAGTCTGAGGCCCAATACTGGTCTGTAGTCTATTGGGAACTGGGACATTTAAGCAGTGGATGAACCCATGAAGCCCACTGCTGGTGGTCCATGGAGCCGCAAAGGTTGGGAACCACTGACTTAATAGATGGAGAAAAAGAAATGTTGAGGAATATTCAGAACTCTCTGGCTGGATATAGCATAGAGATAGTTTACATTTGTAGCAAAAGTCTATATCAGGTTTGTGATCAATTTTTGGGTCTGCCATTTTATTGGCGGGAGAGGAGGTTACGCTGCCAAAACTAGGTGGACTGGAGAGATTAAACCCAATCTACTTTAATGATAACTATGTTCATGAAACTTTATTAGCATCATGGCTTCAACAGGTGACTGCAGATAGCTGATATTGGCTGATCTTCAAAGCTGAACAAGTTTGGCCCTGCTGAATTCTTCCATGGGAGCCCACCAGAGAATTGTAAGGTTTCAGGTTAGGGGGTGAAAAAAACCCTCAGAACAGGACAGTTCATTTTTGTAATATTAGTGAAGAATTTATATATATATATATCTGTGTGTGTGTGTGTGTGTGTGTTACAACCCCTGGTATGCCCAAATATAACACAAATACATACCTATTTCCATGGCTCAGCTGATAAGGGGGAGAGCCTGCGGCTTAGTGGCTAAGACTCCTGCCTAATATGTAATACAGCCCAGGTTCAAATCCCAGTAAGGGTATGGCTAGCTGATGAGAGCTAAATAGCTTGAAATAGATCTATACTAGTCTCCCTTTATTTATTTATCAGCACAAATGCAACATATGTGTTTGTGTGTGTGTGTGTGTGTGCAGGGGGCACGGGG
This sequence comes from Natrix helvetica, assembly GCF_964273705.1. Taxonomy (NCBI): domain Eukaryota; kingdom Metazoa; phylum Chordata; class Lepidosauria; order Squamata; family Natricidae; genus Natrix; species Natrix helvetica. The sequence continues at coordinate 14,439,805 of NC_138549.1, read as the reverse complement.
CACGGAGGAAGTGTCATGCACATTGAATTATGGGTGCAGGTGCGCATGCTGTTGCGCTTTTGGCATGCAATGACAAAAAGACTAGCCATCACTGCCCCATACCATTTCAAAGCAATCTTTTTAAAAGCCTCCAGTGTTGGAGCTCCCACACCTTCTGGAACCAAGTCATTCCACTGATTAATTATCCTCACTGTCAGGAAATGTCTCCTTAGTTCTCAGTTGGTTCCCTGCTTGAGAAGAGCCAAGAAAAAGCATGCTTCAAGAACACCAAGAGCCCACCAGTTCTCTAAACCCGTCCAGAGAATTGCCTGAACGTAGCCAAGAAGTCCCCGGGAACCAAGCCTTAAGACGATGACTTCCTTGTTGCTTTAATGCTTCCTCCATTCGGTCATATTAAAAATTAAACTCTGCTGGCAACTTTGGGAAAAGCAAAGAGGACTTGCCCCAAGGATTTGAAGGAAGGTCAGGTTGTACAGCCTTGTTTTAGAAGTATTAGAGTTAAATTAGGCGTGCATATTCATCGGCCTACAGAAAAAAAACACATGCTTGTGTGTCAAGGGAAAAGTGGAACATCTTCCTCCCTTGTATTCCGTGCGCTGTATAAAATGCCTCGGTATCAGCAAGATTTTCTAGAAACTTTCTCTACTCTGTTCCTCTTTTCATTGGCTACTTCATATGGTTGTGTTTTCATACGATGCACTAAGCCATTCAAGATGGCCAGTACAGGGGAAACTGGAAATTGATGTAGCAAAACATTTGAGTTTTCCCGAAAATATGACTTACCCCGAATGTACTGTATTTTTCAGACTATAAGATGCACTGGAGTATAAGACACACCAAGATTTTGAAGATGTAAATTTTTAAAAAAGTTTTTGCACTCTGCAGGCCTTGTTTTTTGTGAAAAACGGGGCATGCAGAGAGTTTGAGAACCCCCCCAAAATGCTCCTGGGGGCTGGCGGGGAGGGCGGCAAGAATGAGCAAAAAATGGCCCATTTTCTTTTTTTTTTGCAAAAAACAGGGCATGCATAGGCTTTGGGATGCTTGTAGAGTGCTCGTGGGGGCTGGGGGGGCAAAAATGGGCTGTTTTTGTGAAAACGGGCCCGGCTTCTGCAAAAAAACAGGGCATGTATAGAATGGGAGGCTTGTATAGTGCTCCTCGGGGCTGGGGGAGGCAAGAAGGAGCAAAAAACCCAGCCCATTTTTTGCTCATTTTTGCCCTCCCCAGCCCCCAGAAGCACTTTGCAGGCCTCCCAAAGCCTATGCATGCCCTTTTTTTTTTGTAAAAAACAGGATGCATGGGGGCGGGGTTTCAGGAGGCCACAAATGCTGTATTCAGTGTGTAAGATGCACCCAGCTTTTCACCCTCTTTTTTGGGAGAAAAAGGTGCATCATACTCAAAAAAATATGGTAAGTCCTAGCTTGATTTTTACATGTGTGCCCAATATAAGCCCTCTTCTCAAAATAAGCCCTAATTAAGACCTCTCCCACTCCAGGGTACATGGGTAAAAATTAAGCTAGGGTAGTGATGGGAAGGTGGTGGAGCTGCCCTACTACTTACCTTTAAACAGTTGCAGCCAGGCCTCGCACACGCCAACACCTGCCATGCCGGCCCTTTCTTCTGAAGGTGGCAAGGCTTTCCTGAAGGCTGTAGCCAATAACAGTTGTTATCAGCTCCAGTGGCCTTCAGGAAAGACTTGTCAGCCTTGCTGGCCACAGAAAAGGTTCCTGAAGGCCTCTGACAGTGAAAAAGAAGCCAAGGGTGATGCACGCAAGAGAAGTGGAAGACAATCCACCCCCCCCCCAAAAAATAAGACCTGGTCATATTTTTGGGGAAACACAATAGACATAGCACATTGATGTACCACATATTGTAAATATGCTTACGCATACACCTAATTGTAACTATTGACATTGTAATTGCAGCATTCGTAATGTTTATATCTATAGTGAGAAAACTACAGTTGATGCCTTGTGACTTAAGCTGCATTGTGTTGACTTAAAAAGGCTGAAACCTGAGGCCCTGACCATAAGCAATCAATGTGGATTGGACAGAGAAGCCAGTAACTGCCAAATGGATCCAAAGAAATCGTTTTATTGTTTGTAGATCTACATGTAAAGATTTTGTGTTTGTTTGGTTTTTACTTCACCCTTAGCAAATGCAGAGAGAACAAATATGTTCTTCTCATCCTCATCTTTCTCCTCTTCTCCTTTTTTCTACTACCTTCTCCTATCAGTATCTTATAATTTATCATGTTGTTTGGATTTTATGATTTATTATTGTATCTTATGATTTATGACCTACGGTTTACCACTATGTTGTTGTTTGTTTGTACACTGAGTGCTTAAAGCACTGGAGACAAATTCCTTATGTGTCTATTCACACTTGGCCAATAAAGAACATTCCTATTCCTATATTCCTATTTCTGTATAGAGCACATGAGCAGATTCATCCTTCTTTTACTTGCCTATCTTCCTACGGTGTCTGTTTGGTTCCTTTTGATGTTGTAAAATAATTCTTTTAAACAACAAGAAATGTTCTCTCTACTACGGAGATATCAAACTCGCGATGACTCATTCTCATCATGTGACGTATCCCAACTTTCCTTTGCTAAAACAGAGGTGGGCATGGCCAGTGCGTAATGTATCCGGCCCATGGGCTGCGAGTTTGACATCTCTGCTCTACTATGTATTTCTTTCCGAATCAAAGATTTGAAGTAGAATCACGTCTTCCCTTCTTTTTTGACATAGTCCCAGCTTTCTCTTCCTCTAGTCTTCCTATTTAGACAGAGAGGCAACACATCGACTATATATCTAATATGGACGGTTTACTCAAGCCAGATATGAAAGACTATTCAGATGTATGGATGTGGTATTTATATGCAGTTATGCAAATTGTTGGCTGGTTGAAAATGCTCCCAATAATGCACACGTGCATAAGCATGCCCACGCGGGCGAGCGACCCTCCCTTTCCTCCCCGGTTTATGAAACCTTGGTGGCTCTTTGTTGCCTGAGCTGATTAGTTGGTCGCACTTGAGCTTCAGCACCAAGAACAGCTCCCTTAGAACGGGGGAGCCTGATGCATTATTGAAAGCCTGCATCCAATAGCTCTGGGGTTTAGCCTTCCTGCGCTGGGCTGGAGATGAAGTCTGACTGTCTGACTGCACAGAAGCCTCTAATATGTTAATGGCCGTAGGGGATGCCTAAGGTAGCGTCTCAAGCTGCTTCGCACACCATATGTCAGGCCGTTAGCCACATGGATCTATTAATCAAAGGGAGAAGAGAAAAGGGGGAAAGGGGGAGGGGAGAGAGGGAGGAAAGGAAGGCTTTCAAACCATATCCCGTATTACACAGATTTTCCCTTTCCCTTTTTCTTCTCTCCTTCTTCCATCTCGTAAATCGAAAAAAAGAAAAAGAAAAAAAGGTGCAAATACTACTCCGAATGGAAAGACAACTGATGCTGGCTGTAACCCAAACAGAATATTTAGTTACACAACAGAAGTTGAGAGGTTGCCTTGTAAATTGCAGCTGTTGATTTCATTGGATGAAAGGGATATCTAGCTATCACTACATCTCCCTCTCCCCCTCTCTCATCTCTCTCTCAACATCTATCTAGAGTCTGTCTGTCTGTCTGTCTGTCTGTCTGTCTGTCTGTCTGTCTGTCTGTCTGTCTATCTATCTATCTATCTATCTATCTATCTATCTATCTATCTATCTATCTATCTATCTACCTACCTATCTATCTATACATACATATACATATACATATACATATACATATACATATACATATACATATACATATACATATACATATACATATACATATACATATACATATACATATACATATACATATACATATACATACATACATATATTCTATGTATGTATGTATGTATGTATGTATGTATGTATGTATGTATGTTTGTTTGTATGTATGTATGTATGTATGTATGTATCTCATCTATCTATCTCTACATTTCTGTTATCTATCTATCTATCTGTCTGTCTGTCTGTCTATCTATCTATCTATCTATCTATCTATCTATCTATCTATCCTATCATCCATCCATCCATCCATCCATCCATCCATCCATCCATCCATCCATCCATCCATCCATCTATCTATCTCTAATCATTTATCATCTATCTCTATCATATAATGCATGTCTGGATGAGTGATAAATCATTTTCAGAATATTTAAAGAATATTGAAATTTAAGTTGCAAGTAACAAAATGAGCTCTATACTTAATTTTTTTTGGTACCCATTGAAAAACATTTCTGGGCATATTCTGTTCATTTTTCCTGCTTACTCAGATTCAATTCAGAATACAGGTGCCTCTTTTGAAGTGGGGAGAGGTCAACTGCATCCCAGCTTTGGAAATAAGTTTACCAGGTATAAAAATGATTTCAGGGGGGGAAAAGCAGTCTTTCCTATACATACCTATCCACAGACAAACCCCATTGACTTCATCAATGCTTGCCCTCAAGTAAATGAGTTGAAGCAGCCATACTGAATTTCTTATTTACTGGATTTATAAGGCCACCTAACTCAAACAAAATGACTATGGGTAGTGGGCAACAACAAAAAAACCAAGGAAAATAATTACTCAACATTAAAAAATAACATCCTAATGCATTCAAGATCAAATTGGATAATTTTCTTGCTCTGATAAAGTTGTGGACCTTTGTGTGATGCATCCAACTACTCTATTTTCAACAGAAACTGAAAATACTTCGTAAATTGGGATTACAGACACTGTGATAAAAGTTTTATATGTGTATGTGTGTACATACCCCTTGATAGTTATATCACAAAGTAGGCACAATTGAGTTCAAACTTTGAAGGACACAATCTTGGGCAAATGTGAAGGAAGAAAGCTCTGTCGGAAAAAAATGAAACTTACTTTTCAATAAATGGGCCAAGAAACACTTCAAAACATCCCATTTTATCTTCCACTGAAAACATCTAAGACATGGAATTGCTGAGCTTCTCTGAGTCACGTCCTCTCTTTTCATCACTGGATTTGAGTGCAAGGAACTTCATTTCAGGAGCCAAGGTGTCCCTATGTGCTAGACTGAATTCTCTCTTCCTCCGTGACTGGACATTTAGCATTATCTCCAAAATTGAAATCCATCCGCCACAAACTTTCAGAAGGGTTTGGTGCCAGACACCGCCAAAACCTTCAAGAATTGAGATGTCAGTGACCATGGGCTTGTGTGCTGTGTGCAATGTTCACCTTTGTTGTGCAGGCAATGCAAGCCAATGGTTTATATATCCAATCTTACAGCACACACCGCTCACCCCCTCCTCCTTGCTCTGCAATGATAAATTATTTCTGGTCTGTGGCATGATTAGCAAGGAATTCTGTGGCGCTCGTCTTTAAGCATATGTTTCCTTTAATGAACATTTTATACAACCTGGCCAATTCTGTCAGGCTTCCCAAGTATCCTCAAGCAATGCTTCAGATCGTGGAAATAAATATAGGATGAGATCCAATAAACAGCAGGGTGCTAAACCACTACTTCACATCCAGTTCCCTTTTTATTATAGGCATCTATTGCTCACTTATTCATTCTCATTCTCTCTCTCTGTCTCTCTCCCTTCCCCCTCTCTCTATCTCTCTCCCCCCTCTCCCTCCCTCTCCCCTCTCCCTATCTATCTATCTATCTATCTATCTATCTATCTATCTATCTATCTATCTATCATCTATCTCTAACTCTATCTCTCTATCTCTCTATCTCTCTATCTCTCTATCTCTCTATCTATCTCTATCTCTCTCTCTATCTATCTATCATCTATCATCTATCATCTATCATCTATCTATCTATCTATCTATCTATCTATCTATCTATCTATCTATCTATCTATCTATCTATCATCTATCTATCTATCTATCTATCTATCTATCATCTATCTATCATCTATCTATCTATCTATCTATCTATCTATCTATCTATCTATCTATCTATCTCTATCTATCTCAATATCTATCTATCTATCTATCTATCTATCTATCTATCTATCATCTATCAATCTGTCATCTATCTATCTATCTATCTATCTATCTATCTATCTATCTATCTATCATCTATATCTCATTGCTTCCTCTTTCTCTGTGTGTATACATGCGTATATATGGATATGGATATGCAAATGTGCATATATGTGTATATATATTCTCTCCTCCTCTCTCTACTTCTCTCTGTCCCTTTCTAATTCCTTTCCTTTTTTTCCCCCTCTCTCTTTTCCCCCCTTCAAATTTTGATCCCTGACCCAGGCTCCACATTCACTCTCACCCTCCAGTGAAAAGGTAACCCCATATATCTGTCGCTTCAGGTTTCCAAAGAATCATAACTTAATTCCTTCAGGCAATTCATCAGCCCAGTAATTAAACTAGCAAATGGATGTAAATAAAGTGAAATTGGTTTCATGACAGATGAGCCAAAGAGCCCTCTGACATGAAACAAAGCAGGACAATTATTATTTCGGCACCAGGCTATATGAGGGACTCCATCTGGATTTATTAGGTTCTGCAAGTTATTTGCTGGAAGCAGGCAAGACAAGAAAGCTCACTTTAATTTGACAGGATGCCCCCCCTTTAGTCCCCCTTCCAATGAATTCAACCTTTGCATCCTAAATAGGCTATGACCAAGGATCTTAACATCAACACAGACATATCTTTAAAGCAAGAATTGCTGCTAGATGATGTCCAAAATACTTAACTTGAAGGATTTAGGCTATTGTTTTTAAAGGCAACTTACAGTATATCTTGATGATAAAGATATATTACCTGAGTAGAAAACTCTATTGTTCTGCATAACACTTATCTCATAGCATATCTTAATACTTTTCTAAAGGATTAGTTGTGGTTGTGTTAGGCTGTGCAGTCTGAAGAAATCAAGCAATTAATGAGTGATGAATCAACGTGTTTACCTCCTCTTCTTTAACACACAATACCTACCTTTTGAAATGAAATGAATTTGCATGAACACAAAATCCAGGATGTTCAAGTGAATTCCGCACTAAACACTTCTTATCAGAAAGCAATTCCTATTATTTTCCTAGTTATAGCCATTATCATTTTGGAAAATGCTTCCCATCTTGTTCAGCACCACCTTCAGCTACAAAACCGAAAAGGTTGAAGGGACTTGGTGTAAATTTTAGTGTCTCTTTTTCATAAAAGCAATAAAATTAAAAGTCAATGGCCATCCAAATGAAAGGATAAATTTACATCAGGGGAAAAAAGAACCCCATAGTATCTTAAGATGCATGCTTATTTCTCTGTATTATGGTTCAAATGTAATTGGAGGTATGAGGTCCAGCTTAGGGGTTGAAGTAACACAGAGAGTAAACATAAAAGAAGGGTTGTCACAGCAGGTGTACATTAGTCCCTTTACCCCTGAAAAGATTAGAAACGCCCTGCTTTATGCTTAAACGTATTCTCAATTATTTAAGCACGTGTCCTGATTAGCAAGTAAAAGTAACTCGCCAAGAGCTCAGAAAAAAGAAGCAAGGTTGGCTATCTCCAAGCTGATTTTCAGCACCTTGGCCAGCTCCCTGCCAGCTCCCCAGGACCGAACCGAGGATGCTACCAAATATCACCAACCTTTCTCAAAGGGGAGGAGCATCAGGCAGAGAGAGTTGGTTTGAACACAAACAGCCTAATGATTTAATTGCAAGGAAATCAAATTACGATACCTATCTTTGCCAATTTATTTATTTTACCGGGATAGGAACATAATGTGTGAATTTGGGTTTTTTCTTTGACTGGGCAGGATGCAAAAAAAGGGGTTGAAAGCTAGAATGACTCTTTTTTTCTTTCTTTTAAGCCTTGTTTTGCCAATTAAATACAATTAAATACAACTAATGCTATATACATCTACATATACTCTTTCTGTGTGTGTGTGTGTGTGTGTGTGTGTGTGTGTGTGTGTAATCTCCTGCTGTTAGAAAAAGTATTCTAGTTTTAGGATATATACATATTGTTCTATATTCCTAGAATAATACCTGCTTTTAGAAAAGGTATTGTTTTAGGATATATACATACCCATAGCTATCCATAACCTTATCCATATCCATATAATTATATATTGTAATTATATATAATATATATTCCTAGAATCATACCTGCATTTAGAAAATGTATTGTTTTAGGATATATCCATATAATTATATAGGTGTGTGTTTATGTGCACAGACCAACAGACAAATACAGTATGTAGATATAGATATAGATATATAGATATATAGATATTCCTAGAATAATACCTGCATTTAGAAAAGGTACATAAAGGATTTACATATACACATATCCATATCCCCCCATGTATATGCATGTATATATACATATATATTACTCTCTGACTCACACTCGTATACACTTTTGCAGGTTCACAAGCATTCACTCCTTAGATAAAAGTTTTGATAAAATTCAAAGTCCTCGCCTGGTCCTTTAATTAGAATACCTCACAAATGGGGGTAGCATATGGAGGAGAATGTCAAGGAGAAACCTGCCAGGGATGCATCCTAGGAAATCTGTATTCATTTCTGCCTCCTATTTGTTCAGTAATCTCTACCATCATAACTAAATCTTGGAGCACTGATGTAGTCGGAGTTGTTGTTGACTCAACGTCAAAATTCAATCACTGGGGGTTTTGCATCAGCCGGGCTACTTATTTGTCTAATAAATCCGTCATTTTGTAAGAAAAATATTTGAGCAGCCGTACTTGACCTCTTGGTATCCAGAAGTCACATTTATTTCTCCCAATTTACAAATGCAAAACGAAGAGGAACGTTTAACGCCTTGAGAGAGGGCATTCGTTTCTGATTGGATTTTAGATGGAAATGTCTATTTTAAATATCAGGTGATTAAAATGTGCACAGAATAGAATCCTTGCTTTGCAGAGGAACTCAGTCTGTGACTTACACTTGTTCACTACTTTCAGGGGGAGGGTGGGAGGGAGAGGGAATCGAAACAAAACAGTGCATTTAAAACGTAAACTATCCAATCGTAAATATCCAATAATATTTTTAAACATCCTCATCCTTAAAAGCTAGTGTTTCAGGAAGTAATCGTGTTAAGGTTATTTTCTGGTGAGTTCTCCCCCTCTCTCTTTCTCTCATCTCTCTCTCTTTCACTTTCTTTTCTTTCTCTTTCTTCTATCTATCATCTCTCTCTTCTCTCTCTCCCTCTCTCTGTATCATCTCTCTCTTCTCTTTCTCTGTATCATCTCTCTCTTTTCTCTCTCTGTATTATCTCTTTCTTCTCTCTCTCTCTGTATCATCTCTCTCTCTCTGTGTATCATCTCTCTCTCTTCACTCTCTGTATCATATCTCTCTTTCTTCTCTTTCAGCATTATCACTCTCTCTCTCTTCTCTTTGTATCATCTCTCTCTCTCTCTCTCTCTCTCTCTCTCTCTCTCTCTCTCATCTCTCTCTCTGTATCACCTCCTCTCTCTGTCTCATATCTGTATCTCTATCATCTCTATCTCTATCTCTATCTCTATCTCTATCTCTATCTCTATCTCTATCTCTATCTATACCTATACCTATACCTATATCTATCATCTTTATCTTTATCTTTATCTTTATCTATATCTATCTACCTACTTACCTATCTCATGTATCTCTATTTGTGTGTGTGGGGGGGGGGTTGTTTAAAAAACACCAATTCTTCAATCAAGGAGGAACCCATCTCCTTATGCAAAAGGCAGGTTTTCTCCTGGGTGTAATCCAACTCTCTTAAATTAAATGGGAGTTTCCCTACCAGCATCAGATGGGAAATGGATGAAACATCGAGAGTGAATGGTTTCCCAATTCTGAAGGGACTTGGGCTCAGATCTAATGCCATGGGTTTCGTTGGTGAGGATTCCCTGAGGAAAATATATTTTGACTAGGGACCCCATCGTGTGATATTATTAAGAACCTAATTAGCTGAGCCCAGTTGAAGATTAGCACCTTAAAGAAAGAGCAAATGAGTATTATGTTACCGCAGGGTTGACCCCCTCAGGCACTGGAGCTCTATTGAAATCAGTGATACTGCACTGAAGTTTAAATATATACACACACATGCACAAAAATGTAATGGCTGTAATTCAGCACTGCCCTAATTTTAGCTATAGAATATTTGGGACTTCCAAATTTATGACACGGGTAGTCCTAAGGTTATGACCACAACTGAGCCCAAAGTTTATGTTGCTAAGTGAAACATGGTTTAAGCGAGGTTGTCTCATTTTAAGACTTTTTTTTGCCACATTGATTAAGCAAATCATTGCGGTTGTTAAGTCGGAGACACGGTTCTTAAGTGAAGCCGGTTTCCCCACTGATTTTGCTTGTCAGAAGGTGGCAAAAGAGGATCATGTGACTTTGAGATACTGCAACTGTTGTAAATGTGTAAATCATGTTACCATGGGGATGCTGCAAAGGTCGTTAAGTGTGAAAAATGACCATAAGTCACTATTTTCAGTGCTGCTGTAACTTTGAACAGTCAGTAAATGTTGTAAGTTGAGAACTACTTGTATTATTGTTAGTTACATATAATTATCTATCCATCCATCCACCCATCCATCTATTATCTATCATCTATCTATCTCTATCTATCTATCTATCTATCTATCTATCTATCTATCTATCTATCTATCTATCTATCTATCTATCTATCTATCTATCTACCATCTATTTTAATTTAGTAATTTTATTTAAGGGGATTTTAAATTGTGTTTTTAATTGTCTTTCACTTATAAGTCAACTTTCCTCCATGCACATATGTATATGTTTCTGTTCTTTTTGTATATATGTTTGTCTTATGTGTATTTTTATTTGTTTTGATTATACGCCGCCCCAAGTCCTTCGGGAGAGGGTTGCGGCTAATCAAATAAAAATTATTATTATTATTATTATTATTATTATTATTATTATTATTATTATTATTATTACCTATATCTATATCTATATCTATATCTATATCTATATCTATATCTATATCTATATCTATATCTATATCTATATCTATATCTATATCTATATCTATATCTATATCTATATCTATATCTATATCTATATCTATATCTATATCTATATCTATATCTATCTATCTATCTCTGTCTACAATATCTCTCTTTCTTCTCTCTTCTCTCTTCTCTCTCTCTCTTGTCTATCTGTCTAGTATCTCTATCTATTTATCTATCTTTTAAAAAGTTTTTTATTTTTATTTGTAATACATACATTCACAAATATACAATCATAGCTATTCTATTCCATTCGATTATCTATCTATCTATCTATCTATCTATCTATCTATCTATCTATCTATCATCTATCTATCTATCTATCTATCTATCTATCTATCTATCATCTATCTATCTATCTATCTATCATCTATCTATCTATCTATCTATCTATCTATCTATCATCTATCTATCTCTGTCTGTCTATCTATCTATCATCTATCTATCATCTATCTATCTATCTATCTATCTATCATCTATCTATCATCTATCTATCTAACATCTATCTATCATCTATCTATCTATCTATCTATCTATCTATCTATCTATCATCTATCTATCTATCTATCTATCTATCTATCTATCTATCATCTATCTATCTATCTATCTATCTATCTATCTATCTATCTATCTATCTATCTATCTATCATCTATCTATCATCTATCTATCTATCATCTGTCTATCTATCTATCATCTATCTATCTATCATCTATCTATCTATCATCTATCTATCATCTATCTATCTATCTATCTATCTATCTATCTATCTATCTATCTATCTATCATCATCTATCTAATCTACTAAATTTGTGTTAGATATTTTCAGCACCATGAACAGCGCAACGCTGAATAGCTCATTCGGACAATCATAGAAAAGCTGTACTTCTTGAACTGGGATTTTTCTTCTTTCAATTAAGCCATAATGAGTGTTAAGGAGACCTTCAAGGTAGAGTGAGTAAATGCAAAGGAAGTCAGAGCTCCATCCTCCTTAAAAGTTACATGGAAGAGGTGATGTCTGGCAGAGGCTTGAGAAAAATGACACCACAATTCTCTGTTTCCACAAACTCACAGCAAAATATTTTTACTTGTCAATAAAAGAGAATATTTATCGCTCGAGGTTGGATGCACTGATTATGTTCCCTAGTAATGGGTAATGAAACATCTGCAAACAAACAACCAAGCCGAGAGAGCACTAAGGATCTTTTTGCTTATGTTACCAGCCAGGGGTGGGCTCCTAGCAGCTGCCCAACCAATTCGCTTCATGTGCATGGCAGGTGCATGATCAATTTACCAAAAATTTAATTTTGCAAACATTGCAAACAAGGAAAGGAGCAAGGATACCAGCTGAGGAGCGGCAATTCAAACTGCTGCCACTGATCAGTTGGGCTTCGGAAGCAGAAATAAAGGTCAGTATAACCCAGGGGCATGTGGGCAGGCTCACTGTCATGGATAGAGAGAACCAGTTCACTCTCGGCTTGAAGTCAGTGCTAACAGTTTGGCCGAACTGATCAGAACTGGTAGGAACCCACCACTGTTGCCACCTTGATTTGATTTCTTGTGACAAATGTAGCCATCCTTTCCTTTGGAGCTGAATGCAATCCATTATGACCCCCCAAATTATCAGAGTTTCGTAACACCAACTATATTGTCAGTGTTGCGCAGTGGTGATTCAGCTTCAGTTCACAGTCCTCGTGGTTTGACACATCTGGATTGCCCCAGGTTGTGCAAGGCTGACTTAAATCAATACAAATTAATTTTAAAACGATTCATAATTATATTATTCACAATCAACTTGAAACGTTTTTATTAAAGATAATTAGACCTCCAATCCGGTCACTAATTACTTTCTTCAACAGGACTCCTAATTCTTGCAATAATCACATGTGGGATGGGAATATATCCAGGGAAATGGACATCTTTCTGCATGGGTATACAGATAGCAGTGCTTTAAATTACTGGATGTGAAATAAATGGAATATAAACACATGGACTAATAGAAGTGTAATATTTATGTAAACCTGTAAATTGTCAACCAATATAAATGTGCTTTCCCAGTAGCAAAATAAGCGTGGAAGAACTAAATTAAAATTAAAGCCATTTTCTAGAAATAAGCCATCTTATCTTGCTTAATTGATGAAAACATAAATAAAACTCATGATTAAAATTTAAATATCTATACTATAATGAAAGGGAAAATTATGCTAGAGCATCAGCATTAGTACATAGGGTAAACCAATAGACTCCTTGAGTTTAATTGATTTATTTACTGATTTTCTCTAATATTTTGTGAATGAAAATATACACATACAAAATAGTAAAGGTAACGGTTCCCCTCGCATATATGTGCTAGTCATTCCTGACTCAAGGGGGCAGTGCTCATCTCCGTTTCAAAGCCGAAGAGCGAGCGCTGTCCAAAGACATCTCTGTGGTCATGTGGCCGGCATGACTAAATGCTGAAGGCGCACGGAACGCTGTTACCTTCCCACCAAAGGTGGTCCCTATTTTTCTACTTGCATTTTTGCATGCTTTGGAACTGCTAGGTGGGCAGAAGCTGGGACAAATAACAGGAGCTGACTCCGCTACGCGGTGCTTGGGATTCAAACCAGTAAACTGCCAACCTTCCTGATCGACAAGCTCAATGTCTTAGCTTCTGAGCCACTGCGTCCCTGCATACAGGGACAAAAATACATACAAAGTACACACAGCTTATGCTTCCCTCCTTCCCTCCCTTTTTCTTTCGTCTTTTCATTTTTTTGTTTATAACAGCACAATCCCTTTTAATATCTCCTTATAGCTCCTTCTCCATTTCAGACCATGGCACCAACGCCTCATGGACCTATGTTAATATTTCAATATGTGCAGAATTAATAGAGGATGTTTTCCAAAGTGTACCTTGGGTTCATTTCTTGGGGGCCTTTCAGCAAAAAAAAAAATAAAAAAAAATTCCATGCTGTCCTAAAGGATCCCAGGTCAACGGGTCAAACCGAATGGAGGCTCTAACTTAACATAATTGGTTTAACATTTCTGTGACATCATCAGCAAATCTGAAAAAGGCATGTAAGGGTAATCAGACTGGCCATTCAAGAGAATGCTAAATATTTTATGAGGAGAGAGAAGAAGGCAGAAAAAGAGGATAATCATAAAGGTGAAGCATTATTGTGCAGCTCCACTGGAGAGGCATTTCCTCTTCATCTTTAGAGGGACAAAAATTCTCCAGATGCTTAATATTGGTTAATGAAAATGAGTGAGCAAGACTAAGTCTTCCTCAGTAGACCCGAATACAAGGTCCTTGTTTAAAGATCCGTTGCTACTTAAGTTGTGCTTTATTCACTGTGTTGCAGAATACTACAATTTGCTCCTACCTACCTATCTTTGACTTGTTACATATCCGTGTTACCTTCCTCCTGCGGTATATTCCCAGTTCAATAGTGCAAGTTCATTTGCATGCAAATCACCAGGGGGAGAAATTTGTTTTTAAGGCTAATGATGGGTGCATTTGTATTAGTTTCATATTCGCATCACTGGATTGCCGATAGACACTTAAGTTGTATTATGTATTATGAATCTTGGTAGGTTTTTTTTTCAATGGTATATTTTTTATAAATAAAAAATATGTGAAAAATGATTAAATAGTATACACATACTACATATCCCTGTTCCTCTGCTTCCCCAAAAATAAGACCCAACTGGAAAATAAGCCCTAGGATGATTTTTCAGGATGCTTGTAATATAAGCCCTACCCCCAAAATAAGCCCCAGTTAAGATTGGCACGGCGGACACATTTACTGTATTTCCATATTATCCCCAAAATAAAACCTAACCAGAAAATAAGCCCTAATGCATCTTTTGGAGCAAAAATTAATATAAGGCCAGTCCTATTTTCGGGCAACCACGATACATACATTTAGGTCAAAGTGAAACTTTAGTTTTTTAGTTTTCCTATTTCAATTAAGGGGACAATATCAGTAAATGGATTATGTTTACGTACTTTATTGCAAGTTTGTTTCTTTATAAAGTATATTTTAGAAATGTCTGAATTGCTTTTTTATAATTTAATAAATTAGAGAAGTAGAGAAAAATTATTGCTTATTCATTATTATGTAAAGCTATAGCATGATTAGAATTTTGAAATGTATTACATAAAATTGTATATATAGTGTGTACACACACACACACACACACACACACACACACACAAAGCAATAGTCTCCTACAAGCACTGTACACCTTCAGAAACAGTCCATTATTCTAATTCAATATTGCAAAGATTTCTCACAACATATTTCTTCAAATTAAGAAAGCTCAGATGAATCTTATTCCTTTTCCTTTATCACAGGAGTCACTCAAATGACTTATCAATGTTTATGTTTCCTTAGGTATGATGAATGCACTTCAACAACCCAGAGCGGAATTCTTCACTGGAAGATAACTAAACCCATTTTTGAGTATACATAAAATTAGATGATAGATGATAGATGAGATAGATAGATAGATAGATAGATAGATAGATAGATAGATAGATAGATAGATGATAGATAGACAGACAGATATTCCTACTGGAATTAGATTCAGAAGGGCTCTAAATGCTCATCAAAAACCTATTTTGAAGACTCATTTAAGATCACTATATAAAAAACAACAGGTGAGGACATTTGCAGCATGTTCACTCCCTCTTAGTAAGTATAACACTCTTATCCTTGAGACTTGAATTTTTCTTTTTGTTAAAGTCAAATCCCAGATTCAAATTCCTCCACTTTTCACCCCATGCATCTGACGATTCAACTCTTGAACTCTATGGAAATGTATATTCCTTCCCCTGCATCCATCTCCCCAAAACCTTTAAAAAGAAGATTTTCTTTGGCCGCTATTCTGCATGAAAGCTGAAGTCTTCCCTTCAAGGTCGAGGAGCAAAGGATCGAAATCAATCAAGGAGACAACCAACCTAGAACAAAGGAGAAATTTACAGACAGTGAGAACAATTAATCAGTGGGACGACTTGACTCCAGAACCTGTGGGTGCTCCATTACTGAAGATTTTAAAGAAGAGATTGGACAACCATTTGTCTGAAATGGTATAGGGTCTCCTGTTTGTGCAGGAAGTTGGACAAAAGACCTCCAAGGTCCCTTCCAATTTTGTTATTCTGTTACTCTGTCTCTCCTTATGGACCAAGAAACTCAGCAATCTAAAAATCCTCCTTCAAATGGTAAGTAGGAAGAAGGAAGGAAGGAGGCTAATCCTTCTTAACATGGCAATTTTTAATACAAAGAATAATTTATTGAGGGGACGAATCGGCACATTATCATACTTTATGTCCCTTTCTGCTGCAACTGCATCCTTGGCCTTATAGCCTCTGCTGAGATAGGACAGAAACTAGCAGATACTATAGAATAGACTTTCAGTAGATCCTTTACTTAATCCAAGGAGATTAAGCAGAGTGTGCCTATAAATGTAATGTGACACATATTTCTAGATGCATATTTGTATCTGTTATGGCCTGTCAGCTGCCAGCGGAGCTGGTGGCAGACTCAGAAGATGAGGAGTTTGGGGAGAAACTTGGGCCAGCTCTGGAGTCTGGGGAAGGGTCTGTGTTGGACCCAGAGATAGAGCCAGCCACCAGAGAGGCAGCTGCCATTGGAGGCTGAGATAAGTGGGGAGGAAAAACAGCTGGGGCTTGTTCCAGATGTGCATATGTGCAGAGCTGTTAGGAGGGGAGAACAACTGAGGACAAGGAGTCGACTTGAGAAACAAAGCACACTTGAACGCTGAATGGCCCCTCCCTGGCTGGGGAATAAATAGAAAAAAGGGCAGTGGTGGTCGTAGGAGGCAACAGTTTGGATTTCTGAAGATTTGGTTCATTGTATTTTATGCCTCAGAGACTGCTTGCCAGAACTTAATTTGCAACTTTGTTGCTCATGACCTGGCAATTACCTGGCAATTTTTTAAATAAAGAGGGTTTTTTCGTGACAAGGAGTCTGTTTCTTGTTTCTGCTAAGGCTGGGTCTTTGAATTATTCTCTTCTATTGTACCATACCTCTCGAACAAATTTCTGGCTTGCTTTTAGAACAAATATTTATGTTACTATAAATGTACTGTCAGAATCTGCTTGCATCATTTTGGAAAATAACTCGGTGCTTAAATATATTCAGTTCCTAGTGAGAGATTTTGCATTATATCTGCATGCTAAATATGCTATGGATGAATAGCATATAGTATCTATATGCACAAGGCATATATTTACTTAGATTATTACACAGTTCTTGGTTACTTTCTTCCTGATTCTTTGTTTTTAACCCAAACTTTGCCAATAACCTATGAAATTTTGGGAAGTTTTTTTTAACTTCTCAAATTTTTCCAATGAAATTTTGGGAAGTGTTTAACAAGCCAGTGAAGAATGCAAATTTCAAATATCATAAACATGAATACAATCAAGCATTAATACAATTGAGTGAGTCCAGGGGTATTTCACAAGAAGAGTACTCCACTCCTCTGCTCACAATAGAATCCGTTATGCCACCAGGCTTGAAATTTTGGGCCTGGACAACCTAGACTAAGATCTGACCTAAGCATAGTACACAAAATTGTCTGCTATAATGTCCTACCTGTCAATGACTACTTCAGCTTCAACCTCAATAATACACGGGCAAACAATAGATACAAACTTAAGGTAAACCGCTCCAAACTCGATTGCAGAAAATATGACTTCAGCAACAGAGTGGTCAATGCCCGGAATGCACTTCCTGGCTCTATTGTTACATCCTCAAACTTCCAAAACTTTAATCTTAAACTATCTAGCATGGACCTCACCCCATTCCAAAGAGGCCTGTAAGGGGGCATGCATAAGCGCACCCGTGTGCCTACCATCCCTGTCCTACTGTCCCCATTTATTCGTACCCATTTCCTGTGTTCATGTCCATGTTTATACTTATACCTGTTATCTCGTACATGTTTGACAAACTAAATAAATAAAATTAATAAAATTTAAAAATGGAAACGTGAACTCAATCAGGCGGATTAGGAACGAAAAGAATCCAATGGCTGTTCTCTCTCTCTCTCTCTCTCTCTCTCTCTCTCTCTCTCTCTCTCTCTCTCTCTCTCTCTCTCTCTCTCTCTCTCTCTCTCTCTCAAAATCATTTGCTTCTCACTAAGTGTTTTTGCCTGGGGAAAAAAAAACCCAGCACTAATGAAGCTATTTGAAGGCTTTTTTTTTTTTGGACAACGGCTTCTTCTTTGAAGATTAAATGAATGATGTTGATGCGATTACTCTTGTACAGGGAGTGATGGAGCCGGCAGAAAATACCTTGGTGATTTTCATAATTAAACTGAATCAACATTTCAAAGAAATGCCAGTGTTATCACTCGTACATTAGAATTACATTCATCAGAGAGAAGAAAACAAATAATTTGAGTAAACAAGGGTTTGGGGTTTTTTTCTTCCTTTTGGTGTACTGAGATGTTATACTCTACTCTTTGAGCCACTTGTTATAAATCACTGCAACTGATTAATTTCAGCCTGAGTGTTACATTTTAATTTTATGGGATTTATTTTGTGCTTTAAAGAAATATAGCAAAGCCCTAATAAATTGCAAATGACCAGCTTTACTACTTCATATTTCCCACCTTAAGTAAATTCTGCAGCAAAATCATTATCATCATCATCATATAACCTTCAAATGTAATGTAAAGTCATTATATTAAGTATATCCAATCCAATCTACTCTACTCTACTCTACTCTACTCTACTCTACTCTACTCTATTTGGCATGGATGGCAGGTGCATGTATGTGTCCTCTTTTTCACTATATCATTATATCATTTGTGCAATCCTGTCGATGTTCCATCACTCCAGTCCACTCCCAAGATAATCCATCAGGGTAGTCATTCTCCAGTGAGGTTTTTTACATCAGCAAGATTGGGGAGTCAATACAAATACTGAGTGATAGAAAAGTGTACAACAATCACAGCAGCTCTAATTAAAAGCAATCACACTGACTGCCGACTGTCAGCAAGAAAGCAAGCACAAGATTCTTCTTTTTAAAAAGTGTCCTGAGAATAAGAGAAGAAAATTTTCATGGACGTGGAAAATAAAAATAAAATCTATGTTCCCATATTGGACTTCAGTCAATGCTACCAAGTTGAAATATTCAGTTTGCGATGTATCATATGAGTACTCAAGGTTAGAGAAATCAAGTGATTGGCATGCTGTAGGAATCAACCCTTGAGATAATAAATTGGAGAGTTACATCACAGGGATGAACTAAAGTTGAAGAGCTGTGGTGGTGCAGTGGTTAGAATGCAGGCTAACTCACTGTCCATTGCCAAGAGTTTGATCCTGATGGGCTTCCGGTTGACTCAGCATTCCATCTTTTCGAGGCCAGTCAATTGTTGGGGGCAATAGGCTGACTCTGTAAACTGCTTAGAGAGGGCTGTAAAGCACTGTGAAGTGGTATACAAGTCTAAGTTGTATTGCCATTGCTAAAGTTCCCTAGTACACAGTAAAGATAAAGTAGACAGCAGTCACTCTGACATGTTCTCCAAAGCAGTGTGGTTTTTTTAAAAGTCATATCTCTTGTTTTGCAGTATCAAAACCATTGTCAACAATCTCCAATTTCTCTTAATCCAAGTACTGTTAGAATGAAGGTGAAGGGTTAATGATTGCTGCCTCGGTACAAATTCAATGTATTGCTTGTCCTATCACCACTTTAAATTATTTTAAAGGTTTCTTTGTGACTTTTGGTAACCCTGATATTTGCAGTGCATTTTCGGTCACACAGCAATCTTTCCCTCTGCCGCTGTTTAATGGAAAAAATGAAATTACTTCCTTAGCTTAGTAGATCAAGAAACAGCCTTTCACCTCTGGGCTCCCTAGTTTGGTCCAGCTTGGTCATCTTAACTGAAATGAGTTTAGCTGTTTCTTCACATAATCTCGTCTCTGCTTCGTTCAAGGAATCCACATTTAGGGTTGAGTTAGAATTCCCAGACAAAACTGCCTTGAAGTAGGATGGATTTCTCTGAACGGGAAGATGAGCATGTGAACTTTATAAAAAAAACAATTTCTGGAACATTCACAAAACGGCACAGACAAATAATTTAGGAAATAAACAGTTTAGTGTAATTCTAGAAAAGCAAAGTTAACTCAGTGTACTTTCAGGAGAGAAGGAAGGCAGAAGGAAGGGAGGGAGGGAGGAAAGAAGGAATTAGGGAGGGAGAAAAGGGGGAAGAGAGAAAAGAAGGAATGTAGGGAGAGAGGGAGGAGGGGGAATGGAAGGAGGGGAGGAAGGAGGGGAGAATGGAAGGAAAGAGGGAACAAGGGAGGGAAGAGAGGGAGAAAGGGAGAATGGAAGGAAGGAAGAATGAAAGTAAGGAAGGGAGGGAGAAAAGGAGGAAGGGAGTAAAGAAGGAAGGGAGGGAGGAAAAAAGGATAGAAGGAAAGGGAGAGAAGAAGGGAGAGAGGGAGGGAGGAATATTGTTACTAAGTTGTCATTTCTATTTAACCATGTTATGTCTACAACATTATGACTCCATGACATCTAATTCAAAAAACACTTCATCATCCTCTCTTTTAATACCCTCTTTTATCTGCTACTTTTTTGGGCCTCGTCATTTGCAACATTCACTAAGGCATCTGTGAGGATGTTATTGGCGTGATTCATTAAATACGGTCATAAAATAAAACTAGCTTCATTTTATCTCTTTTTCCCCCTTTGTTTTATTCTTCCCTCTTTTTTAGGCTGAAAGGGATCCAAGAACTTTCCCACCCATGGAGGAGAGGTTGTAATTGACAGCATATTATTGAGATTTAGTGCTATCTTGCAACCATGTAGTTAGGAATGTAATTATAACATTATGCTGCCAATGGCGACCAAAATTGGGACACGTTCTTGTCCGTTTCTTCTTTTATTTCTGCCGGTGGCATTACGGCTAGTCTCTGCATTAATTTGAGTCTCTGTTAAAATGCAAAGCGTCATTGTACTGCTTAATTTTACGAAGCTGTTGCTCTTCCATCTTTCTTTTCTAAGAAGGAAGAAGCGGCATGAGCACATATTCCTATAAAAAGGATTTTATAGAGTCATAGAATAATACAGAGTGAGTGATGCTGTGGCCTAGAGGTGGAGCTCTCACCTCCCAATCAGGAGGCTGTGAGTTCGATCTCTCTGGGCACAAGGAGAATGTATCTGCCGAACAAAACTCCGCATTGGCAACAGTAAGAGCATCCGGCCAGGAAATACTTTGCTTCATTCAGTTGCACAGACTCCACCCCGCAAGGGATTATGGGGTTGTTAAAAGAATGATAGATAGAACAATAGAGTAGGAAGGGATGCTGGAGGTCTTGTAGTCCAACCTCCTGCTCAAGCAGGAGACCCTATATCATTTTAGGCAAATCGTTCTCCAGTCTCTTTTTCAAAGCTTCCAGTGATGGAGCATGCACAGCTTCTGAAGACAAGCTATTCCATTGGTTGATGGCTCTCCCTGTTATGAAACATCTCCACAGTTTTAGGCTGCTTCTTTCCTTGGTTAGTTTCCATCCATTTTTAAACTTTTAAGAATTAAATTTTTTAAACTTGCATCATGTCCAAGACATAACATCTACAGGTTGCCAAGCATCTGAATTTTGATCACATAACTATGGGGATGTTAGAATAGTCATAAGTGTGAAAAACGGTCTTAAGTCGCTTTTTTCAGTGATGTTGTAACTTGAAATGGCCACTAAATGAACTATTGTAAGTCTAGGGCTACTTGTATTGGCTAAAATATGAACACACAGAATCAAGAGGACTTGATGAAAGGGCTTTGATATTGAGAAAAGGCTTAAATAGTACCTACTTTGCCTTCAAGTTGAACAGTTCATATGAATTCTGTGACTCTAGCATATCTAGAGTAAATTACATCCACCAGTGAAACTTGCATCAAAGTAAGCATGCATAGGACTGCAGCTTTAACTGCAACCTTTCCCTTATACCTTTATAAGTAGAGACCTTCAAATTTCTAGCTTCTACAATATCTCAGGACCTAAAATGGACACCTAACGTCAAAAACATCATCAAAAAAGCACAACAAAGAATGTTCTTTCTGCGCCAACTCAAGAAGCTCAAACTGCCCAAGGAGCTGCTGATTCTGTTCTACAGAGGAATTATTGAGTCTGTCATATGCACCTCTATAACTGTCTGGTTTGGTTCTGCAACCCAACAAGACAGACACAGACTTCAGAGGATAATCAGAACTGCAGAAAAAATGATTACTACTAATCTGCCTTCCATTGAGGACCTGTATACTGCACAAGTCAAAAAGAGCCCTTTGCATCCTGGACATAAATTGTTTCAACTCCTCCCAACAAAACGATGGTATATAGAGCACTGCACACCAGAACAACCAGACACAAGAACAGTATTTTCCTGCTAAACAAATAATTCCCTCAACACTGTCAAACTATTTACTAAGTCTGCACTACTATATTAATCTTCTCATCGTTCCTATCACCCATCTCCTCCCACTTATGACTGTATGACTGTAACTTTGTACTTGTATCCTTACGATTTATACTGATTGTTTCCTAGTGTGATTTGATTGCTTATTTGTACCCTCTGACGATCATTAAGTGTTGTACCTTATGATTCTTGATGAATGTATTTTGTCTTTTTATGTACCCTGAGAGCATCTGCACCAAAGACAAATTCCTTGTGTGTCCAATCACACTTGGCCAATAAAGAATTCCATTCTGTTCTATCCTATTTGCAACTCACAAAGTATTGGGTTCTGTAAAGTAGAGAAATATGTGAAATAATTCCAGTTTTATTTCAAGTGTTGCCATTGCCACGGCTAAGCCGGTGGCAATTTTCAGCAGAGTGGTTATCAGCAATTTAAACCCCATCTGTTATGACTTTGCTGTCAAGCTCCTTGCTAACAAAGTGGCTGAGCCTTGCATTAAAAGCAAGCAAACATTATTCTCTAAACAACTGCTAACTAGGCAATCGTGCCACTTGTTCAGTGGGAATGCGAGCGTATTTCGTGATGCGATGCTCCAATCTGCCTCACAGATCTGGTTGGCTGGTAACCACGGGCATTTGCTCAACCTTGTTGGAGGATAGAGGGGCTCAGCTGCTCCAACCATCTGCACAAAGACCACCCAAGACATCTGGGTGCCCCAGGAAGAAACATAAATGGCAAGCTTACCTCGATAAAGAAAAACAATAATGCGTTAAATCACTGGCATTTTCTGCACGTGCGTGGGTAGGCATGTTTTGATGCGCGCACTCTCCTCGAAATTTGCAATCAGGTGCAGGGCTTGTCACTCTGCCTAGTGTTACATTACAATAATAATACAATAGTCGATTTGGAAGGGACCTTGGAGGTCTTCTAGTCCAACCCCCTGCCTAGGCAGGAAACCCTATACCGTTTCAGACAAATGGCTATCCAACATCTTCTTAAAGACTTCCAGTGTTGGGGCATTCACAACTTCTGGAGGCAAGCTGTTCCACTGATTACTGACATTGGTGTGATAGAATTTCTGATCTTCTTTTTGCATGCCACGTTGAGGGTAACCTAGGCTTATCTCAAATGTGGACTTGGCCTGTACTTCACTTAGACAAAGGTTCTTCAAAAGATCTCAGGTTTAGATCCTCAACCAAAGATGATATACAACAGGTTCTGACCAGTTCTGGAGAACTGGTGAGCAGAAATTTTGAGTAGTTCAGAGAACCAACAAATACTACCTCTGACTGCCCCTGCCGCCATCTATTCTCTGCCTCTCGAGTCCCAGCTGATTGGGAACAAAAGGGGATTTTGCAGTATCCTTCCCCTGGAGTGGGGAGGGAATGGACAGTTTACAGTATCCTTCCCCGCCACGTCCACCAAACCATGCCATGCCTACCAAGCCACGCCCACAGATTAAATTAAAATTGTTTTAATCCCACCACTGCTCTCAACCGTTTGACCCTTTAATTAGCAAAGGTTTTAGTCTTAGAATATTGCATCCAATTTTGGTCCTCCTATAATAAAAAAAGATGTAGAGACTCTGGAAAGAGTGCAGAAAATAGCAACAAAGATGATTAAGGTCTTGGAGGCTAACACATATGAAGAAGGGCTGCAGGAATATGGTTTGTGTAGTGAAAAGAAGGACTGGGGGTAACATGATAATAGTGTTCCAATATTTGAGGGGCTGCCACAAAGAAGAAAGAGGGTCAACCTATTTTTCAAAGAACTAGAAAGCAAGACAATAAACAATAGATGGAAACTAATCAAGGAGAGAAGCAACCTAGAACTAAGGAAAAATTCCCCGACAGTGAGAAAAATTAACCAGGGGAACAGCTTGCCTTCAGAAATTGTGAATGCCCTATCACCGGGTCCTGTTAAGAAGAGACTGGAAGCCACGTTTTCTAAAGTGGTATAGGGTGTCCTGATTGTGCAGGGGTTTGGCCTACAAGACCTCCAAGATCCCTTCCAACTCTGTTATTCTGCCTTGCCTTTTTCCTGCCCTTCTGGATAAGCAAAATAATGACTCCTACAGTGTGTGCAGATTTGCTCTTCATGCAATACATTTGGAAAGTCAAAGGAAAAAGGAGTAAGAAAAAGCATAAACCGGAATTATCATATTAGGGCTGTAAAAATCCAGAAGATCATCAGATGGCTTTACACTATTATTCTGCTGCCATCCACTTAATTTTTCTGACTGTCTGTCATTCAGATATAATAGACTACTAGGGGGAGAGAAACAGCAGTGAAAGAGGAAAAAGGAACAGGAAAGACAACCAGTTTATGAGAGAAGAGGAAATGCAAGACAGACTCCCAAGTAGCACGTATGGGCTCTAAATTGCATTGGGCTTTCTCAGCTTTGGCAAAATTGGTTTATTGAAAGTCAGGGTTATCAAGCATTAGGCTTAATGACTTTTTGTGCCCTTTAGGGATGTCCAATAAAGCCTGTGCTACTCAGTTCCATTCTGCATAAATTATCGGAGAAACCTTAGGATTAGAAACTGATGGGTTTTGCTTTTTGTTTTTAGTTGGCCAAAGGAGTTTATTGCATGCTGGTGCTGAAGACTCTTCTCTCATGCAACCGTGCCGATGATTGCAAAAAGAAGATTTATAAATGGTTATATGGGCAGAAAACAGGGCAGAGGTACAGAGAACGTTGGAGAACAAGGCCAATTGGAATGGGGGATTTGGTATAAAATTTGACAAGAGTGACATTATTGATAAAAAATAATAATTGTAGGCACCGTCTCTGAACCTTTGATAAGAGAGTTGGTCTCAAAACCCACTTGGATTGGATAGCTCTTTGTATACTTTTTATCATTTTAATTTCCTGAGGACTATTGTTTTTAATCTGTTAAATGTTCTCATTCCTAACGGCAGTGTGTTGTCAGAATGAATTCCTCACAACTTTTAAACATTCCTCTTTACATGTATTATTGGTACGAATGGGATTGGTGATGTCACTGAAATATATTTTTTATTGATAAATGTATTGTTGGATAGATTGCAGCTGTCATTGTGACAAGAAAAATAGAAAGCGAGTTCCGGTTCCGGCGGCAGCGGCGACGGGCAGCTCTTTGCCCGCTCCGGCTCTCCGGTGGGCTTCCCCACTCCTTGGGGGGCACAGGACACCCCTCAGAGGGGTCCTGCCGGAGGGGCGGCATCGCGGGGAGCTCCTGCAGCGGCGGCTGCCGGCGGGAGGTCTCTCGCGCGCCCAAGGCACCGGGGAGCAAGATCGGAGGGCGCTTCGCGTTTCTGCGCCTCGCGCCTCGCTAAAGCCGACCGGAGAATGCAACAATAGAATGAAGCAGCTGCGGTGCGGTGAGGTTGCTTCTCTCTTCATTCCCTATTCTATATGAAGAATTACTCAGCTTTAAAAAAAAAAACAAAAAAAACAACAACTTTCGGAGTATTCTGAAGGTGCGGCTGGAGGGAGGGGGGTTTCCCCCCCCTTGGACAAGCGGTGAGGAATAATCTTGCTCTCAGCCCCCGGGGAAGGAGGAGGGGGGAGAGCCAACGAATGAAGCCTCACCCAGGTTGAGATGATTTTCTTTTCAACTTAATTTCACTTTTAACTGTGATTTGAGGACTTTTGGAACTTTTTAAAACTTTGTTATGCCTCTGTGCCCAATACTGGCAGGGCAAGATGGCACACTTCCGTTGTCTTTATGAATTGTGAAACCTGACTCCACCTTTAAAATTCAGGCTTCCGGTCTTTGTCTCCGTGTCTCCCAGAGAAATCTCTTGTGGATTGGTACTTTTTGAACTCTCTAGGGGAAACCTTTCATCTATTGCCAGACTTATTAGAGAGATTCTCTTCTGCCTGGTTCTTCTGCTCCCGGACCTCACCTGCCTACCCTTCTTTTCTAACTGTTTATCTTATATATGGACTGAACTTTTAACGTTATAAAGGATGGCATCCAAAAGACCACCTCCTGGAAAACCTGGCTTTGCCACGTCTGCTCCAACATCTGCAACATCCAGTCCAGTCACACAGTCAAAGATAACAGAACTGAGGCAACCCAAGACTACAGAGATGGACTTTCAACAAATGCTTCAACAAATTTTACAGGGCCAGGAGGAAATCAAGAAACAGCTAAGGGAAATGAAAGATGAAATTAAAGAAAATCAAGCCCAAATTTATAAGAACTCACAAAGACTGAACCTTGTGGAAGGGGGGGTGGAGGAGGTGAGGGGGGTGGTGGAAGCTGTGCAGAAAGGGAACAAAGATCTTGACATCCAACAGATGAAATCAGAATTTGAGAGAATGTCCTATTATCTTAGATTTCAAAATGTTATAGAAGAAGATGGGGAAAACATAAGGGACATCATGACAAACATCCTGGCGGACTACACACACAAAGAAAAACAACTGATGGGGTGGGATATAGACCTGGTTTATAGAGTGAACTCAGTTTATGCTAGAACACACAATGTACCCAGGGAGGTTCACATTAAATTCCTTAGAAAAAGCACAAGAGATGAAATTCTGGGTGTACAAAGGGGGCAAGCATTGACATATCATGATATGGAGATAACCATTCTGAAGCAGATCCCTAAGAAGATTAGAGAAAAAAGAAAAAATTATTCGCAATTAGCGAATAAATTATACCAGAAAGGGGTGTGGTTTAGATGGTTGATGCCTGAAGGTATGCTGATATTCTGGGAGGAGACAAGAATCAGAATTAATTCACCCATAGAGGCGCAGGCCTTTATGGAAAAAAACAAAACACTCCTAGAAAAAACACAAGACACTACAACGGACACGCAGGACACGGGAGGGGCCAGAGCTCTGCCAGTGGAGGGAGATGGGGCAATAGCAAGAAGACTCAGATCACAAAAATAAACAAGAAAATCATATTATTATAAACTGACCGAAAGTGAAAATGGAATTATATTTGGATTTTTTACTGTAATGTTTGATTGAATTTAATAATAGAACTAATATGCTGATTGTAATCAATTATATACTAATGCATTATATATAAATGTATACTATGGGTATGGAGGGAGGGGGACCACACACACTTTGCAACTGCCAAAATTTGTATACCTGTCCATTTACCCTTTTCCCTATAAATCTTGAAAAACCAATAAAAATTTTTATTATAAAAAAAAAAAGAAAAATAGAAAGCATGTCTGATCATTAATTTTAGTTCTATGGATCTTTGCATGAATATTAGATTTTTGTGTCAAACATTTGAAAATCTAATTTTAATCTCTCTCTCCCTACAGACCATAAATGTTCTGCCTAACTCTGCTTGTAACTCCACATAAGCGAATTCTATTTATTTATATCCTCTATTTAAATATGTTTTAGCTTTTTGTATTCTATAATCTTTTCAGCTGGACATCAAACTTTGTAAAATCTGCCTACAGTCTTTGAACAGTGAATCTGCATTAGTTTTTCCCCATATTATAAAATTAAATTAAGATCTTTGTACAAATTTCATTCCATTGAACATTGTCATATCAAGTCAGTAGCTGCGTCATTTTCATTACCACTATTCTTCTTGTGTTAGAAGTGACAGGGAAAGATGTTTCCTTCTCAGTGGTATAACATTTTAAACACTTTATTTATATATTTTCACATTACATACTTACCGTATTTTTCGGAGTATAAGACAAATTGGAGTATAAGACGCACCAAGATTTTGAAGAGGCAAATTTAAAAAAAAGTTTTGCACTCTGCAGACCTCCCAAAAATGGTCTGTTTTTTGTGAAAACGGGCCCATTTTTTTAAAAAAAGATGGGCATGCATAGCCTTAGGAGGCTTATAGAGTGCTCCTGGGAACTGGGTGGGGGGCAAAAATGAGTAAAAAACGGCCTGTTTTTCACTCATTTCTGCCCTCCCCAGATCCCAGGAGCACTCTGGAAGCCTTCTAAAGGCTATGCACAGCCATTTTGGTGAACAGCGTATTTTCTGAGTCAATTTATTTTTATACAATTATGCTTTCTCCACTCCTAATTTCTACATCTACTATCCAACCATTTATCAAACAAGTCCCACATTCAAAAATAATCTGTATCTTCTTTTTCTTTTAATGTCAATCTATCTATTTCTGCATAATCTAATTTAAAAAAAAAACTATTCATAAACATTTTTTTTTGAAAACAGTGCATTATCAAGGTATACCATTTACAAATAAAAAAAGACCAAGCAAAAAGTGTGGTATTAAATATTGACATGCCAACTAATAGCAATGATAATATAGTAGCAATAGTAATAATATAACCCAAAAAGTTTTAACTAAGTTTCTTCTTACATTAGCATATTTACATTTTGGTTGATTATTGTGGTTATAATTATATACATCTCTATTTTCACTGCTAACATTTATAATCTTACTTTCTCTAAGTTCTACCTATTGCCTCAATCCATTCACAGAATTTATTCCAAATCATATAATATTCTGTGTCTTCTTCATCTTTAATTTTAAAGGTTAATCTAACCATTTCGGCACAATCCAAAATTACAGCCTCCTCTGGTGGGGTGTTCTAATTTTTTTAATTACATCATCTTATGTGGGTGTTTCCTCATTTTTCCAGTACCATGCATAGACAATTCTTGCTGCTGTCAGTACATGCAATATTAAAGATACAGTCCTTTTATCATTCTTTTCAGGTATTATGCCTAGAATTCTGTGGTATAACATTTGATACATCGAAAATCATAAATATTCCAATTATTTGAGGTTTTTAAGTCAAGTGATTATCATATACCACTGTTTTCTGCAACAATTTCCACATTGTTAAATTAGGGAAATAAATACAGAAACCATTCTTGGGTAATTTTCTACAATAAATAGCCTGTGGGTCAATTTCTTAGATTAATCTTATTGAAACAAATGGCAGTTTAGAAACTGGAGGAATTTGAGTGTTATGTTTTTATATGATCTGAGTATTTGAAATGGTGTGAATAAACCTTATTTCCCTGTTATTTTACATGCACACCCAGGCATAATGCAGACATATTTTAAAAGTCTCCCTCTCCCCCAGGAAAATCAGCTTGCCTCCAGAAGTTGTGAATGCCCCAACACTGGAAGTCTTTAAGAAGATGTTGGATAGCCATCTGTCTGAAACGGTATAGGGTTTCCTGCCTAGGCAGGGGGTTGGACTAGAAGACCTCCAAGGTCCCTTCCAACTCTACTATTGTATTGTATTGTAAAATCAGACTTGTAGAAACGGTTAGAAAAAGAAAGGACAGAAGGACTTTCAAGGGTTTGGTAATTATATTTATGCTAAAACAACCTAAAATAGCCCTAGAAATACTTTTTAATTACAGAGGTCCAAAAAGTGCTTTTTTCAAAAGGCAGTTGGATTTCCTTTGTTTTTCCTAGAGGACATTTCACTTCTCATCCAAGAAGCTTCTTCAGTTCTGAGTGAATGGTGAGGAATGGAAGAATTTATATTCCTTGCAATCCTCTGATTGTTAGCTTTCTCTCTGAGAGTTGTTGAGGCCACAGGGTTTTTTTTTTTGAGGCACATATAAACCCCCGAGAGGCCTCAGTGGCTCTCAGGGAGAGGGCTAATGACCAGTTGACATGAAAGGAATATAAATCTTTCCATTCCTCGCTGTTCAGTCAGAATTGAAGAAGCTTCTTGGGTGAGAAGTGAAAAATCCTCAAGGGGAAAAAAAGTCCAGTTGCTTTTTCCAAAAGCACCTTTGGGACAACCATGGCCTGAATGACTGAGAATTTTCATAGACATTAATTACCGATAGCAACCAGTATAATGCCTTTTTACTGCTTTTCCCTCTTATAATTTACTTTAGTACCAAAGGACTAAAGGACTAGCAGGCCCTTAAACACACGAGGTTGGCCTCATCTCATCCTCAGTCTAGGTTTTAACCAATTGTATGCCAATATTTTCTGTTTTGAAATTATTATGTTTATTCTGCTTAACCATTGGAGACAATACATTCCATGCATTTTGTTAGCCGGCTTAAGTTATCAGTGAAAGTCAAAACACCATATTTTCATATCAACAGGACATCTAACAAAGGCGGAATTATGGAACATTAAAGATTTCTAATGAGGAAAACTCCTGATTTGGAAGGATTTTGCTGTTTAAATGCACCTCAGATTCACTGAAAATGGTGTTTTAAAAATATTTTACACACTGTTCAAAGCACAGCTGAGCTGACTAGGCAATTCCTTCCCAGAGTGTGAATACACCTACAAAACACAGAACTGAATAACAAGCCTTCAGATTTTTCTGCCTCTTTGAAAGCCTCTTATCAACTCAGTCATGAATAATATTTTTGAGATAGACAGGGAAGCCCCCCCCCCCCAAAAAAAAGTCCCTGGAGCATGTGAGTCTCTCTTATAAATATCTTTGTCATTGCATTTCTAAAGACAGTGATTATAGTATTTCAATGATTTTTGTTTAATTATTTTAGACAGACAGGCATACAGACAGATAGATAGATATGGTAGATAGATAGATCAATAGATAGATATAGATGATCAATCAGTAGATAGATAGATAGATAGATAGATAGATAGATAGATAGATAGATAGATAGATAGATAGATAGATAGATACAGTAGATAGATGATAGATAAATAGATGATAGATGATAGATAGACAGACAGACAGACAGACAGACAGACAGACAGACAGACAGACAGACAGACAGACAGACAAATAGACAGATGATAGATGGATGGATGGATAGAGATAGATAGATAGATAGATAGATAGATAGATAGATGATAGATAGATAGATAGATAGATAGATAGATAGATAGATAGATAGATAGATAGATAGATAGATAGATAGATAGATAGCCTTGAGGAAGGACAAAACTGAGGGGATAAGATACACCTTTGACATGTATATTATGCTAATTCATCTACTTTTGAAGTTGTCTTCAATAGCCATTCACTCCAATAATGTAAGACAATATTTCTGTCTCCATTATATGATAATATAAACTCAATCAATCAATCAATCAATCAATCAATCAGAATAGAGCTGGAAGGGATCTTGAAAATCTTCTAGTCCAATCCCCTGCTCAAGCAGGAGACCATATACAATTTCAGATAAGTGGTTATCCAGTCTCTTCTTAAAAGCCTCCAGTGATGAAGCACCCACAATGTCTGAAGGCAAACCCTCTTCTTTGTGGCAGCTCCTCAAATACTAGAATACTGCTCACCCCTGGTCCTTCTTTCCTCTAGGCTGGCATTGCCGGTTCTCCAAACTACTTAAAATTCCGCTACCGGTTCTCCAGAACCTGTTAGAACCTGCTGGATTTCACCCCTGGTATAAGTTGACTGAATAACTAACTAACAGAAAACGTAATATGTAGCACGGTGTTGCTTTTATGCCCTGCTTTGCAACAAACTCTAAAAAGCATTCAATCCTTTGGAATTTTGACATTCTGATTTTGTTTTCACTCTAGTTCACATCCTCCATTTGCACAAGCGTTGAGTATTCAACCCCACACTAAAATATTCAGTCTTCACAAATGCCTAGTTTCTTTGACCGCCAGACAGTTTTGAAATGACAGTGGCACAAAAGTTGGTTATTTTCAAATAGTCCCCATATAACATTATTTTAGATGCAAAACACATTCCTGTTTTCTATTGTGGCATCTTTGGAAAAGTAAGGTCAGTATTTAACCATACAAATACCTTCTTTCTATAGAAGTGAAAACCTGAAGCAGAAGATGCAAGAAAAATATATGCCAGTGATGCCTTATGAAGAGAACTGCCCTGTCTTTTAATCTATAAATACCCGCTGTGGGGCGAATTTCATTGAGTTTAATGGAAGCTTAACTCGAAACCAGCAAAACCAAAAGAAACTATAATTTCCCCAATGAATCAATCAAGTTCACCAAAGTTTAGTTTATCTGCAGCATAAAAATACTCGAGCCATGGATGTGCAGTTACATTGAGAAGTGCAACTGACTGCCAAAGGAAATTGAAGACTGCCAGAAAAGATGAAAGGGATCCAAAGAAAAGTCAACATTGCTGAAGGAAACTGAAGTTCTTCAGAAGGCTGCGAGAAGTCAGAAAAGGTCAGGAAACAGCCAGGATGCTCCAGAAGAATAGGATTCCTCTGAACATTACTACATTTATTAGTACTCTAAACTGCCCCCCACCCCCACCCACTGAAATGCGTAAAATAGGAATCATAGGAGATCAGTGGAATCACTTTATGACAAAAAATAATCTATTGATCTCTTAAGGCATTGTCCCTGTTCCTCATTTCATGGATTCTTGTGTTCCAATAACAAATATCAGATTTTGGTGTATTCGGGTCTTTTCCCATCTATATCATCTATATCTATATCTATATCTATATCTATATCTATATCTATATCTATATCTATATCTATATCTATATCTATATCTATATCTATATCTATATCTATATCTATATCTATATCTATATCTATATCTATATCTATATCTATATCTATATCTATATCTATATCTATATCTATATCTATATCTATATCTATATCTATAGATCTATAGATCTATAGATCTATAGATCTAGATCTAGATATAAAGATAAAGGTAAAGATTCCCCTTCTATATATGTTCCTGATTCTAGGGGGCGGTGTTCATCTCAGTTTCAAAGCTGAAGAGCCAGCGCTGTCCGAAGACATCTCCGTGGCCATTTGGCTGGCCTGACTAAATGCTGAAGGTGCATGGAATGCTGTTACCTTCCCACCAAAGGTGCTGGGAATTTTTTCTACTTGCATTTTGACATGCTTTCGAACTGCTAGGTTGCCAGAAGCTGGGACAAGTAACGGGAGCTCACTCCATTACGCGGCACTAGGGATTCGAGTGTCTTAGCCACTGAGCCACTGCATCCCTCGTAAGGATATTACCGCTTACAAATTCAGTCTCAACCTCACCATATTTACTATTATTCTCTGGCATTCCATTTTATTTAACATCCTTCTATTGAAATAGAAGAGTCCATCTGGACCATAGCAATCCCAAAACATGTTGACATGCATCAACTAGGATTGTTCTTCATACAGTAGCAAAAGCCCAGGTGACTGAATTATACAATTATTTCTGTTTGTAATTGCTGCTTGTCTTCAAATCCAGCCACAGGTGCTGAATGCGGAACAGGAAGCGATGTTCTGTGCACAAATCAAGCTAAACAGAATTGAAATACTCTTTTCACAAAGTCATCTTTTTTTAAAGAAAAAAGTATTGTGTGATTATTGCTCAAGTATCTTGAGGTAAGGCAGTAATACAGTTTTAAATATGAGGGATCCTTGGTGCTCTCTGAGCTTGCTTGTTTTCTGGCAGACGTTTCATTACCCAAACTAGGTTAACATAATCCGTGCTAGTTTTAAATATACCTGGGGATAAATGTCATTTATTTAGTATTAAATATATTTGCTGCCCATCTTTCAATTTGAAGCAATTTTGAGTGGCTAATGGAATTAAGCAGCCCTTGTTTGTTGAAAATATTCCTTAGGATCATGCCGTAACTTTCCTGATCCTTTCTATACATTCCAGAAATATCCCATAACGTCCACTGAGACATTTCTTAGAAATGAAAATAGATATTGCTACCTCAGTCCTAGTCATATTGCCCTATTGGTTTCAGAGATTTAGATATGATTAGTCTTTGTTTGCACAATGATGTGAAAATAAGCCCAGAGACCAGGGGTGAAATGCTATGAGTTTGGGTCAGTTCGCCTGAACTGGTAGTAAAAAAAATATGCTTAAAAAGTTTGGGGAAAAAAGTGCCAATGATCAGCTATGTCTAATTGTCTGTGAAGTTCCTACTTGTTGCAGGGGAGATTTTGTGTGAAGTCCAGCTGCTTTTACATTGTCTGTGAGTCAGTTGTGCAGCTTTTGTGTTATTTTTGTATAAAGCGTGATAGTTGGTTTTTGAGCTCTCTGTGACTCTGTGAGGTTCCTGCTTGTTGCAGGGGACATTTGGTGTGAAATCCAGCTGCTTTTACATTGTGTGTGAATCAGTTGTGCAGCCATGCCCACCTGGTCACATGCCCACAGAACCAATAGGGATTGTCACTGCATTAAAATTGTTTGCTAGCCTGAACTGACTGAATTGACACTAAATAGTTAAACTGAGAAAGAGTTATTGCGCAGGTCATAAAAGTTCTTGTCTGACAGTGATGTACTGCGCATGCTACACACATTCCAAAGCTACTTCTGATCTTTGTCCGGCTGCCA
Source organism: Natrix helvetica (assembly GCF_964273705.1). Classification (NCBI taxonomy): domain Eukaryota; kingdom Metazoa; phylum Chordata; class Lepidosauria; order Squamata; family Natricidae; genus Natrix; species Natrix helvetica. Next base: position 14,405,149 of record NC_138549.1, on the reverse strand, counting down.
GGAAACTGGGAGACGGAACTCTTTTATCAAAATGTAACAATTAGTTAGCTTTGTTTTATTTCCATTTATTATTTTTGTATTAAAGTTTGTTTATTAATTAGAATATGTTTCTCCAGAATGTTTATTTCTTTTTCTTCGCACCTTAAATAATATGCTGTTGGAAACAGCCCCGATCTAAGACCTCGTCTAGTTCAGGGTGAAATAAATCTTCCCCTGACAGGGATAACTTTTGAATTTTCACCACTGCCAGAAACTCATGGCAGTTTGAAGCTTCTGAGAGAAGATTCACGCATTCTATAAATAAAATAAATAAACATTCTAGGCTATACTTCTACATACTCACCTCTCTTGCCATGTTTGATCACAGGCCTCTTTCTGAGCTCAGGACCATTTTGTATTCCAACTCGGGTCTTTTGAGCAAAGGCTGAAAAAGAATGTAGTTTAAAACCACTGGCTACGTCTGGTGCCTTGTATAAAGCCTGGAGCAACCCTACACACTCTGGCACTGTAATGATGAGTGAGATATAAAACATCTGAGCGCTAGATAGAGAAAGTTGGGAGATAAAATTCCCGGAGACTGACCTACTTCTGATCAAATTTAACATGTAACCTGCAAATCAGGCACAATTCTGACAGCTATGAATTACGGTCGCTCCCATTTTTGGAGCTTGTCATTACAAAATAGTTCACTGAAGTAAGCAGCCTACTTTTCTAAGGAACAGAGTGAGCAACAGGTAAGTTCAGAAGGAAGCCGGTGTGTCTATGGGAAGGACAGTCTTATTTCATTTCAAACCTCCCCAGAAGTGGGAGGAATATTAGCAAACAAATATCCTGGAGAGAACTAGTTTGGAGGAGGGGGGGAGGAAATTTTGTCCCTTGTGCTACGTAACCTCAAATTAAATGATTCTGTTAGTGCTTTTAAGTCTCAGGGTGAGAATTTTTAAAAGGATTTTTAAACTTGGAACTATGACACAGAGCAGACGATTTCTAGGCATTTTTCTGCACTTTCTTCAAAATAAATATTCAAAGTTTACTCCAGATGCCCCTCTCTCTCTTTCTCATCGGTCTATCTATCTGTATGTCTGCCTGCCTCTCTCTCTAGCCCTCTTTCCCTTCCCCCTTTCCTCCCCCACCCCATCCTCCTCCTCCCCTTCTCTCTCTCTTCTCTTTCTCTCCTCTTTTTCTCTCCCTCTTTCTCCTTCCCCCACCCCATCCTCCTCCATTCTCTCTCTCGTCTCTCTCCTCTCCTCTCTATCTCTCTGTCCCTCTCCTTCCCTCACCCCCATCCTCCGCCTCCTTCCTTCTTTCTCTCTTCTCTCTCCTCCCCCCTTCTCTCTCTCTCTTCTCTTTCTCTCCTCTCTTTCTCTCCCTCTTTCTCCTTCCCCCCACCCCATCCTCCTCCATTCTCTCTCTCTTCTCTCTCCTCTCCTCTCCTCTCTCTCTCTGTCCTTCTCCTTCCCTCACCGCCATCCTCCTCCTCCTTCCTTCTTCCTCTGTTCTCTTTCTTTCCTCTCTCTGCCTCTCTCTCTCTCCCCCTCTCCTTTCCCACCTCCATCCTTCTCCTCCCTTCCCTCTTTCTCTCTCCCTCTCCCTCTCTCCCTCCCTCCCTCCCCCCTCTCTCTGATCTACGATCATAGGGATGTTACAATGGTGGTATGTGTGAAAAATGGTCATAAGTCACTTCTTTCCGTGCCATTATACCTTTGAGCAGTCACTAAATGAATGATTGCTAAATTGAGGACCATCTATATTTATTTATAGCTACCGCAACTCTGGGTGGGGTATATCAAATAAAGCCTCAAGGAAAACAATATTGCAAGTTAAAAACATCAGCAAAAATCCCTGAAACCCACAAGCCAGGGCATCAAACAATATCCCAGTATAGCTGGCACTCATCATTAGACTTTTGGGAAGAGTGGCTTCTCTACCAACACTCCAACACTGAGGAGAAAATCCCTCCACTTTTTGAAAAGCTTTCCTGAAGGCTAAAGCATTGATTCCCACTTGTATTTCTGAAAGGAACATCCTATACAGGTCACAGGGAAAGCAGTTTTTAAATAATATAACAAAAAACAGGCACGAGGGGTCTGCGCAAGGACTGAGGAGGTGACTGAAGGAAACCAGCGAGGCACATCAAACAAAACTTTGCAGCGCTCTCAGCTGGGGGATAAGTGTGAACTATTAGTACACATTATAGCCCCTCACTATGGATCTGGCCTCCCATCATAAAAACGCTGTTGATACATCTGAGGATTGCTAGGACTGGCTGTTTTGTCATTTTACCTCACGGCCTCCCCTATTCTCTCACTTCAGGGGAGATCCACAGAAGCAGTTGCCAGGCAGGGCTCAATTGATTATATCTTAAAATTTTTGCTCTTGCCATTGACCGCCATGACTCTGTGTGGGTGTTTGTGTGTGTGTGTGTGTGTGTGTGTGCGCGCACGCGAAACGGCCTTTGAATTATTCAGAATAAAAAACACACAATGAAGAAATCAATAGGGCACAACTGATATAAAAGGCAAATTAAAGCATGCCGGGTAGGCTAGCTTGGGGGCATTGAAACCCCCTATGAAAGAGGGCAAAGCATTTAGAGGTTTGAAAAGGCAGAGAGTGCGTCTTTTCTTGTGTTTCCTTGTCCTCACTGTGATGGTGGCGGGCGTGAACAGAGATAGGTATGGTTCCCTTTTCATCCTTACCAGCGCTGAAATTTAACTTCAGGGGCCATTTCAATAATTCCTTCTCACCCCAACAGGTTTTTTTTTAAAAAAAACTTAGTTGCAATGCACTATCTTCAAAGGATAAAATCAGAAAACGATCACATGATGGGGGAGGGGGGACATCCTTACATGTCAACCAATCTACAGCTAGTTATACGCCTCTAAATAATTCCAAATATTTGCAGGTGGATATTGTGTAGAAAAAGGACACGGTGGCTCAGTGGCTAAGACGTTGAGCTTATTGATCAGAAAGATTGGCAGTTCAGCGGTTCAAATCCCTAGCGCCGCATAATGGAGTGAGCTCCCGTTACTTGTCCCAGCTTCTCCCAACCTAGCAGTTCGAAAGCACATAAAAATGCAAGTAGAAAAATAGGAACCACCTTTGGTGGGAAGGTAACAGTGTTCTGTTTTACTTTTAGCAGCAGAATTTTGGCCTCAGTTGCAGTTGTAAGAAGTCAAGGACTACCGGTATATAGAGATGAGTTTTTTTAAAATTTATTTATGTATGTATGTATGTATGTATGTATGTATGTATGTATGTATGTATTTATTTATTTATGTATTTATTTTGTCAAGCATGAATTAGATAACACATATAAGTATAAACATGATTATGAATGCATGATTATGAATGCATGATTATGAATACATGATTATGAATACATGCCTCTTAAAGACCTCTTAGGAATGTGGTGAGGTCAACAGTAGACAGTCTATAAGATTAAAGTTTTGGGGGTTTGGGAAAGAGTGAGGTAGTGCATTCCAGGCATTGACCACTCTGTTACTGAAGACGTATTTTCTACAATCAAGTTTGGAGCAGTTTACCATAAGTCTGTATCTATTGTGTGCTCATGTATTGTTGTGGTCGAAGCTGAAGTAGTCATTGACAGGTAGGACATTGTGGTAGATACATTTATGTACTACGCTTAGGTTGGATCGAAGATGGCAAAGTTCTAAGTTGTCTAAGCCCAAAATTTCAAGTCTGGAGGCATAAGGTATTCTGTTCCAGGCATATATCTGTGAGTTGATATGGAGCATAGTTCTCCATATGAACTCACAGGTTCATGGTAAGAATGCAAAGTAAGAAATATTCAGGTTTTGTGCAGTCCTTCATAGCTTTTACTATCATCACCCATGAAAATTTGCACTGTTAATCCTCTCTTCCTCCCTTCTGTCATTACAGAGCGTGTGACAACCTTGTGAACTGTTGTGTAGACTTCACAGGCTCCCGCCTTTCATATGTGGCGTTAGACCCACCAATTCTTATACAGATGCTCAGCATTCAATTCTGGAGGCCTCACTCCATCATCAGGTAATTAGTATTTTCATTAACTTGCTTATTGTCAAGGAAAATGAGCCTTGATCATCTAATTTATCCTCAATGAGTTGAATATTGTAATATATCTATAATTAATGCGCTTTATGCCACAAACGTGTAATGGAGTGAAAATCTGAGCTTGCTCCCAGCAGTCATTGTCAGTAAATGTTTGATGAATAAACAGAGGCTTTCTAATGGGAAATGGTGGCAACTTTTATAAGCAGACACAATAAAGACTTTATTAACATACTTAAGAAACATTCTGGGAAATAGAATTGAATGCATTATTACTGTAGACTCCTTTTGTGAAAAGTAAATTTTTAGCCACCCTGAAGGAGGCTCTCTCTTGCTTCGTGGAAATCACTGTGTGTTTCCCTTAAAGAACATCCAACATTGTCATTTGGAGGAAATATTTTAAATTAGCTGTCCTATTTCATATTGAGAGCTGATTTAACTTTCTGTTCCATTTGGATTAGCAAATCTGGTCGAAGCTGTGAAAGGGAATCAAGCTGCAAGACATGTATTTTCTTGTGGTGGATGATAACAAGGTGAGCAACGGTATTTGTGATGAAAAGAATCCTAATGTGTAAAATGGCTGATTAAAAGATTATGAGTGTTAATAGCACATTGTAATGGATGAATTTAAATCTCCTGACAGAATCCAAGCAAGCTCTAATCAGCATGAGTTTGAACCTATTATAATAAAGAGATACTTATTGCATTTAACATCTGGCTCTATGTCACATTGAAGGGATATATATGTATTGTGTGGATGTGTACGTATGTGTATATTACTATTATGGAGTAGAGAGTTGGTCTCTGACAGAAAGCCACCGAAGAGAGTAGAATAGAATAGAATAACAGAGTTGGAAGGAACCTTGGAGGTCTTCTAGTCCAGCCCCCCGCTTAGGCAGGAAACCCTACACCACTTCAGACAAATGATTATCCAGCATCTTCTTAAAAACTTCCAGTGTTGGAGCATTCACAACTTCTGGAGGCAAGTTGTTCCACTGATTAATTGTTCTCACTGTCAGGAAATTTCTCCTCAGTTCTAAGTTGCTTCTCTCCTTGATGAGTTTCCAGCCATTGCTTCTTGTTCTACCCTCAGGTGCCTTGGAGAATAATTTGACTCCCTCTTCTTTGTGGCAACCCCTGAGATATTAGAACACTGCTATCATGTCTTCCATAGTCCTTCTTTTCATTAAATTAGAAATACACAGTTCCTGCCCCTTCATGGATTAGTGCCTTGTCATGGCGAAGGGGCTTGCATAGCTTAATGAAGCTATGAGTTATGCCATGCAGGGCCACCCAAGACAGACAGGTTATAGCAGAGGGCTCTGACAAAATGTGATCCACTGGAGAAGGAAATGGCAACCCACCCCAGTATCTTTGCCATGAAAACCCCATGGACAGTGTTGTCCTTGGGGTCGCAATGGGTCGGACATGACTTTGCAACTGATAACAACAACACCCAATTCCTGCAGCCGTTCTTCATATGTTTTAGCCTTCAGTCCCCTAATCATCTGCATTGCTCTTCTGTGCACTCTTTCTAGAGTCTTAATATATATTTTTACATCGTGGCGACCAAATCTGACTGCAGTATTCCAAGTGTGGCCTTCCCAAGGCCTTACAAAGTGATATTAACACTTCACATGTTAATAGAAGCTTTTGAAATATGGATTTACAGAGGGCTGTTATGTATAAGCAGAATTGACAAAATCAGAAATGAGGAGGTGATAAGCCGCCTGGGGAAAGCCAAGGGAAATCATCAAAACCATTAAAAAGAGGAAGTTAGAATATTTTGGACATGTGATGCAACACCCAGAAAAATGAGCATACTTCACTTCATCCTCCAGGAAAAGATTGAAGGCAAACAAGGTCCAGGCAGAAGAAGAACATCATGGCTTCTAAATCTAAGGGACCCGTTTGGACAAAATTCAGCAGCACTTTTTTGTGTGACTGTTGATAAAAATAGAATCACCAACATGACTGCCAACGTCCAATGATGGATATGGTAGAAGGAGGAGGAGGAGGAGGAATAAGAATAAGAATTGGATTTTAATCCCTTTGTATTTATGAAAGTTCAAGAGCAGTATTTTTTTGAAAAATAATTATTCTGTAAACCTCTGAACATTCTGATGCAGATGTACATTCATTCCTACATTTTAGAAAAAAAAACATGTAGACATCAAGGCATAAAATAGAAACGTTTAGAAAACAAGAAGATCCCTCAGTATGCTTTCTGAAGTCTTGTTTCTCATAACCAGTTCTCATACAAGCTCCACATTATCAGAACAACTAATTTATATGGAGATTCATTCTGTTCAATTGAACAACGTGTGAGGAACATGTGCCATTCTGCCACTGGAAGATGTGCTTCTGGTGGGTGCATATGGGCATGTACAAACCAATGTTCTCCTGCAAAGATATATTTTTAACACTGACAGAGATAAAACCTTGTGCTGAGAAAGCTATGTGGAGGGTGAAACATTTCCAGAAAAACAAGAAAGAAATCCAATTAATATCAATATGGATTTTCCAAAATTTTCAAAGACAATCTGGAGTCTTGACAAAAGCAGCGCAAAGCTTATTCTATTAGACAACTTACTTTAAATGCAGGTTGAAAAATTAGTACCAATAGCAATAGCATTTAGACTGATATACCACTTCACAGTGCTTTACAGCCCTCTCTAAGCAGTTTACAGAATGAACGTATTGAGCCCAACAATCTGGGTCCTCATTTTACCAACCTCAGAAGGATGGAAGGCTAAGTCAATCTTGAGCTGGTTAGGATCGAGCTGCTGGCAGTGGGTAGAGTTAGCCTGCAATACTGCATTCTAACCATTTGCACTAGCAGGGATCTTAAGGAAAAGAACATGGTAATGAATGGCTAAAGTCAATCATGAAGACTAGACATGTTTCCATTACAATTATAGGACAATACACTGGAATCTCTGATGGAGATGGCAGATAGCAAATATATATTCATGAGTGTAAACGTAGAATGTTGTTGACAGTTAAAATTTAAGTTAGAATCAGACCAAAATATTAATACTGTACATAATATTGAAACAAGATTTTGATTATTAATTGATCACTACAGACATCCAAGAAACAGAAACAATGGAAAATAATCCAAATATATAGGGAGATCAGTAATAATTATAATACAACACCTCAAAATATAATAAGCAGTAATTGACTATATCTATAAACAAGCATCCTAAACATTTATGGATGCCAGATAATGAATTCTGGATCATTAACTTACTTGAACATTATAAATATGAATGTTACACAATGATTTCCCATCTTCAAAATTCATTAAGGATCTTGAATAGTAAGTTGGCTACAAATAGTTCAGTTGTCATGTAATATTAAACATTTATGTTCTGATTATCAGATGTTCTGAGTAACTGTAACCTTAATTAAAGTTAGAAGGGTGGAAATTATAATAACGCCAAAGGTCTGAAATGAATGATCATTCTTAGTAAAAGTTATTTTATTTGCTCCTTTAGAGAAAAGCTTTCCCCACTCCTCCAATTTTTGTGGGGTTTTGACAGGGAGCAACCTAATATTAGGAAAAATATTTAAAAATGATTTTTTATATCCGTGCTGATATATTTTCACCAATGTATTCTCAAAAGTCTTTTTTCTTATCCACATATAACCAGATTCACACACAGTCTACACCAATCATAAATATATTATGCACACACTCATTTAAGACATGATTTTTTTTAAAAAAGTGAAATGTGCATTTTTTCCAGTGTCTTTTTACACACAGGAGCTCATCATATCTAAATTGTATGTTTCCTTTCAGAGGCAGTATATTTTTGAAGATCAGAGTCTGGCTGTTGGAAAGTTAATGACAATTTTTTAAAAAAAGTTTTTTAAATGTCATGTAAATAAGTAGATTTTTTGAATACCACAGTGCAGGTAGTAATAATATGAAGATAAGGCAAGGTCTCTGTCAGAACTCAAAAGCTATTCCTTGAGACTAGTAGATATTTTCTTCATACTCTGTAAGTCCATTGTGAGGTGTTGATTTTTTTAAATCGCAAGTAATTTGCCACTCTTTGAAATGCTGCTGTACATTAAATGAAATTTTTATTTTAGGTATTGAGTATTTCCTGATAACAAGTTAGGCAGCTAACTACTGTTAAATCTATTTCTTGTGTTATAAATCTGCTATATGTGTTAAGAAATATAGATACTCCTCTATATCAAACTATGTATTTCAATGGACTTTTGTTTACATGTCCATCAAACATAATAAAATGTCCCTTCATTCTGTTCACAATTCCAACATACATTTGAAGCACCTTCATATATGGAGTATAAAAGGTAAAGATAAAGGTTCCACTCGAACATATATGTTAGTTATTCCCGACTCTAGGGGGCGGTGCTCATCTCCATTTCAAAGCCGAAGAGCCAGCGCTGTCCAAAGACATCTCCCTGGTCATGTTGCCGGCATGACTAAATGCCAAAGGTGCATAGAACGCTGTTATCTTCCCACCAAAGGTGGTTCCTATTTTTCTACTTGCATTTTTACATGCTTTCGAACTGCTAGGTTGACAGAAGCTGGGACAAGTAACGGGAGCTCACTCCATTACATGGCACTAGGGATTCGAACTGCCAACCTTTCTGATCAACAAGCTCAGGGTCAATTCCATATTCAGTACAATAACTGGTATATTATGCCAAGACCTTTCAATTTGTAAAATAGTTCTGTAGTGTAAGCCAGTTTAGCACTTACTCCAAAGTTCTGTGTTAAGCATCCCTTCACCTTAGTGTATATGGATGTGTTGAGAATGGATCACATTAAGTAAATATCAGATCATAACTTTTTATTCAGTCATTAAAGCTGGTTCAGATGGCAACTTCAGGGGGGAACATTTTGCCAGAATAGGTGATCTACTGGAGATGAATAGGCTCAATCCCTCCATTTTTCTGCATAAGAGTGATGATACCTCATCACCATGCTTAAATGGCTATGGAGTACATTTTTAGTAACTTTTACATTCTGTGTAATTACATCTAATTTAGTTTTGTGCTCTAATGACTGGCATAAAGATCTAGACCAACAGATTACAATCACACTCCTAAAACATGCCTTATCCATTATAAATGAATTAGAATGTTCTTCTTGACACACTAGTTTTATATTTGTAAAGAGAATTCCTCCATCCCGTCCTACGTTCAAGCCTTCATCAGCTGTCGTCGAATATGGCACATTGGATGAAACGTTTCATTATTCATCTACATATTGATGGGCTCTTAAGGTTGAAGTTTAAAGGCTTTTTGCACTCATGTCAGAAGCACCGAGGCGCTTCCTGGTTGACATCATCGTTGCTCAGGGGATGCCCAATTGGGGGCTCCTTTCAAGTCCCCAGCAGGAGCTGGAGGAACGGATGAATGCTCACCCCACCCCATGGCAGCACTTGGGTCTCGAGCATGGGCTTGCTAAATTTCTAACACAGCATCCTAATCACGAGAGCCACCATGCTCCATTGTAAAGGCTGAGACGACCAGAAGAACAAAGAATGGTATATCAGCCAGGTATATCACTTAGGCCAGGGGTGTCAAACTCAATTTCATTGAGCGCCGCATCAGAGCTGTGGCTGATGTCGGGGGGATGACTGGGTGTGGCTGACTGGGTAGGTGTGGCTGACTGGGTGGGCGTGGCCAGTTTGACCACTCCCAAACTGCTGGCATGTTTCCTCTTTGCGCTGGGTAGACAGGGCCAAAACCATGCTGGCTCAATGTTTCCTCTTTGCACCGGGTAGACCAGGCTGAAGTGATGCGGGCTGGCCCCTTACATTTTCCAGGATGGCCCCACGGGCCGGATCTGACCACATTGTGGGCCGAATCTGGCCCATGGGCCTTGTGTTTGACACCCTTGGCTTAGGCTCATCCAGTTTCCTTCAGAATGGGTTCACCGTGTTGACTGACTTGTGTTGCTGTTTCCTTAACTAAAAGCACTTAAAATTAAGGTGTATTAAATCTGTCTTGATCATTCACAATAAATAATTCAGCCCATGGAATTTAACATCTTTCTCTACTCACAAATTATCCACAAAGAGATCACTCTTTGGTTAATTATTCAATGAATTTTGCAATGAACATTTCCAACTCAGCAAAAGACTATTGTTCCCAAAGTGTTATGCTGGAAATGGCTGGGATGCTGAGGAACTAGATAAATATAATCTGCTGAAAAATAAGCTTTGGAGCATTCCCATTAAAAACAATGAAGAGTAGTTTCTTGAGGATGCGAAGCCTCTTGTAATCCAAAAAACTTGTACAAACAGATCTTGCACAAAGTTCAGACATTGCAAATTTAACAAGAAACACCACAGTAAACTACTCTTGTATTGTTGCCAGCTCCCTCTCCTCTCTACCCAACAAAGACACATCTATATAGTTCCCAGAAATTGATCTTAGCTTAAGGAATAGTTTAGTTATGAATTTATAGAGACTTTAATGGTAGAACTATTTCTCCCTACATCAACATGTTTAGGTGATTAACTATGCAGAAGATGCTTGGTTATTTGTCATATGGAAGAAGGCATCCTGCCAAGCACCATGGAAATCAAGAGATTCAGGCCGTTCAAATGAGCATAAGGATTGGTTGGAAATTTAAGCTCTCTATAAAAATCTGAGCTACTAACAGTCAAGGGAAAGGAACGGGAATTAAGGAAGCATTCAAGGTGACCAGGACTTAGATCTTTTGCAAGCGTGCAGGGATGTGTGACTTATGATGCATTTGACCCCTTCCTTGGGCTCAGCTGGTCATCTCCTACATGCTCTCTGATATCAAAGTGGGAAGCAACCTGGAATTAAGGACAAACTTCCTAACCGTGAGGACAATTAACCAGTGGAACAGCTTGCTTCCAAAAGTTGTGAATGCTTCATCACTGGAGGCTTTTCAGAAGAAACTGGATAGCCATTTGTCTGGAATGCCATAGGCCCTATGGCATAGGGTCTCCTGCTTCTATGGTCCCTTCCAGCTGTATTCTATTCTTATTTTCTTCTTGTTTTCACATGCCCAACTGTCTATAGGGTTGTGATGAATGTGATGGCAAACCTATGGCATGCATGCCACAGGTGGCATGCAGCACCCTTTCTGTGGAAACATGAGCCAGTTATGTCCAGAAGGAATAATTTCTTAGCATGAATGGAATGAAGTTGCTCTAAGGTTTAAAATATTTTCAAACCTTCTTTCAATCCACCCATTTATCCCTTTGATTATTATTATTGTTTTCCTCCTTACAAATCTTCCACCCGAAAAGTACGATAAAACTATAAAGTATACTACTAGGTATATAGTATAACCTAACGCCTATACTTAATACTACATGTTTTGACAGCAGCAAGAATTGTAACTGCTCAGTACTGGAAAAATGAGGTAACACCTACAGGCGAAGATGTAATTTTTTAAAAAATGCACAGAAATGGACAGATTGACATGAATAATAAAAGAAAAAGAGGACACACAGTATTTTCAAACATGGAACTTGTTTTGCAAAGGGCCGTATAGTAGAGGTAGAAATCAGGAGTGGGGAAAAGTATTACTATAGATAAATAAAATGTTCACTGAGCACTTGGGTAATGTAATGTGAAAATATATAAATAAACTGTTAAAAAAAATTAGGTGATTTTTCTCGCATTGTTTCAACAGCAGCTTTGCCAAAAGCAGACCACGCAGCAAAGGCACAACTTTGATGAGCTTGTCTTCTGCAAACCACATGCTTTCCAGCCAATGGTGGGCTGCTCTCGGGTTCAGATCGGTTCGGGCGAACTGGTACTTGCCGTTGCGACCTGCAGGTGGCATGCCTGTGCAGAAGGCATGCACGAGCAAATTGCCTTGGGTTTTGATGCCACACGCATGTGCGCCAGAGGTGGGATGCTCCTGGTTCAGCACAGATCAGGTGAACCGGTAGTGGCGGCAGTGGGAAGCTCTGCCAACCCACCCTGGCGCTTCTGTGCATGGGCAGAAGCATCGCGAGTGAGCGAACCGGTAGTAAAACAAATGGAAATCCACCAGTGATGCATGCACATTTCCAGTGCTGGATGGACCAGTTGTTAGAATTTGTGACACCCACCTCTGTTTCCATGCCTCACTATTGTATGGCTCTATTTGCACACGCAAGATGGCAATGTGATTCAGACGCAAGGCCAGTTTTACTGCAACCGCATTCTGCAAACGCAGCTTCTTTTCACAGAAAGCAACCCTGTCTCACTCAAAGAGCATCTCCTGAAACCATATGTCTCTCTCTTTTCTTTAATGCTCGGGTCCTGAAAAGAGGCACTTATTCCCCTTATAATATTTTCCAATAAATGCATACGGGGGCAGTCAGATGTCAGTGGAAACATCAATAAGCATACGTGTGTGTGTGTGTGTGTGTGGGTGCGTGCATGAATTAGTCACTGTGCCACAAGGAGCCCTTGGAACAATGAGCTGCTCTGTGGAAGGTCCTTGAATGGAAGCCGATTTGCCTCTTAATCCAAATGAATAATTAATGATAATTATCATGCTGCAGTTATTATCTGGGATAATAATATATCCGTAAGGTGAATAAATTCAATCCGCCACTATGCAGAAATGGCAACTCATAATATTCTTAAGAAATACAGATGTAATTATCGGTATTAATGGTCAAGAAGGAGAAGGAGGTAGAAGGAAGAGATTAAAGGGACCCAAAAATTCTCTTCTTTGAAAAGAAAGAATGAAATGATCACTTTTAACAGGTTTATAGTAGCTGGTGGACTTTTCCTTGCTTTTTCATGCCAACGGGAGCTTCTTTCTAATAGTTATGAGTCTCCTCCATTTATTCTAGGAAGAATTGGGAAAATCTATTTGCTAATTACTAATCGATGTATATCTATTGCATCTGTGCTAATATATTACCTAGTTTTTTTTTATAAAAAAAATCCATAAACAGCCTTAGAGGTGCTTGTCAGTCGAACAAAGAAATGTAGGGTTGTACATTTATAATGTATAACCCTATACGTATATAACGTAGGGTTACACAGTTATAATACCTATACTATAAAAGACAGACAGACTGCAGACATTACTAAATAGCAACAGCACTTAGACCTATATACCGCTTTACAGTGCTTTACAGCCCCGTCTCAGGGGTTTACAGAGGGAGCATGATTACCCCCAACAATCTGGGTTCTCATTTTACTGACCTCAGAAGGATGCAAGGCTGAATCAACCTTGCGCTGGTCAGGATTGAGCCGCTCGCAGTTGGCAGAGTTAGCCTGCAATACTGCATTCTAACCAACGTGCCCCCCCCCCTCACGGCTCTGGTGGTGCTTTCAAAGCTATCAAAACTCCTTTTGCTGCCTTTTGTGGCCCTCAACCTTGGCAGTCTAGATAAGTTCCGACTAAAATAAAGGTGTGTACATTCTTCTTCTTCTTCTTCTTCTTCTTCTTCTTCTTCTTCTTCTTCTTCTTCTTCTTCTTCTTCTTCTTCTTCTTCTTCTTCTTCTTCTTTTTCTCCTCCTCCTCCTCCTCCTCCTCCTCCTCCTCCTCCTCCTCCTCCTCCTCCTCCTCCTCCTCCTCCTCCTCCTTTTTCTTCTTCTATTCTTTTTCTTCCTCCTCCTCCTTTTTCTTCTTCTATTCTTTTTCTTCTTCCTCCTCCTTTTTCTTCTTCTATTCTTTCTTCTTCTTCTTCTTCTTCTTCTTCTTCTCCTTCTTCTCCTCCTCCTCCTTCTTTTTCTTCTATTTTTCTCTTTCTCCTCCTCCTTCTTTTTTTCCTCCTCCTCCTTCTTTTTCTTCTATTCTTTTTCTTTCTCCCCCCCTCCTCCTTCTTTTTCTTCTTCTATTCTCTTTCTTTCTTTCTTTCTTTCTTTCTTTCTTTCTTTCTTTCTTTCTTTCTTTCTTTCTTTCTTTCTTATCTTCCTCCTTCTCTAATCCTATTTTTTTTTCTGTTAAAAGAACCTGGAATGAGATGCCTGTCCAAATGTGAAATTCTCACTTCCTTGGAAGAAACGGAACAAAAAGCAATGCATTAAGCATGAATTTAGAAGTATTTGTGCTCAGCACAGTTCTCTCAGTGCCTTGGGGCAAATATTTCACTTAGCACAATCCAACCCAAGTGCTCCATTTGGGTTATGAAAACTCCCCTGCCCCACAAGCTTTGTTAGGGAAATGAGGGGCTCCTGTTGTCTGCATACTTATTTGTGCATTTAAGGGATTTGTGGGCTGCTGTCCAAAACTTTTCTCAAGAATTTTTCTCCAAGCAGCTCGCAATCTAAAAGCTATAAACAAATCCAATGTTTATAGTGTGTAGGATCTAATCTGGATCGGTCACCAGAACCAGAGGTTTTGTCTTCTGAGCTTTCAGGCTTGTGCTGTGGGGCATCCTCAGAGAACTTCTCTCTAGTAGAGGGGGGGTGTCAGAGGTTCAGAAGTTCAGAGGACAAAATCTCTGGACCCAGTAACTGACCCAGATTGAGTCCTGTTTTTTATCTTGTTTGCCATCCAGTTCACATTGGAGAGCCTATAGCAGAGGTGTCAAACTGAAGGCCCAGGGCCCAGATCCAGCCTGCGGGTGCTTAGGTCTACCCTGCATAGGGCTGCCCTGCAAACAGTGAAGGACTGGCCCACAGTGCTTCTCCCAGCAAAAAGGGAGCTCAGGAGGGCTGTGTGCGACCCTCCTGATCTCTGTTTTCACTGGCAGAGCGTTGCAGCAAGCTCTCACAACCAAAAACAGAGCTCGGGAGCCCATTTTCGCTGGCAGAGCACTCGGGACACCACAGGCGCCCCCAACACAAGTGATGTCAAGATCACCATGCCCATCCTGGCCACACCAAACCCAGCCCCCTGAGGTCAAACACAACCCTAATACGACCCTCAATGAAATTGAGTTTGACACCCCTGGCCTATAGGTTTGATTGACAGAGATATGGATGGATGAACGGATGGATGGATGGATGGATGGAAGAGAGATGATAGATAGATGATAGACAGATAGATAGATAGAAAGACAGATTATAGATAGATTATAGATAGATTATAGATAGATTATAGATAGATTATAGATAGATTATAGATAGATTATAGATAGATTATAGATAGATTATAGATAGACAGAGATGATAGATGATAGAGATAGATGATAGAGATAGAAAGATAGATAGATAGATAGATAGATAGATAGATAGATAGATAGATAGATAGATAGATAGATATGGATAGATGATAGATGATAGATGATAGATGATAGATGATAGATGATAGATAGATAGACAGAAAGACACACAGACTATAGATAGATTATAGATAGACACGTGATATATATATATAGATAGATGGAAGGGTGGATGGATGGATGGATGGATAGATAGATAGATAGATAGATAGATAGATAGATAGATAGATAGATAGATAGATAGATAGACAGAGATAGATAGATAGATAGATAGATAGATAGATAGATAGATAGATAGATAGATAGATAGATAGATAGATAGATGATAGATAGATAGACAGACAGAGATAGATAGATGATAGATAGATAGATAGATAGATAGATAGATAGATAGATAGATAGATGATAGATGATAGATAGATAGATAGATAGATAGATAGATAGATAGATAGATGATAGCTAGATAGCTAGATAGCTAGATAGCTAGATAGCTAGATAGCTAGATAGCTAGATAGCTAGATAGCTAGATAGCTAGATAGATAGCTAGATAGCTAGATAGATAGATAGATGATAGATAGATAGATAGATAGATAGATAGATAGATAGATAGATAGATAGATAGATAGATAGATAGATAGATACTGTAGCTAGATGGCAGTCATGTGATCTGTCTAGAAAGCATCTTTTAATCCAAGGTAAGTAATGCACAAAGCTACTCTGGCGCAACGTGACTCTTTCTGAGATGTTTCAGAGTTAAGAGGGGGAAAGGAAAATATGACCATAAGAGATAATAAATAGGGATCAAAACATCAAAGCTACTTCATTTTGCAGGAGAATGAAATGATAGTAGGAAAATGCATCCTTTAGAGTGCATTAGCCCTGCCAAGCTTCAGCCAAAAGTCTTCAACAGCTTCACTGCCATC
The DNA here is from genome assembly GCF_964273705.1 of Natrix helvetica. Taxonomy (NCBI): domain Eukaryota; kingdom Metazoa; phylum Chordata; class Lepidosauria; order Squamata; family Natricidae; genus Natrix; species Natrix helvetica. Next base: position 14,389,026 of record NC_138549.1, on the reverse strand, counting down.
TATTTCCAATGTTTTAGGGCAGACATAAGAGGGATGACAACCCCCCCCCAGTAGAACAGCTTTCAAATTAACTAGAAAAAGCCTACAAAGCTGAAACCAGCCTGCCACAGTGAAATGCAATAAGTAGGCTACAGTACAGAGAGGCTTATTTGAAGACTTACAAGTTGCTTATGTCACCCCACTGTTCTTAAGAGCAGTAAAAATCTAGGTCGGCACCCATTCATGGTAAGTAAGTAGACGTAACCATGTCCCATAAACAAGCAGCACTTAAACATAGGGTTTTGTTTAAGAAAGCATTCTGGACTGATGAGCTTTGAGTCCATCTTCAAAGTGTCAAGTGCTGGTTTGGACCTCTGGAACTTTGCCATAGCATAGGAGATTGTGTAATTATGGTTTGTGCCTGGCCACATTGTTGCCTCTCATGTTGCCTCTCATTCAGCATTCAAAGAGATAGTGCTCCTGAACGCACTGATCCATGCTAATACCCACAGAATCAGACCATCTCTGGTTCAATTAATTGATTGTCCACTTAATATCTTTGGAGATTCTCAGTCATCCAGGTCATGGTTGTCCCAAAGGTGCTTTTTTTCAAGAGGCAACTGGATTTTCTGTTTTTTCTTTGAAGACGTTTCGCTTCTCATCCAAGAAGCTTCTTCAGCTCTGACTGGATGATGGGGAACGGAAGGATTTATACTCCTTGCAGACAACTGGTCATTTGCATTCTTTTCATGAGTATTTGAGGGTACTTGGAGATTTATCTGTGTCCTCAGAGTCACCCGAGTAGTCAAATGGGTTTGGAGCCTTCTTGGAACTGTTGAAAGGACTGTATTGTAGACTAGAGATAGGTGATGTCATATTCTTTCCCCTCTGTTGAGAAAGAACTGCTCAGTTTTGACATAGATGGCCGCTTTGACACCTCTTCACCAGCAATTCTCTCTGTCCAAAATGTGGACTTTGCTGTCTTCAAAAGAGTGGCCTTTGTCTTTTAAATGAAGATGGACTGCTGAATCTAGTCTGGATGAGTTTATTATCCTATGTCGTGCCATGCGTTTATGAAGTGGTTGCTTTGTTTCCCCAATGTACAGATTTGTACACGGCTCACTGCATTGTACTACATATACCACATCGTTCATTTTATGTCTGGGTGTTTTATCCTTGGGGTGGACAAGCTCCTGCTGTAGTGTATTCTTGGGTTTGAAGTGTGCATGTATGTTATGTTAACTGAAGATCCATTGTCCACGTCAGTTCTTTGCTCTTTGTGAAGTTGTGATGACTGGAGTAATTCAAGTCCATTGACTACCAGTCACAAGTCAAGTCAGACGACAGCTAGCAGGTGCCCAGTGCCATTTGACTGAAATAAGTTTTTAATGACATAATTAGCCTGCGTACACTCTGGCAATTTGTTTTAGAATAGTATGGATTGCATCTGTGCAGGTAAGCTAGAGCTAATTCATACATGCATAAAATCCACAATTGATCATCGTCTAATTATGCATCACATTATCCAGGAAACACCAAATTTCAGGTGATAGTAGTTCGGGTTAGAAAAATATGTCAGTTCTGGTTTCTCCTATCCATGATTGGAAAACACAAAGTCAGTAACTCCACTTCACACGATCCTTTTATGACAAAAATAAAATACAAGTCTTTAATTAGTTCTCGAAAAAAATCTGTTAGGGTGGAGACCAGAGGTGGGTTGCCAATTTTTAAACTACCGGTCCGGGAACGCTCCTGCACAGAAGCATCCGGGTGGGTGGGCAGAGGTTCCTGCCGCCGCTACTACCGGTTCGGTCGATCCGGGCCGAACCAGCAGCGACCCACCTCTGCAAATGGCTGCAACAGTGGTGGGATTCCAATTTTTTTCCTACTGGTTTTATGAGATCGCGCTTCACGCATGTGAATGCATGCTTAATGCATGCTTTGTGCATGCAGCACTCAAAAACCACTCTTGGTGTCAGCGCTGGTGAGCTGAGCTGTTGGTTAGCTCAGCGGCAATCCACTCTGCTGTGCGAATCAGCTGAGCTAAAAAACAAGAAAATATAGGACAGGGAATGGTGGGGGCAGGAGGGCGGGGCCAACCAGAGGTGGTATTTACCGGTTCTCCGAACTACTCAAACTTTCTGCTACCGGTTCACCAGAACCGGTCCAAACCAGCTGAACAACTACCTCTAGACTGCAACAATGGTGAACAAACAAAGAAAACAAAATCATAACATCTTCCTGTTGCTTAATTCTTATGAATGAATTAAACGAGACAAAAAAGGTAGCAGTTTAATTCACCCCCATGAAGGTTAAGTGAAAATGCAGCGGGGCAACAGCCCTCATAACTTTTAAGCGAAAGAACCCAGAGTATCAATTTTACCTTCCCTCACATATTGTTTAATTCTCAAATTCATTCATTGAATGAAGATATATTTTTTTTCTTAGCAGATAGTACAAAATCCTCCCTCTTCCTTCGTAAATCTTCTGAGGCAGTTTGCTTTCCGATATCTCATTCAGAACTGTAGGTCCTTTCGTCGGCCTCCAAGTTAGCAGCAGATGATCTTCATCCAAACACAAAGCAATTTCCAAAATTGCCTGTAGCCAGTTAACTATCCTTAGTCTGCCTTCATGATCTGTAACTTTGAACGGTACCCAGCACTTCAAGGAAGGTGAGCACATTTCCCTTAAGCATAAAATAAGTAGTCAAACCTACAAAAGAACGGTGCATCATTTGATGAGAAGACTAGAATGCTGGCCAGTCCTATTCATTTTTCCATTTTATTTTCCCAATTTCTAGCTGGTTGCTGAGCATACTTTTCTAAATCATTAGCGTTTCTTCCAAAATATTTTTGTACTCCCACATACAATTTTGCAGACTGCCAAACTGCTGTTTCCTTTCTCTTAGAGAGTTGACAATGCCACTTTGGTTATGTAAGCAAAAATAAAACACCCCACAGTTCCCCAAAGACTGAAAATAGAAGGACTAAGGAATATTAGGAGGTCATCACAGGATCATATGTACAAACTCTATGTCACATATTTTCTTCAGGGGGAAAAATGTCCTTTTTACATTTTTCTTCATTATAGATATATCCTAGTTACAAAAATGGGACATATGTGCCATTATATATGCAGAATAACACGAGTCTCTGAATATCAGCATGAATTTTGCATTTTTAATGGTATTAAGCTACAGAGATGTGATATATACTCTGTGTGTGTGTGTGTGAAAATTTCAGTGTGTCTTATACAGCTAATGTTGCGGTGGGGGGAAGGGGGGGTTGGCGCAGTGCCCATCAGCTGTTTCAGAATGGGCTGCAGTGGTGGCGAACAAGCCACTGTAGCGACGAACAGGCCGTGGCAAATGGGTGGCAGCGAATGGGCCACAGCGAGTGGGCCGCACCAAACATGTGGTGACAAATGGGCGGAGGCAGTGAATGGGTGGTGGCAAATGGGCTAGATGAATACTGGATGAATGCTGGGAGGCAGAGGCAGATTTTTTTCTTGTTTTCCTCCCTCAAAAAGCTAGGTGCGTCTTTTAGTCCAGAGATATAGATAGAGATAGAGATAGAGATAGAGATAGAGATAGAGATAGAGATAGAGATAGAGATAGAGAGATGATAGAGATAGAGATATAGTAGATAGAGATAGAGATAGAGATAGATAGAGAGATAGAGATATAAAGTAGATAGAGAGAGATACAGTAGATATAGATATAGATATAGACATAGAGATAGAGATATACAGTAAATATAGATATAGAGATAGATATAGATATAGATAGATAGATATAGATGTAGATGTAGATGTAGATGTGGATGTGGATGTAGATGTAGATGTAGATGTAGATATAGATAAAGAGTAGATATAGATAGAGATAGAGATAGATATACAATAGATATAGATATAGAGTAGATATAGAGATAGAGATAGAGATAGAGATAGAGATAGAGATAGAGATAGAGATAGAGATAGAGATAGAGATAGAGATACAGTAGATATATAGATATAGATATACAGTAGATATATAGATATAGATATAGATATAGATATAGATATAGATATAAATATAGGTACTCTATGTGTCTATATATATATATTTATATGTGTGTGTGTGTGTGTGTGAGACAAAAAATAGTGGGGGGGGTTGTTTGTTTCTTTTTTCTTTTTTGCAAATGGTTGGGGTTTTGTTGTTTTTAAAAAAGGCTGTGCCCTTTATGCAATATTTTCATGTCCTCTCCTAAAGCTCCCTAACCACAGTACCCAAGAGCCACTTAAAACTTGCAGTCGCATTTGATCCCCTGAGTAAAAAGAACTTGAAGATGTATTATTGATTTGTATTTTCAACAGAAAAAAACCCAGGCTATTCTGTATGTATGGGTTACGGGAGCCCTTGGGCAGATCTGTGCAATAATAAACCATTTTATTGTTTATGCAAATGGCAACCGAATTGTTCGCAAGCCAGATGAATGACACCATGCCAAATGAAGGGGTGAAAACTAGGGAAGTTGCCTCTCTCTATGTCAGTGTTTCTCAAACTTGGCGACTTGAAGTCCTGTGGACTTCAACTCCCAGAATTCCCCAGCCAGCTATGCTGGCTGGGGGATTCTGGGAGTTGAAGTCCACAGGACTTCAAGTCGCCAAGTTTGAGAAACACTGCTCTATGTGAAGAATGTAGATACAGCTGGCTTTGCTGGAAGTGTGCTATTTATTTCCAAAGCTAATTTATCCTGAATATTATTTGAGTTAGGCGCAGCGGGCCAACTAGTTTTAAACCTGAGGGGTGACCCGGTTGATGCGCTCACTCATAAACCCACCCTACTCTTTGTATTTGGGGTGGGATGAGGCGGGGGTGGGTTCCTGCAAGCAATACTGCCGGTTCGCTCATATGCGCACACTTGATGCACGCTGCATGTGCTTGCACAGTGCAATTAAAATTGTTCTGCACATGCGAACTGAAAAACAAGATAGTGGCACCTATGGTGCCGCCCAAAGAACAGGTTTGGGGGCGTGGCAGGTCTTGGGTCGCTGCCGGTTTCAGCGTCCCAGGACGCCAAATCACTATCAGTTCAGCCAAACTGGTCCGAACCAATAGGAAATCAACACTGGGATGTGGGCACTTACAAGGTAATATACTGAGGAGGATGTGTCCCTTTACAGCTGAAGCCATACTAGATGGAACTCTGGGAACTGAAGTTCATCCCATCTGGAAGATGGCCTTAGTGAATGTGGCTGTAGTTAGTAGATTGCTTTTCAGGAATTTGTCCTCAGACAACCTGAGAAGAAAAAAATAAAAATAAAGAAGGAAAGAAGACAAGTAGAACTGGGGGGGGGGGGGGGAGCAGCAAGAGACAGAATTCCCCTGAATGTGTTTCCATCAAAATTACATTTAGGCAGGAAAAATCAAAGGAATAAGTACAGATTGGGTGAGACCTGGCTCAAAAACAGCAACTGTGAGAGGGACCTTGGAGTCCTGGGGGATCAGTGGTGGGTTTCAAATTTTTTTAGAACCTCTTCTGTAGGTGTGGCCTGCTTTGTGGGAGTGGCTTGCCAGCAATGTGACTGGGTGGGAGTGGCTTGCTGGCCATGTGACTGGGTGGGCATGGTCAACTTGTAAAATGTGATGAAACTCACTTAACAACGCTCTTGCTTAGCAACTAAAATGTTGGCTCAGAAACTCTGGCATTTGAAGCATGCAAGTCTTAAAGCTGTCAAGTTACAAGACCCTTGCACCCCTAACCCTTTAGAAAAAAAATCCAGGGGTGTTCAAACTTGACAGCTGTAAGACTTGTGGACATCAACTCCCAGAATTCCTCCTCCCACTCTTCATCTTGATGCTGTGTGGATGGGCGGGGGGAGGGAGCTGGAACTGGTTCTAAACGGCACGGTAGATTTGTGGAACCTCTTCTATAGAAGAGGTTAGAACTGGCAGAAACCCACCCCTGTAGTGGATGATCACTTGACTATGAGCCAGCAATGCAGCAGTGCAGTGGCAGCTGCCAAAAAAGCTAATACAATCCTGGGTTTTATAAACAGAGGCATAGAATCAAGATTACGTGAAGTATTAATACCGTTTTATAAAGCCACACCTGGAAGACTGCAACCAATTCTGGTCACCATACTACAAAAAATGATGTTGGGACTTTGGAAAAAGTTCAGAGATGAGCAACTAAGATTAAGAAAAGGTTTGGAGACTAAAATATTTGAAGAAGGGACACGGGATTAGAGTATGACTATTCTAGAGAAAAGAAGAATTAGGAGAGACATGATAGTAGTATTCCAATATTTGAGGGGCTGCCACAAAGAAGAAGGGGTCAAATTATTCTCCAAAGCACCAGGGGGCAAGACAAGAAACCATGTTGGAAACTAATCCAAGAGAGAAGCAATATGGAATTAAGGAGAAACTTTCTAACAATGAGGACATTTAACCAATGGAACAGCTTGCCTCCAGAAGTTGTGAATGTTCCAAAACTGGAAGTTTGTAAGAAAAGACTGGACAGTCACTTGTCTGAAATGGTAATAGGCAGGGGTGTCAAACTCGCATCATCATGGCAGCGTCACGTGATGTATTGGGACATTTCCCCCCTTTGCTAAGCCAGGTAGGGGCGGAGCCAGCACATGTCTGGGAAATGTAGGCAGAGACTGCCTTATGGGAAATGTAGTTCCATGACATGTGATCACATCTGTGTTTCTGATTGGCCACTGGGGCATTCTGCCTGCGTGCAGAACAATAGCTAGTCATTTTGAGCCAGGGAAGCAACGTGTGTGCCTCCTCTCTCAACATGGGAGCAAAATCATCGTCTTTTTACAAAACATGATGGGACAGATTATGGAAAGTCAGAAGTATCTTAAAACTGAACTGTAAGTTTTGTTATTAAGAATGCCTGATAATAAACTTGATCTGAATAAGATTCCTAAGTGTGGAGTTAATTGGATGCCAGAGCGAGCCTAAAATGCACAAGGCAGTACAGAAACCATGGCCTGCGAGTTTGAAACCCACTGGTATAGGGTCTCCTGCTTGAGCAGTGGGTTGGACCAAAATAACTCCAATGTCCCTTCTAGCTGTATTCTGATTGATTGAAGGTAGGGTCTTTTATCTTCCACCAACTATTCTTGTGAACCAACTTTTGGAACAGATGCAGTTTAACTCAACACACGACAGCCTGATGCTTGACTGTTAAGTCTCAGTCTACTTCCACTTCAGGATTTCTGCTCTAGCTTGAAAGCATCTTCAAAACTCTATGCTGGACAGTCAGACTTACTTGCTTTGACTTCAGCTGCAGCAGAAGAGGAATTGCTAAGTGTTTCACCCATCCTGATTTTGCAACCTACACTCAGTTCTTTGGTAGACTTCACAGCCAACTCAATCCTTCTAATGTGGTACTTTTCCTTGCTTAAACAGAATCTTTATTGGCAAAGCTCATCTTAATCCTTCCCAGTTTAACAATCCTGGTTAAAAGCTCCCCTTCTGTTTTCTTACTTGGATAAGAAGTGTGTGCACTAAACTTTGGCCCCCAACTGAGGTTGTGGCTGATAGAAAAAACACCTGCCTATTAAACTTCAGTAGCATATCATCCTCACTGCTTTCAGCAGCATTTCAAATGTAGAAGAAATAGCATTTTCCCCAGCCAGGCCTCTGTCTTCTCATTTGAATAGGTCATATTTGGCAGGGATATAGTCAGATGTATAGAGCCCCTGTTGTAAACACAGGGGAAGGATATAATTTTATCTTTTTTCTTTCTTTCTGTGCAATGAGGCTTATAATCTGATTTATACCCTATTGTTTTAGCAATGTTTGCTAGAGAGGGGTGGGGTTTTGGGGGGCTTTTTAGAACCTGCTGGAAGTTAGTGATGTAGAATATTTTGGTAGGGAGTGAGGACAAGAGAAGAAACATCCAAAATATTGTCATATGATTTCATTTTTTTAAAAAAATAACAAAATTGGATAATATATTTGCAGAATTTGTGAATTAAAGAAACTGTTAGTTTTTAAATTTGTTGGCTGCCTACCAACCGCAGGCAGATCCAAACAGATCAGGACAAATGCCATAAATAATTTTAATCTCAGAGTCTGGATATTCACTAAATATCCAGGAATTTATGGAGAAATTAAAGATATGTCCACCCTTAAGGACTTTTAGTTCAACCTAGCAAGCCCATGGGTCAGTAATGAAGGGAGTTGTATGCCAATTAGATGAGCAATGTAGAAGGCTGGATAAAAATGATCAACGGCCAACATAAGAGCTATAGCAATAGCACTTATATATTGCTCCATAGTGCTTTAGAGCCCTCTTTAAGTGGTTTCCAGAGTCAGCATGTTGCCCCCAACAATTTGGGTCCTCATTTTACCAACCTCAGAAGGATGGAAGTCTGAGTCAACCTTGTGCTGGTCAAAATCAAGCTCCTGGCTGTGGGGAGAATTAGCTTGCAAAACTGCATTTAACCATTGCACCATAAGGCCTTTTAAATAGAATTATTAAGGAATAATCCAAGCAGAGTTTGATATATTGATTAATCAAACTGTTGCTAAGTCCAGCTGGTTGAAATATTGGCTTAATTGGTTGGCAGCCAATACAGTGGTGGCAAGTCACATTGAACAATGGTCAACCTAATAGATGACACACAGGGAAAGTATTTTTGATGAGAACAAAAGATGAACAGTTGTCAGTAGACAAAATGGAAATATTACCATATCCCAAAGGTGCTTTTTCAAGAGGCAACTGGACTTTCCGGTTTTGCTTTGAAGATGTTTTGCTTCTCATCCAAGAAGCTACTTCAGCTCTGACTGGACAGTGGAGAACGGAAAGATTTATGCTCCTTGCAGTCCTCTGAAGAAGCTTCTTGGATGAGAAGTGAAATGTCTTCAAAGAAAAACCAGAATGTCCACTTGCCTTTTGAAAAAGCACCTTTGAGACAACCATGACCTGGATGACTGAGAATCTCCATAGACAATGGAAATACTAATACAAGTTAGTCCAAATTACAAATAATTACTGTATGTTCATTAAAAAAAAACAGTCAATATAGCCCAACTGGATAATAATAGGTTTTGGTGGGGTTAAGACACCCGCAGCACCCCTCGGGGTGTGTGTTCTGTTAAGATACAGCCTCTTGTGCCTTAAAATGGTTTCTACTGTACTGCCTTAAAATGGCTTCTACTGTACATCTCACTGGAGTTGCCATGGTAATGGCTTCACAGTGCTCCACAAGGAGCTCCCTTTGATAAGGGGGAAAATCCAACATTAGAAATTATGTTTAGCCCGGACATTTTCCCCCTATAAATAAATACCTGCGCATCTCCGGGTTATTGGCTAGTGGAACATAATAATTGCTGTTCTTGTACAGGTCACTTGTTTTGGCATCAAGATACTGTACTCTGATACGTGATCATTTGCACACAGTGTAGATGAGTGCTACACCACTGAAGCTCCATGTAGCCCATTCCAATCCAAAGTGGTTTCATGGGGCAGACGTGGAAGAATAGAGAGCTGAAATACACAGCTGTGTTTATGCTATAACTACTTTTGAAAAGCATTCAGAATTTCAGTTATGGCAGGCTAACTAGAAAAAGCACTCAGAAGGTATTTCACTTATTATGATGGATTTGGGTTGACGGCTAATTTGATTGTCAGCTCGGAGTGCTCATTAATATATAAACACACACGTATGCAGGGATACACAAATGGTCGGGAACCTCAACATCTAATGAAATAGTTCCTCCCTTATCTTCTGCATATGGACCATTCCTGAGCTGCATATGATCCTCAGCTGTTGTGTTTGCACACAGCTAGAGATCCAAATGACCCAGTTACTCTTCCTCACAGCCTAGTAGATCTGTTGCCAGCTGGATGGTGGGGCAATGATTTTTATTCCAACACAACTACTATCACAGCTGAGACAATTCACATTCATATAGTATATGCAGAGATATCTCCTACTCCAATATACACTGTATTCATCTGTGCAGGTGAGAGCCAGCAGAATTTGGCTGAATGCTCAAGATAAATGATGCTGTCGCATACAAAGCCGATATCTCGACTTGTGGAGAACCTGGCTGCTACTCACAAAGTTGCCCTACTTATCTCCTTTCTAAAAAAGCAGGAGGATGCTGTAAATTGTGGAACAGGGTGGTGCATTTTGCCAATAAATGCCTTAGCCACTCACAATTACAAAGAAGATGTTGAGGCTTTGGAAAAAGTGCAGAGAAGAGTAACTAAGATGATTAAAGGCCTGGAGACTAAAACATATGAAAAATGGTTGCAGGCTTTGGGATTGGCTAGTCTAGGGAAGAGAGGGACTAGAGGAGGGGGAGTGATAGCAGTATCCCAGTAGTTGAGGGGTGGCCACTTGGGTTTTGGATTTTCATTTCAATCCAAAGCTATGTCTTGTGATTCTAAACTTTAAAAAGGGCCAAATTCACGATCCTGTATTCAGGTGATGGGCTGGCTGCTAAAGCAAGGTCATGGCACACACTTGAAAGTAAATCAGGAAGACTACAATTGGGGAGGACTGTCTGGCAAGAACAAAGAATGCTTATCAACAGGAAATATGCACGTGTACATCTTGTAGCAATTATGGGTAGTTAGACAACTTGCAGACCTCAGCTAAAAGTTAGGTATGGCCTACACTACAGCAAATGAAATGTGTATTAGATAACTCCTGGGACAGTCATTAGCCAAGGCTGAGGAATAGGGAGAACTAGAGACCAATAGAACAAATTGTAGAATTATTACTAAAATGTTTATTAGATGATATTTCTGATATCACCTTCTCCTTTTGTGAAAATGTATAAAGCTTTCTTAATCCTTTGTTCTTGGTTCTTGGCCTTTTGACCAGGAACCCTTTTCCTTGGAGTACTCCAATAAAAAACAATCAGAAAATCCGCCTCTCGTGTCTGGTGTCCATCATTGGCTTGGGCATCAGGCTCAGACCCGAATTGGGAACAACGCAGGCAACCTAAGAAATTGCCATGTTTGATCATTCCAATGCAAACATCTGTGCATCAGGGAAGCTGAGGATATTGCTGTCTAGGAACGGCTTCCGATTTGCAAATCTAGCTAGTTCTGCATGATGGAATAAATTATTCCACACTCTAATCACGAAAGGCATTAAGGAGCCTAATTTATTCCACAGCGCTGCTAGAATAACTTGCACTTCTGAGCTTCTTCAGATGTTGAGTCACTAGAGGACCCAAATTGACAAGGGAGTGGGGCTTCCCAACACCCCCTAAATAAATCTTAGCTAAATAAAGACTTCCAGTGTAAAATATAACACTTGGGAGATCATATGTGTTTCTGGAACTTTCTCAAAGGGACAGGACTTCGTACATCAATGCATTGATTACAATGAGTTTAATACATAGGATACACGTTAAAATTATTCTCTGGTTATCCAATAGAAATACATATATGTTTTTATATTCATAAGTCCAATATAATATTTGTCTCTCCAGAGGTGGGAAGATACGATGCCTGGATCAATAGAGGAGTTCACCGGGGCAGTGAGGCTCTTTCTCCTATGGATTGTAAAGGGAAACACAAATCAGTCTAATCTTTTATGTTTCAGAATGATGACCTACTGTAAATCAATCTATCATCTATCTATCTATCTATCTATCTATCTATCTATCTATCTATCTCTATCTATCTATCTATCTATCTATCTATCTATCTATCTCTATCTATCTATCTATCTATCTATCTATCTATCTATCTATCTATCTATCTATCTATCTATCTATCTATCTATCTATCTATCTATCTATCTATAATGTGTGTGTGTGTGTGTGTGTGTTCCAGCATAACTCTGGAACACCTTGAGCAATTTCAACCAAACTTGATACACAGATGACTTACCCCCTGGAGACACCCCTAAAGCCCCTTCGGGGTGTGTGTGTTCTGTTAAGATACATTCTGTTGTGCCTTAAAATGGATTCTACTGTACTGCCATAAAATGGAATCTACTGTGCAGCGCAGTGGAGTTGCCATGGCAAATGGTTTAACAGTACTCCACAAGGGGGCTTCCTCTAGTAAGGGGGAAAATCCAACACTAGAAATTATGTTTGGTCCAGACATTTTCCCCCTATAAATAAATACCCGGGCAACGCCAGTTTATCAGCTAGTTACAAATAAACTAGAATTTTATATGGGGAAGTGGCATGCATTTTTCTTTTTTGAAAAAGTATTCTAAATTATTACTCATATTTAGAATCTGGTTTGTTTCCTGGGTTCAGCCAACATGTACACACCTCACCCATCCTTAACTTAATAAAGCACACATTATTCCAAGGTTTGATTATTTGCGTGATTTAATAGGCATGGCAAACCAACCTAGGACCATGAAGCAATTACTCTTCCCAGAATTCTACTTTTTTCAAAGGACTGCAGCCATGCGCTTCCAAAAGAGCCCAAAAGTTCCATCCTGTCATTTCTTATGTATTTCCACCACCAACAAAACAACAATCACACACACAAAATATAATGCTCCAGCAACTACATATATATGCATTTTTTCTTATTGAGCTACACAGTAGGCAAATGAATATTTATTATTAGTATAAAATATTTTTTCTGATGCCTCTATATAGCGAGACCCCATAAAACTTTAAAGACTCGTCACTGTAAAGTTCATATTTGAAAAATAGTATGCGTTCAAAGCTCAAAGATGATATTATCTCTCTATCATAACATTCCCCTAGTTATATTTAAGCAAGTGCCAAATTGCTCCCCTAAAAGTAAAAAAAAAATGCCTCCATTGAGTTCTGGGGTACATCCTCAAAAATCACACTGAAACATGAACTAATTTTTGTGACCGGTGTTAACATTTACAGTCCTCCCCAATCCAAGATTCATCATCCTTCAACTTCATGTCAGGATTGTTTCCATGTCATCTTCAGACCACCAGCTACAGATCAGTCGGGGGATTTTTCTCAATTTGAATTAAATACGAGATTAGAAGTTTCACCTGGGTGCAATTGAGTAAAATAACCACAACCTCGGATGATGACAGGTAACTTATACTTCAGAATGAAACATGGGTCCAGCAAACTTGTTAATGTAATTTTGTACAAATGTTAATTATTGATTACAGTGTCTTTAAAAACACCAAATGATAATTAGATTTTGTTAGTTTTCTGGACTTTAAGGTCAGTGTTGATTTCTGGTAACTACCTGATCAAATCCTTGCAGTTCCCTGGCAAGATTTTCAGAAATGGATTGCCATTGTTTTCTTCCTAGGGCTGAAAAGAGTGACTGGCCACAGTTATCCAGCTGGCTTCGTGCCTAAGGCAGGAGTAAAACACACCATCTCAAAGATTTCTAGCCTGATGCATCAACCACTACACCAAACGAGTTCTCTGATATGTTTATACCCCTATAAAATTTCAATCTCTAGCTACAACTAGATATAAACACAAAACAATGCTGGGGAAATCAGGAGATTCAGGCAGTTCAAATAAGTATAAAGATTTATTGCAAGCTTAAACTCTCTACAAAAATCTGACCTACTAACTGTCAAGTGAAATGAGTGGGATTAAGAAGGCATTCAAAGTGGGCTGGACTCAGATCACTTGTGGGCACACAGGGGAGGGGGGAATTACACATTTAACCAGTCCCCTTTAAGGGCTGAACCTGTAGTCCTTAATAACTGGAAGACACCAGATTGGGAAAGACCTCTCCAGTTCTAACAGTTGCTTTGTATCTCAGAAAAGTATCCATTTCAATGGAAAACCAAAAGGAAATCCATAACGTAAATGTACTTGCCCTTTCAAAAGACATGCATGCCAATCTAGATCGATGTACAATATAGTGCTGGATCATTATTAATGGATTCATACGTCTACGTCTTAAGTTGCTATTGTTGAAGAAAATAATGTAATAAACAGCAGTGACATTTTAGCTTGTAAACTGTGTTGAGAATAACTATAACAAATATGAGGGTGTGTGTGTGTGTGTGTGTGAGAGAGAGAGAGAGAGAGAGAGAGAGAGTATGTATTTGTGTTACAACACCTGGTATGCCCAAATATGGGAGGGAACTCTCTGCTCCCCCTTTATTTCCCTGGCTCAGCTGATAAGGAGAGCCTGTGGCTTAGTGGCTAACAAATCTGCCTAATATGTAACACAGTCCTGGTTCAAATCCCAGTAAGGGTATGGCTAGCTGATGAGAGCTAAATAGCTTGAAATAGATCTATACTAGTCTCCCTTTATTTATTTATCAGCACAAATACAACACAAATATAAAAAGGCAACATTAAAAATAAAAATATGGTTTTCTGCCTGGATGGTCTTCTGTAATGAGCCGAAGGACAGAAAGGGGGAGTAGTGAGCTCCCTCCCATATTTGGGCATACCAGGGGTTTTAACACAAATACATATACATATACATATACATATATACACACACACACACACACACACACACACACACACACACATATATATATGTTGTATTTGTGCTGATAAATAAATATATATATATATGAAAAATAGAAACTTTGATCATGGTGGATGTTAATTTCTCAGATACTCTCCTAGGATAACAAGTATGCAAATGAAGAATCAGTGGGGTGGGAGGAATGTGCGTTCCCAGAGGCGGTGCGTAATTGCTTACTTACTCAAGTCAGCTTATTGACTGCACTTCGTGATCACAGGAACTTCTGCATCTAGAGCTCAGAAATTAACCCATCTTGGTAAACAAAACTGTGCTGATTTTAGGATCACATACAAAGAATGTAATCGTATGCAAAGTAATGGGAACGGGTGGAGAGGGTGGGGAGGAAACCCCCGGAATTGTTTGATTTAGCAAAGGAGTCAAAAAAGGATGATCTATACCTTGAAGGAGAGCAGAGTACATAAATTAGTGAGCTGTTGGGATGCGGACAAAACTATATTCCAAAGCTGTAGCAGAAGGGCCTACGTACACCAATAGCGCTTGCTGGAAGAGAAGAAGTTCTCATGGCTACGCGGAGAATAATGGGAATTATTTACAAAACAGCTGGACATGCTTCAGTTACAATTCATCCAAGCTTGGTCTCAACGGGGAGAGTGTAAGAGAGAGCAATCTGGTTCTATAAAATAACAGTAATAGAACATCTTCTTGGGGGAGAAGGGAGATTGCTGAGTCTTTTCTTTATTTTAAGGCTGATTTTGAAGAACAGAAGGGAAGGAATGAAAAAAAAAACATAGTGTGAAATATTCCACGAAAAAGGGACTGTGGCACACCATCCAAATTATTTCTAGATGCAGGACTCCACCGGGGAGGGGTGGTGGAAGTTAAAATTTACATACAGGGTGGGGGACTGCGTTGCAACAGAAGCCACGATCCTTTTGCGTGTGTATACAAAGTCAACTAATATAACAAAGGGGCAGGACTTCAGTTGAGTTGCCCTGTCCAATTGTGACCCACCAGTGGCCATAGATTCAGACAGTGAGGAGGTTGGGGAGGAACATGGGGCAATCCTGGAGTCTGGGGAAGGCTCTGACGAGTGCTCTGCATCAGAGGCAGAGATGGGGCCAAGGCCATCTGACAGTTATCAGCTGCCTTCAGAATCCGACATCAGTGAGGCAGAAGAACACCTGGAGCCTGTTCCCAGTGTGCGCATGCACAGAGTTGCCAGACAAAGGAAACAGCTAAGGAACAAGGGCCAACTTGGGAGTAAAGCCACATGTGGACAGTGAATGGCCTCTCCCATAGGGAATAAAGAGGAGTAAAAGGGGAGTGGAGTTTGCAGAAGACAATTAGTTCAATTCATTAGGGTGAAGATCTCTTCCTCGCTTCTTGCCAAGTATTGTCTGCTACAGTGTGGCATTTGGAAGATATTGGCCTGGCAGCTCTCCAAGCCTAATAAAGGTCTGTAGTTGTGAAATCTCTTGAAAGACTGTTGGCCGGGACTTTGCTGGAGAAGAATTCACTTTACATTAAATAAAAAGGGTTTTATCGGGACGAGGAGTTGGCTTTGTGCTTTTGGGAAGCCTAGTTCAGAACATCATGTTGATTCTGACAGACTGCCTCCATGGATGCTACTGTTTCTACATTTCATGCCTATTCTCTAAAAAAACATTTTTTTTTATTTGCATACAAAAAGTGATGATTCTAAGAGAGGTACAGCTTGAAAGAATCTCGCATTACAATCTTGTTGAGATCATTCACTTCCAGATTAGTGAAATTCCATGGCTGAGACTTGCCTCAATAAAATGGATGAGTCCTGGTGCTTAAAATGCTGTACTGCAGGCTAACTCTGCCCGCAGCATAGAATTCAATCTCAAGGTTGATTCAGCCTTCCGAGGTCAGTAAAATGAGGACCCAGATAATTGGGAACCATACACAAATAATGTTTCTACACAGTAAACTGCCCATAGAGTGCTATAAAGTTCTATATGGCAGGTATATAAGCCTAACTTCTATTGCTATAAAAACATGGGGCAATATTCTGTAGAATATACCAGCCCAACAGTGGAAAACTTGAGGTTCTTCCTCCCCACTCCTTTTTAAAAAAAAAAAAATCCATCAAACCAAGCCAACAGTACCAGTTTTCATTCTCAGTGTTAGGAATGTTATCTTGACTTCTTAAAGGTAAAGGTTCCCCTTGCACATATGCGCTAGTCGTTCCTAACTCTAGGGGGCAGTGCTCATCTCCGTTTCAAAGCCAAAGAGTCAGCGCTCTCCTCTCTCAATGACATCTCCGTAGTCATTTGGCCAGCATGACTAAACATCAAAGGAGCACGGAACGCTGTTACCTTCTCACCAAAGGTGGTTCTTATTTTTCTACTTTCATTTATTACATGCTTTTCAACTGCTAGGTTGGCAGAAGCTGGGACAAGAAACAAGAGCTCACTCTGTCACGCGGTGCTAGGGATTCAAATCACTGAACTGCTGACCTTTCTGATTGACAAGTTCAGCATCTTAGCCACTGAGCCACCACGTCCAATATTCTTAGATCAACATTATTTCATGGAGGAATCTAAACATCAAGGTAGTTTGGGTAGTTTTAGGCAAATAGTCTATTGACAATCATTGATTGGACTGGAAAATCTCAGTTGAAAAAACAATATGGGTGGCAGCAAAGAATTAAAGTTTTGTATGTTGTGTATCTTTGTAGTCCTTTGTAGTTGTGCTGATTTTAGCAGTCCAGATCTAATTGCTTTAATCATCAATCACTTCAGCGGATCACGGAGACCACTTTGAAGACTTTTAAAAGCAATAATGTATTTAGCAAACAATATCAGATGGAAGGAAGAAGTATCCAAAGTGCCATAGAATAGATTGCCATTCCACTGCCAAAAATGCCAACAATCTAGTATCACTATTATGCTATGTAGTGGAGCAAGGAACTGTTACAAATTCGTTACCGACACACATCAGGATAGAATGAATGTCTGATCTATAGGATTGGTTACTTGTATTAGCGGTAGAACTCAGATGGACAAGAAAAGTGGTAGAGAATGAAAATGTGGCTAAAGGACCTTCTTTCACCTTATAGACAGTTGGGCATGTGAAAACAAGAAGAAAATAAGAAGAATAGAATACAGCTGGAAGGGACCATAGAAATCTTCTAATCCAACCCCTTGCTCAAGCAGGAGACCCTATACCATTTCAGACAAGTGGCTACCCAGTCTCTTCCTAAAAGCTTACAGGGATGGAGCATCCACAACTTCTGAAGACAAGCTGTTCCACTGGTTAATTGTCCTCACTGTTAGGAAGCTTCTCCTTAATTCCAGGTTGCTTCTCTCCTTGATTAGTTTCCATCCATTGTTTCTTGTCTTGCCTTCTGATATTTTGGAAATTAGGTTGACACCCTCTTCTTTGTGGCAGCCCCTCAAATACTGGAATACTGCTTATTATTATTATTATTATTATTATTATTATTATTATTATTATTATTATTATTATTCGATTGTATCACAGCGGCCAGTTGATTCGCCGGATTTGGCATTGATTACTAGTCGGGCCCCACCCAGGGGCCTAGGACGTCGTAACGTATTTTCGTAATATACGTGCAGATCCAAGCAGTGCAGCTTTTTGCATTTGACTGATGGTGATTTTGTCAAGTTTTAACTGTTTTAAATGTAATTCCAGTGCTTTTGGAATAGCACCCAGTGTGCCGATTACCACTGGAATTACCATTTATTATTATTATTATTATTATTATTATTATTATTATTATTATTATTATTATTATTATTATTATTGAAAAAACATAAGGGGACATTTTACTATGCATGGTGGAGAAATCGAAGAGGCTTTGGGTACAAATGCATAAAATCATGCAAATAATCTTAAAGATTCAAAGTCTAAGACAAAATGTTTATCAGCGTCAAAGACCAGTTCAATAAAAAATACTCAATGAGTATCCAATTAAAATTTCTACAATAAAATGATAACAATTAGCCAACGGAATCTGTTAGAATCATAATTTGGTATCCTATCTGTTGGTACACTGAGAGCATATGTACCAAAGATAAATTCCTTCTTTGTCCAATCACAATTGGCCAATAAAAGTCCTATTCTATTCTATTCTATTCTATTCTATTCTATTCTATTCTATTCTATTCTATTCTAATGCTAAGAAACCAAAACTGTTTTTATTGGGACTTATGGAAAATGAATTAGAAAAAAACTGGTGGTAAATTGATATTGATGGAAGAATAATGGAAATTCCCACAGTGAAGTAATGGACTGTGAAAATGTCAGAATTTGCAGAAATGGAGAAACTGACCTATATGATCAGAGAACAAACAATTAAAAAAACTTTTCTGAAAGATTTGAAACTTTATGTTGACTTTTTGGTGAAAGAAGGAAAAAATAAATTGATTTCACCAAGGTGAAATTGTTGAAATGATTTCAGACTTTTTTTTTTAAAAAAAGAGGGAAATCTAAGTTAAATGCAAGATTATACAATGGTCCTGGGGGGGGGGGGAAGGTTGCAATCCTTGCTCACTTTAGCTCAGATCTATATGGAATATCATACCACTGTGCATAATATAGTTTAAGTTGAAAAGTTATGTAAGAGAGAAACGACCCTGTTTTCACTTTCTGCAAAATTAATCCACTCCAGTAAGCAGTTGCCTTCATAAATGTAGGTTAAGGGGAAAAAAACTTTTATTCAATCAGCAACTTGGGATAAATCCCAATTTACCACTTTTGGCTTAAGTTGCTCCATAAATGCATCTTCCTGAAACATGGCTCTAAATAACTTATGAAAGCATTCCCATGAATTCCAAAGAACTGCTCTAGCAAAGACCATTTGTTGGGTCTTTTGGTGGCAGTATTAAAGAATCATTAGCAAAATGACCCTGTTTCATTCCCATCTTTATCTATTCGTAAATCTTCCTTTGTAGGTTTTTAAACACTGCACAACACTCCTCCATAAATGGAGAACCAAGCATTAAGGTAGAACCAAGTGTTGAAGGAAATCATCAAAACCATTAAAAAGTGAAAGATAGAATATTTCAGACATGGGATGTGACACCCAGAAAAATACAGCTACTTCACTTAATCCTCCAGGGGAAAGATTGAAGGCAAATGAGGTCCAGGCAGAAGAAGAACATCATGGCTTCAAAATCTAAGGTTTGACTGGTTTGGACAAAACTCAGCAGCACTTTTATGGCTGTTGATAGAAGTAAGATCGCCAACATGATCGCCAATGTCTGATGATGGATATGGCAGAAGGAGGAGGAGGAGGAGGAGGAGGAGGGGAAGGAGAGGAAGAAGAGGAAGAGGAGGAAGGAGGAGGAGAAGAAGAAGAGGAGGAGGAAGAGGAGGAGGAGGAGGTGGTGGTGGTAGTAGTAGTAATAATAGTAATAGTAGTAGTAGTGTTGAAGGACAGTGAGAAGAACATCAGGGCTTCAAAATCTAAGGTTTGACTGGTTTGGACAAAACTCAGCAGCACTTTTTCGTGTGGCTGTTGATAAAAGTAAGATCGCCAACATGATCGCCAACGTCCAATGATGGATATGGCAGAAGAAAGAGGAGGAGGAGGAGGAGAAGGAGAGGAAGAAGAGGAAGAGGAGGAAGGAGGAGGAGGAGAAGAAGAGGAAGAAGAGAAAGAAGAGGAGGAGGAGAGGAAGAAGAAGAAGAAGAAGGAGATGGAGAAGGAGAAGAAGAAGAGGAAGAAGGAGGAGGAGCTAGTAGTAGTAGTAGTAGTAGTAGTAGTAGTAGTAGTAGTAGTTGTAATGTTGAAGGACAGTGAGACCAGGATCTCTGGTAGCAAAATTTGAGGGCTGCTGTGATACCTTTATACAGGTAATCCTTGATGTACAACCACAGTTGAGCCCAAAATTTCTGTTGCTAAGCAAAACATTTGTTAAGTGCCTTTCACCCATTTTGCGACCTTTCCGGCTGCAGTTGTTAAGTGAATTGCTGCAATTGTTAAACTAGTAACATGGTTGCTAAGTGAATCTGACTTCCCCGAAGACTTTGCTTGTCAGCGGGCTGCAATCACATGACCCTGGGACACGACAACCGTCATGAATATGAGTCAGTTGCCAAGCCTCTGAATTTTGAGGGGGGATGTCCCAAAGGCTGTACGTGTGAAACATGGTCATAAGTCACTTTTGTTCAGTGAAGTTGTAACTTTGAATGGTCACTAAATGAACCATTGTAAGACAAGGACTACCTGTAGTCTTTTGCTTGCCGGTCTCCGACTGCAGCCGGTATCAGAGGATAAAATGGAGGCTGGAACAAAGCAGCTGAAGGAACGGAGGAGTTTCGCGTGGTATTAGATGCTTTTACCACCTCTGATGTTGAAGAAAGATTTACCTGACAGTTAACCATGTTAGTAATTGGAAGAGGCAGCAGGTTCTATCCTAGCTTGTTGCCTGATAGCAAAATAACAGGCGGGATTGTTCCTTGAGGTAAAGCGGGCATTGAGCAACACACAATCCTCTTCTTTATGGCCCCTAGAATCCCCTTTAACAACAACTGCTGAAAATGGATACCGCAGCTCCCCACTATTTTGAGGTAGAAAACACACAAACTTTGCACTGTTTCCCCCATTCATGGACATATGGGTCATTATGATAGCCAAATTCTTCAGAGGATCTAGGGTTGTTGATTTTTTTGCAAGTTCCCTTTGGGCAACGCAAGCTCCTTTTTCTCATGCCGGCTGACACTGATGCAAAGTGACACTTGCACCTGTTATCACCATCTTATGGTAATTAGCGCGGCGCCTTAAGTAGCGGAGGCAACCTTCCCATCCAAACACCATCCATTAACATATTGCAGCTGTCACCAGGAGAGCAAAAACCTAATGGCGTTAGTGGCTTTGCCCACCCTTGCATACCTTGGCTCGGCTAGCATTGGCGGCTGCTTCCCATATTGGGGTCATCGGGGATGGGGGGGGGAATGAAAGGTGGAATGAAAGCAGTCAGGAGTGAAAGAATACATTTTACTGCAGGTTTACTTTCATGTATTATGCATCGCCTTCAAGGTCACTGCATGATCATTTATAAGATTTTAATGAGATATCAAAAGAAAGAAAGAATAAAACGTAATTAATGGAACATACATACATACATACATACACACGCATACACACACACACACATACATACATACATACATACATACATACATACATACATACATACATACATACACCAGCCAATTAAATAAACCAATAAACAAGACAATGGCAGAGGTAGAACCAGCTCAAAGTTGCTGGCCAAATCGCTTGGTAGGTTCCTTTGAAAAACAAACAGACAGACATCCTGTCCATTGATTTCTTACTTCCATCTGTCAATAAAATAATAGAGACAATTAACAGCCACACCAGCTGATTCCAGAGGTTGAGAGATAGGGAGGGGAGGGAGGGGACGGGAAGGAGAGGAGAGATGGGGAGGGAAGGGAAGGGGAGAGGAGAGATGGGGAGGGAAAGGAATAGAAGGGAAGGGGAGAGGAGAGTTGGGGAGGGAAAGGAATAGAAGGGAAGGAGAGAGGAGAGGAGGGAAAGGGAAGGAAACTGAAGGGAGGGGAAAGGGGAGAGGGGAGGGGAGAGGAGAGGAGACGAAATGAGACGAGACGAGACAAGACGAGACACATAAAGGTTTTTCATATATCACAATTTCAGTACAGGATTATTGTTCCATTGTGATCATCATGCACAATCTACTGTGTTTGCCCTAAGAAAATGCCTGTGGGTAGCTAAAGGTAAAGGTTTCCCCTGCCCAGTTGTGTCTGACCCTAGGGCCAAAGATGGCACGGACAGCCCTCTCTGCTGGCATGTGCACCATCACTCCAAGATCAGATCTCTGTGGCGTTTCTTTCGTGAGCTTCTGCTTCCCTGCAAACGATGAAACAGAAGCCCCCAAAAGAAAAAGATCTTACCTCTTGCTGCTCTGCTGGTGTTGGGATGCCCCACCTCCCTGCGGCCAGCTGGTCTTCGGGTGCATGTCCAGACATGCATATCCACCTGCATGTCAGCACATGCATATGTCTGCATGCATGTCCATGCATGCTGATGTCCACATGCATGTCCACACATGTCCATACCCATGCATGCGCATGTCCTCATATGTTTGCATTTACACACGCACCTTTCAGTTTGGACATGTGCATGTGCACAGTTTGGGCACTCGGTGTCCATCAGGTTCACCATCATTGCCCTAGAGCAGTGTTTCTCAAACTTGGCGACTTTAAGTCCTGTGGACTTCAACTCCCAGAATTCCCCAGCCAGCTATGCTGGCTGGGGGATTCTGGGAGTTGAAGTCCACAGGACTTAAAGTCGCCAAGTTTGAGAAACACTGCCCTAGAGGATGATGCTTATCTCAGTTTCTTGGCTGGGGGAACCAGCATTGTCCGAAGACACTTCCATGGTCACGTGGCCAGCATGACTGTATGTCAAAGATGCACAGAAGGCTGTTACCTTCCCACCAAAGTGGTACCTATTTATCTACTTGCATTTGCCTGCTTTTGAACCGCTAGGTGGGCAGGAGCTGGGGCAAATAACGGGAGCTTATCCCATCATGGAATGCTAACCACTTGCTATTCTATGATAAGCTATCAATTCTGCCTAATGGTAGGGCAGTCACTGTCTGAGGAAGCCCTGCATGTTGACGATTGCAGCCAAAGCACACACCTTGAGAGATGCTAAGCCTAAAGATTGCCTGAGATATTTATTTTAAAATAGGCATGTTCCTTAACTACCACAACTTTGGGAAATATATATTCAGCCAGTCAAAACTTGGGCAGGGCAAGCTTTTTCTGGTCCATTATAGTAAACAGACCACTCTGGGGAGAAGAAAAATTGCTACAAATGAAAATGGATGTTCGTCCTTTTATGTGATAGTCTATACAGCTTTGATAAATGTCCATTTAAGTATAAAGAAAAGGTTAACTCAAAGTACCGCTGAATAGGGTATTAGAACAGCAGGGAGCGCTCTGAGGTGATTTTACCTGAGGGATGGGTTTAGGGCCAAAGTGTCTCCCATACGGTATAACTTAACACACAAATGCCAGCCCTGCGTTATTTAATTTTCCTTTCAAAAAGCCGAAGTGCTCTTGAAAAGGGAAGATAAGACCATTTAAAATGCATGAAGAGCCCATCTTTCCATTTAAAAGGTTAAATTCCCCTAAGGGGGGGGGGGAGAGGGAGAGAGAGGGAGGGAGGGAGAGAGAAAGAGAGAGAGAGAGAGAAGAGAAGAGATAAATAAAGCAAGCCTTCTGAAGGGAAAAAAAAGCAGTAAACATTGGTGGCAAGTGACAGGAATTGATCCTGCTCTCCCCGTTCTTGTCATGTCTCTACATTTTATTTCCACCATTTCAAGATTTTGCTAGGGTAGAAGGATAAGAATGGATGGGGAAGAAAGGAAAAAGGAAGAGAAGCAGACTTATGGCCCCAGGGCAGTGTTAGCTGCGTGGCTGACTTTTCTTCAATTAGTAGGCTTTTCTGCCTGATGGTGAGATGTATGTATGACTGGGGACTTGGACAGTTGCGAAGTATTGATTAGCTATAATGCGAAGTCAAATCTGAATAAGTGATCAAAAGCCTTTTAGGGGAGCCCATGTGCCCTCTAAGCCAAGGGTCTGCTAATAATTCTGATGAGCCGTATTTGCCTTTGGGTCTGCAAGAGATTTTCAAGGCTTACTCATAAAAGCTCTCTTGACGGAGGAAGTCCATTGGGCCCGCGGACAAAAATCAAATCACGCTCCCCGATGTCTTGAGATGTGACTGGAGCTTGCTCGTTTTTTTCAACCCGGGTCACGCAATCCATATGTAGAAGTTGTAACAAAGAGATTGTTGATAACGCCAAACTTCAAGGAACTCTATTTTGTTGCTTCATTGGGAATTCAGTGATCTTGTATATCAAAAAGAAACAAATCGGAGACAGTTGCTGTATATGATTTCTGGATCGCTGGGATTTAAAAAACACCGTACCTCTGCTTTCAAGCATTGAAAGAAATGCTTGCTCAAGATTGTCATTGTAATTTAAAATTAACTCTTTATTAAATAATAAATCCAGCCGAGGAAAAGCAGTATTTCACAACATGTTTTACAAAGCCTACATTTTCACAATTTAACTTCTGGTTAAATGAACGTGGATCAGTGGTGGGTTCCGGATTCTGTTGCAACTGTACCAGTTGCAACGGGGCCTGGCATCCTCCACATGAATGCATGCACATGTGTGCATGCGTCTTACCCTCCAGCGACGCCTCCGCGAGCCTCCACGATGCTCTAGCTGCTCGGCAGAGCTTCGCATAGTCACTATACATGCCGTGCGCGTGCATGGAAACACCGAAGAGTTTAAAGACAGGTAAGGATGACGGGCGGGTGGGTGGGCCCTCTGGAGCACCGTACCGGAATGGTATCCGGTGCTACAGGCAGGCACTGGTACTCCTGTACCAGGGCATACCTCCTACAACCCATCACTGATGAGGATTATGTAGAGTCTATTCATATTCAGGCAACAATGATATTTTCAATTAAGTCACCTTTTTTAAAATAAAACTCTTCTACTTCCCATTAAATTCATGCCTATTAAAGGTAAAGGTTCCTCTCACACATATGTGCTAGATGTTCCTGACTCTAGGGGCGGTGCTCATCTCTGTTTCAAAGCCGAAGAGCCAGCGCTATCCAAAGACATCTCCATGGTCATATGGCTGGTATGATTAAATGCCGAAGGCACATGGAACGCTGTTACCTTCCCACCAAAGGTGGTTCCTATTTTTCTTCATGCTTTGGAACTGCTAGGTTGGCAGAAGCTGGGACAAGTAAAGGGAGCTCAATCTGTTATGCAGCACTAGTGATTTGAATTGCCGAACTGTCGAATGGTGTTAAAAAGGTATAGCACAAGCATTACACATTGCCAGTGGAGGTCATCAAAAGGCTGAAAATCCAAGTTTATGCCCAACAGAAACATCAGGGGCAACGGTAGAAAGAGAACAACACTATGACAATATTGAGGGATCCTAAGACTACACCTAGAATACTGCATCCAGTTTTGGTCACCACACTATAAAAAAGATGTTGAAACTCTGGAAAAAGTGCAAAGAAGAGCAACCAGGATGATTAGGAGGCTAAAATACACGATGAACAGTTGCAGGAACTGGGTATGGCTAATCTCATGAAGAGAAGGACCAGGGGAAACATAATAGCAGTATTCCAATATTTGAGAGACTGCCACAGAGAGGAAGGGGTCAAGGTATTTCCCAAAGCACCTGAAAGCCAGACAAGGAATAATGGATGGAAACTGACCAAGGAGAGATTCAACCTTGAAATAAGGAGAGATTTTCTGACAGAGAACAATCAACCAATGGAACAGTTTGCATTTGGAAGTTGTGGGAACTTCATCACTGGAGGCTTTCAAGAAGAGATTGGACTTCGCCCATTTGTCAGAAATGATGTAGGGTCTCCTGCTTGGGTGGGGGGTTGAATTAGATTACCTACAAGGTTCCTTCCAACTGTTGTTCTGTTGGTGATCTCTGAGCTTGGTTGTTTTCTTGCAGACATTTCATTACCCAGCTAGGTAATATCATTGGTGCTGGAAGGGAGTGGGGTGCACTGATAGTGTTGCCTAGTTTGTGTAACAAAACATCTGCAAGGAAACAAGTAACCGCAGAGAGCATCAAGGACCCGTCATTCAACCCTGAGCTACAAATATTCTCCTTTATTGGTACTATAACAATATTGCAAAGCTTCAGTGCTGACACTATAAAAAAAGGCTGAGGCACTTCTGTGTAAAGTTCTGTCAAGTGTTCTGATATGGGGTAAGAACAGGATTGCTCGCCATCCACCTCTGTGTTATCTCCAACTTTCACACATGTTCAATGACATGAGAAGGAAATCAAGGTTCTGAATCACGCGGAAGGATTCATTAGATTCCCAATTGAAACATGTTTAGAAATGACAAAGCATTTGTTTGTGCATCCTATTGTATCTCATTATAAATTAGCAAATGATTCTCTTGTCAGGGTTTCAAATAGCATCCAAAATAAAATAAGAATCCGAAGCAAAAGGTTCCTCAAAATTCCAATTTATTAAAAGAACTATGTTGGCACATCTAGGAAAACCCAAATCTGAAAGCTTCCAAGTTTTCCCTACCCAGTTGAAAGTTCAAGATCCTGCCCCAACACCTATAAGTTCATCACATGGTCCAATCTTCCACTGCCACGAAGACAGATTCCTCCCATACAGATTCGGCCAGGTGCAGAGACAAAGATGACCTTGGCTTTCTAAGAAGAATGTTGTTATGGCTACATATCACCCAACTCCATATAATCCCCCCTTCCATTTTCCCACAGTAGAAAGCATGGCAGGCCTGAAGTACAAAAAGAAAAATGGCTTGCAGGTATGACATTTCTTTTCTTCTATTTCACAAAATTGGAACAAATTTGGAAGAAGTGATAAGTGATAAATGTATCTTGAATAAATTTAGATTGGGGGGGGGGAATATAACAGCACAGACTATTATATTATACTATAACAGTCCTGCAATATATTGATTCAATATTAGTAGTATTAGTAGTAAAACTGTAGTAAAATCAGACTAAAAGCTAGAGCATTTATTCACAAAATTGCACCTCCTTTTCTCTTTTCTCCGACTCCCCAGAGAACTTTTTCCATAGTGAACTTTTAAAGAAATAGAAATTTTCTGTGTCCTTCCAATTTTGAGATGTCAACAAACCCCCAGATTTTGGTTTACTTAGAAATCTTTTAAATCTGGCAAAACTGACCAATTCAGTTCAGGATATACAATTTGTCCCAGTGGGATGCATGCCTGAAACTTTCATTACAAAGTCTTTCAAAAAATTCGTACTGATTATAAATATCACCCCAGCAGTTCAACATACTGGGGTTTCATCATTTTTCAACTCAGAAATTAATTTCTGAATTTCTGATCACAAACCTAAAGGTCAGCTGGGGAAGAGGTGTGGTAGTTGGGGGGCTGAGAGAGACACCCTTTTAAATATATGATTTTGCCCTAATTTCTGAAAATAAATCCTGACTGGTGTCTGTGCTATCTCCCTTATATACTTGTTGTGACCCGCCTGAGACCAGGGGAGCTGGTGGCAGATTCAGGTAGTGAGGAGGTTGAGGAGGAACATAGGCCAGTCCTGGAGTCTGGGGAAGACTCTTATGAGGCCTGTGTAACGGAGGCAGCGATGGGGCCAGGGCCATCTGACAGTTATCAGCTGCCTTCAGAGTCAGAGATCAGTAAGGCAGAAGAACAGCTGGAGAAGGTTCCCAATGTGCAGAGCTGCTAGGAGAAGGGAACAGTTAAGGAACAAGGGCCGACTTGGAAGTAAAGGCACAGGTGGATGGTGAATGGCCCCTCCCATAGGGAATAAAGAGCAGCAAAAGGGGAGGGGAGTTTGGCGGAGACAATTAGTTTGTTTAATTAGTGTGAAGATTTGTTTGTGACTCTCAGAGACTCCTTGCCTAGCTTTTGTTTTTGTATAGTGTTGTGTTTGGAAGATATCGCCCTGGCAGCTCTCCAAGCCTGATGTGGTTGTAAATTCATCCTTGAAAGACTGTTTACCGGGACTTTGCTGGATGTAAATGAGAGGAATTCACATTAACTTACCATATTTTTTGGAGTATAAGACGCACCAAGGTTTTGAAGAGGAATTTTTTTAAAAAAGTAGGTAGGTAGATAGAGAAATAGAGAGAGTTAGAGAAATACAGTAGGTAAGGAGAGAGAGAGAGTGGTAGGTAGGTAGGTAGAGGGATAGAGAGAGAAATAGAAAGAGAGAGAGAGAGAAATACAGTAGATAGGGAGGGAGGGAGGGAGAGAGAGAGAGTAGGTAGGTTGTTGGTAGGTAGAGGGAGAGAGAGAGAGAGAGAGAGAGGGAGAGAGAGAGAAATACAATAAATAGGTAGGGAGAGAGAGAGAGAATAAGTAGGTAGGTAGATAGAGGGAGGGAGAGAGGGAAGGAGGGAGGGAGGGAGGGAGGGAGGGAGAGAGAGAGAGAGAGAGAGAGAGATACAGTAGATAGGGAGGGAGGGAGAGAGAGAGAGAGTAGGTAGGTTGTTGGTAGGTAGAGGGAGAGAGAGAGGGGGGGGGGAGAGAGAGAAATACAATAAATAGGTAGGGAGAGAGAGAGAGAATAAGTAGGTAGGTAGATAGAGGGAGGGAGAGAGGGAAGGAGGGAGGGAGAGAGAGAGAGAGAGAGAGAGAGAGAGAGAGAGAGAGAGAGAGAGAGAGAGATACAGTAGGCAGGTAGGGAGAGAGAGAGAGTAAGTAGGTAAGTAGGTAGATGTTTCCAGGTTTATTTATCCATGTGCTGGAGAAGAAAATCGCTGACAATCTGCAGCACCTAAGACTTTGTTTCTGCTGGCACAGCACTTGATCAATATAATTCTCATCAATCAGTTAAACAGCTTTCCAAAAGAAAAAAAAATATGTACACTCTGCAAACCTCCCCAAAACGGCCCGTTTTTCGCAAAAATGGGCCTGTTTTTTTTAAAAGGCATGAATAGCCTTGGGGGGGCTTGCAGAGTGCTCATGGGGAGAGGCAAAAACAAGCAAAATACGGCCCGTTTTTCGCAAAAACAGGCCCATTTTTTGTCAAAACAAATTGCATGCATAGCCTTATGGGGGCTTATAGAGTGCTGCTCGGGGCTAGGGGGCAGAAAACAGCCCATTTTTTGCTCATTTCTGCCCTCCCCAGCCCCGAGGAGCTCTCTGAAAGCCTCCATAAGGCTACACACAGCCATTTTGGTGAAGGGGCCAGGGCTTTGGGAGGCAAAAAATGATGTTTTCGGTGTATAAGACGCACCCAGATTTTCAGCCTCTTTTTTGAGGAAAAAAAGGTGCATCTTATACTCTGAAAACTATGGTAATAAAAAGGGGGGTTGTCGGGACAAGGAGTCTGCTTCGTGATTTTGTGAAGCCTAGGTCAGAACAGTACTGCTGTTAACAACTCTTTATCATTTTCTAAGGAAAGGCTTAGCTATCGTTCTCCTGATATAAAGGAACAGTGATAATTCTGCCAATATTTGCCCAATAAACTTTGTACCAACAATCAGTAGGCTTTCAGGCTACAGTTTCTTGATTATAAACATTTTGGGTTGAGTGTTCTCCAGGCCGCTCAACAGGAAGGATTCACATCAGGGATATTTCACTGTGGATTAATCTGCAATTCTACACCATTTAGCTGAAAAGTACTCCACCTTCCCCTAGGAATCCTTTAGGTTGCCTTTATTGATTTAAGGATGGCTTTTGATTCCATGTCTCATGAGAGACTCTGGAAGAAATTTACCCCAACATCCATTGACTGCTGCCTTGTCTACCAGATAAGAGCCCTGGTGGCACAGTGGTTGGAATGTGGCATTGCAGGCAAACTCTGCTCACTGCCAAGGGTTCGATCCTGATGGGGATCAAGGCTGACTCAGCCTTTCATCCTTCCAAGGTTGGGTAAAACGAGGACTGGTTGGAGGCAATATGCTGACTCTGTAAACCACTTAGAGAGGGCTGTAAAGCACTACCCTGTTTTCCCCAAAATAAGACCTCCACGGAAAATAAGCCCAATCAGGCTTTTGAATGCATGTGCTAAAATAAGCCCTCCCCCGAAAATAAGCCCTCCCTGAAAATATTGCAACACAGCAGCAGCCATGAGGTGACCATGTTCACCGCCTCCTGCACCTCAAAAATAATAAGACCTCCCAGAAAATAAGGCCAAGTGCTTATTTCAAAAGAAAATAAGACCCTGTTTTATTTTTGGGGAAACACAGTATGGGGTGATATATAAGTGCTATTGCTATTGTTATAATTTTGTTATCCCAACATACTACCATTCTATTGCAATGGTGATCTAACCGTTCCTACTCTGCTCTTAAAAGAGTTAAGCAGAGCTATATTCTTTATTGTTTAAATATTTTTTAAAATAGAGATGTAGTCCTGGGCCTTGAGTTGTGCGATGGCCTAGTGGTGAAGCTCTCGCCTCCCAATCAGGAGGCTGTGAGTTCGATCCTAGGTAGAGGTAGATATTTCTCTCTCTGGGCACGTTGAAATGATATCTGTTGAATATAATTTCGCATTGGTGACAGGAAGGGCATCCGGCCAGTAAACACTCAGCTCCGTTCAGTTGCCCAGACTCCAAGGGATTATGGGATCATTAAAAACCAATCATGATGATGTAATCTGGAGTTTCACTCTCCGTATCTTGCCATCTACTCCATTCTTTTTTAAACAGGTAATGTGGCTGTCCCATCCATAAGTCAAGTGGGCCTAGTTACATTAGTTACTAGGGACTTTATGGAATCTCTTGAAATGAATGGTTGGAAAACTAAGGCTTTACTCACCTATAGAAAGCATTTTAACTCTTTAGTTAGGTGGAAAATTAATAAAATGTCAATTGACAAGGTGAATAAATTATCTAGGCATCTAATCCTAATTTTCCACATGTCAAAATAATCAATGTGGTGAGCCCTCAAAGCCTTAAATGGGTTCCTTAACCTATGTGAATCATCAGGACAATAACTGCATCCTTGTAGTAATTATATCATATAAAACCAAGATTTTTCAGGTTGCTGCTCTACGTTGCTCATTTACGAGTCCCTAAGAATGCTTCTACTTTGGACTCAAAATATCTGAAAGCTATACTTTATGGCCAATCTCAAATGTCCTTGCTCAGAGATTGACTCCATTGGGTCCCTCTGATATTTTAATATCTAGATATTGGTTGAGACCTTTTTTTGGGGGGGGGGTACCTTTCTCTTTGATAGAGGTTTATCTCATCCTTGAAGAAGTAAATTGATCTGGCTTGTCTTAGTGAGTCTTCTCATTCTCAGCTATATTGTTTCCAGATAGATCCTTGGTTGAAGTTAAACCGAAGATTTGGGATGGGTAGAGCTAAATTACTCATTTACTTTAGAG
>NC_138549.1:14160235-14355235 GCF_964273705.1 Natrix helvetica | reverse complement strand
CACCAGACATCACACTGGTTGAGAAAAATAAGGTTACAATCATAGACATCGCAATACCAGGTGATAGCAGGGTCGATAAGAAGGAACATGAAAAAATCGCGAAATACCAGGACCTAAAAATTGAAATTCAACGATTATGGCACAAACCAGCAGTGGTAATTCCAATGGTAATCGGCACACTGGGTGCTATTCCAAAAGCACTGGAATTACATTTAAAACAGTTAAAACTTGACAAAATCACCATCAGTCAAATGCAAAAAGCTGCACTGCTTGGATCTGCACGCATATTACGAAAATACGATACGACGTCCTAGGCCCCTGGGTGGGGCCCGAATAGTAATCAATGCCAAATCCGGCGAAACAACTGGCCGCTGTGATACAATTGTATAATAATAATAACAATAACAACAACAACAACAACAACAAGTGATTATTGATGAAATATGTAACAGTGATACCCATTTTCATAGGGCACTTGGTGCCATACCCAAGAATTTTATAAGATACATCAACAAATTGCAGCTTCCTGCAATAACACCAGTGGACGTGCAAAAAACTGCGCTCCTAGGAACATCGTATATTTTTAAAAGGTACTTGGTTGATACCTAGGACGCTGGCAGCAACCGGTATCAACCATTAGCACATCAATGGTATTTGTGATGCATTTTTGAGTGTTCAGTTGACTGAGTTTCAGGTTTAATTAATAAAGTATATAATAATAATAGCCTTCATTGTCACTGTACATCATGTATACAATGAAATTGGTTTAGCCTCTACTGGTGCAATCCATAACAAAAATACAAGACAACATGAATAGTAAAGAGAATAATCCTTATACAAGAAATTGTGGGGGAAACCTAGTCATACGTTTCCATACGTACATGGAGTGATTGTGATTGTGTTTAGGAGTCTGACAGCCATGGGTAGAAGTTGTTTTTAAATCTATTTGTCTGCTTGGCTATACTTCGGTGTCTTCTGCCCGATGATGAAAGTGAGAAGAGATACTGGCCAGGGTGTGAATCATCCCTACCAGGGACGTGCGGTCAGGGGAGGCAGGGGAGGCAGAGCCTCACCTCTCTTCATGAAATAATAGTATTTAATATTATATACTTTATATATATATAATATTATAATATTATATACATTCGTCCGGCTGCGCCCGGGAGCTGCGGAGGCAGAAATGTTGTCGGAGCTCCCGGATGACGAAGGCACGAAAGCGACTGGGGAACGACGAGAACCTTCCTGCCTCTGCTGGATTTTGCGCGCTCCTCGCAACTGCAATATGCAGTCGCGAGGAGCGCACAAAGTCCAGCAGAGGCAGGGAGGTTCTCGTCATTCCCCAGTCGCTTTCGAGGACTGTGGAGCGCGAGCCGGCGGAGCACGCTCAGGAAGGCGGGGAATGGGATCACGTGTGCTGGAGGCTGAGGCAGCCTCAGCCTCCAGCACACGTGGTCCCATTCCCCGCCTTCCTGATGACGTCACCAGCCTCACCAGCCATAAACCTCACCGCACGTCACTGATCCCTACGTATGTTCCTTACTCTGCTGGAACAAAGAGACCTGGCGATGTTATCCAGTGGTGTTACGGGGAAACCAATAGTTTCTTGTGCTGAATGAATCACTCTCTGTAGTGCCTTCCTGTCTGCAGCTGTTAAACCAGCGTACCATACTGTTATACAGTATGTGAAGACACTTTTTATTGTAAACCTATAGAAAGAAGTCATCAGTTGTTGTCCCACCTCATTTTTGCGTATGACTCTAAGGAAGTGAAGTCTCTGTTGAGCCTTACTATCCACCAGGGATGTGTTGTTTTTCCATGTGAGGTGTTGACTAATGAGCACTCCCAAGAAGTTCAAATCCACAAATCGCAAAGTTTTCAATGTTGGAGATTCCTGTTCTATAATATGGATTAGGAAGAGCACAGATCTTGCAGGGCCTTGGAAAGCGACTCATTGAAATCCCCTCAATGCCTCAAGCGAGAGCTAATAACTAGCTATTAAAATAAGTATTCCTCTTTCCACCACCACCCTCCTACCTTCCCCCGCTTGCTGCTATTTTAGTTACCCTGATTTCTAAAAAAGTTAAGATGGTAACAGAGCCACTATGGAAAAGATTGCTGTCTCTCCCTCCCACCATCCCAAACCACAAAATGTCATTACCTCAGACCACTGACCAAAGATGAAGGGAAATAGAATACACTATAAGGTAATATGTCTGTGCAAATTACATCAAGCTCTTATAGAAGGGGGAGAAAAATAAGCTCTCCTGAGGAACCAGTTAGACTGTCTCCTGTCATCCAGGCAGCCTTTTCCCCAAACCATAGCAGAACCACAGTCTAGAAGCAAATCCACTCCATCAAGTCAAATAATAGAGTTGCATTTTTATTTTTATTTTGCCTGCGTCTCCTTGAGTTGTTTCCATTCCGGCAGGGCGTGATTAGGTGATGATTTCTGACTGTAGTAAAGCCATTGCAGCACAGAACCTGATGATTCTAAGATCCATTTAACAATGAAGGACGGGAGCAATCTAGGTGTATCTTTGCTACTTTGTCTGAATGCACATTTTGGGGGGTTTGTTTTGTTCTGTTTTTGCTTTTTGAGTCCCCCCCCCATTCTTTTCTTTTTTGTATTTTAGCTTTGGGAAGAAAATAAAAGAAATATTAAAACAAAATTGCATTAGTTTGAAGCTAAAGTTAGATGTACCGTATTTCCCCCAAAATAAGACATTTTGACCCCCGAAATAAGCACTTGGCCTTATTTTGGGGGAGGTCTTATTATTTTTGAGGTGCAGGAGGCAGCAAGTGTGGTCACTTCATGGCTGCTGCTATGTTGCAATATTTTCGGAGAGGGCTTATTTTTGGGGGAGGGCTTATTTTAGCGCATGAGCTCAAAAGCCCAATTTGACTTATTATCTGGGGAGGTCTTATTTTCAGGGAAACAGGGTAGGGAAAATTCTCATATCTGATGGACTAAAAGACTAAGACATGGGCACCTGATTATAGTAAAGTAGTAACTGTCAAGCGCCATGGAAATTCAGGAGATTCAGGCAGTTCAAGATTTATTGCGAGCTCTCTCTTTATTGTAAGTTCTCTACAAAAATCTGACCTACTAATGCTCAAGGGAACTGAGCAGGGAATAAGAAGACATTTGAGGTAGGCAGGACTTAGATGTCTTGTGGATGTGCAGGGACTCATGACTGGTGATGCGTTTGACCCCTCCTTCAGATTTAGCCTGGTCATTTTGTATTCAATAGGAGTACAAAATGGGACAGTTTTATTCCTGGAGCTAATTATAGAATTATCTTTTTTCAGATTTTTTTCCCCACATGCCCCTCTTTTCTATTTTTAAGAAGGAAGCAAAGATGAAATCATTTATTAAGGAGCTTGGAAAGTAATTAGGCTCTTAATGGTGGCTGTTGGACTGAGCTAAGTTCGCTTTTTATTCTCTCCCATTTTTCATTATGATTGAAGGCCTTTGGTTTTTAGAGGGGGGTTATCTTTCCTACCCTTTCTCTTTCTCTCTCCCTTTTCCTTCTCTCCTAGATCAGAGAATTAGAAACTTTAGAATGTAATACCCGCTGCCCATTAGCCTCTACATGTACATATGTTAGGGAATGAATATTTCAAGAGCACCTAGTAAAAATATGAGAACTTAAAAGGGAGACGTCAAAGAACTTTATGAAATTCATAAATCCTTTGTGAAGCAACTGGATGTATTTGGGAGGAGCAGTGGAGTTCAGCACTCAAATCCTTTTACTGTACCTAGGAACTGAAAAGCAGCATCACACACAATCACGAATTTCTATGCAGGGTAAAAATCATCATTGAAAAACCATTTAGCATAGCAAAACTCTCTAAAAGAGCCATCAGTTTTATTTAATAACTTCAGTACTTGGAGCACAGAGCTTATTGGATAAAATTTCAGAGAATTATAAAAAAAGTTATATCCTAAGAACCCAGTCAACAAATTTAAATTGCTGAATATCTGTCTCGTACAAATTGTATATAATACTTACAATTATTTTTATTTTGCATCCTGTTACTATAACAATTAGTGAAACAGTGAGATGGTGACATGGCCCACCGGCGGCCAGCAGAGTCAGACAGTGAGGAGGTTGGGGAGGAACATGGGCCAGTCCTGGAGGCTGAGGAAAGCTCAGATGAGGGCTCTGTGTGGGAGGCAGAGAGGGAGTTAGACAGCAGTGAGGCAGAGGAACAGCTGGAGTCTATTCCCAGTGTGTGCATGTGCAGAGCTGCCAGAAGACAAGAACAACTAAGAAAGCAGGGTTGACTCAGGAGGAAAGCCACACCTTGGAGGTGATTGGTCCCTCCCATAGGAAACAAAAGAGGAATGAACAGGGTCTGGGCTTTTGCAGGAAACAATTCGGTGATGTCTAGAGTGGAAAGTCCTGTTTGTAATTATAAGAGACTCTGTGTCAAGTTTTGCTTTGCCCTGCGTTTGGAAACTAGTTATCTTGCAGTGCTCCAAACGAGAGAAGGTTCGTGTTGATAAATATTCCTCCGAAAGACTGTTTGCTAAAGTCTTGCTGACTGTGAATGAAAGGAATTCACAGTCATGTAAATAAAAGAGGTTTTATTGAGACCAAGACTCTGCTTCATACTTTTTAAGGAAACCTAGGTCAGAACAGATGGAGGGATGATTGTTGAATCCAAAAAGGACAGTCATCCTGGAAACAATTCAGGGGCAACAATATGAAAATTGCACCTTCACAAAACCACTCTAACATTGACTCGAAGACAAATTTGATTGTACAAAGTTTAAAGCCAGCAAAATAAAACATCAACAAAGTACTCATCCAACCGATTCGGCTGCAAGAAGCCCTGCAAAAGTGAATTGTACTGTTGTTATTTCTCCATCAGTGTAAGCAAAATTAGCTAAACTCAAATCTCCTGGATATCTGGCCTTTTTTAGGTATAGATCTCCAAAGTTGTGTGAAGTGACTCTGAGCAACCCCGGCTGAACGTCTGTGATTAAAGAGATGACTACCTCAATTTGAGGTTTTATTAGCAGTGCAGAAAGCTTTCAGACATTAAATGTGTCCATTTTGCACACCTTAAGGAAGCAAAATACTGATATTACCCAGGGCTACAGTTTAGACTAGCAGAAAACTCTCCCCCCCTCCCCATACAGGTCTACCATTTTGCAAATCTACCTAAGAAGCTTTGGAAGAGTAGGAGGTCAAATGTGCCACCATAAAAATAATACATAGCACCTGAGCGAGAGGACATGATGATGGTTGGCGAGAGCCATTATTTAGCAATTAAAGCCAAAGCAATGGAGCCATTATTGCTAATAAAAAAGCATATTTGTTATTCATATAAAGGGTAGTGGAACGAAACCTCTTCTAATAATTCTGCATAAGCTACCGAAAGAATGTTAATATTTCATAAAGGCGAGCAACTCCGTAAATTAAGTACAACTTTCCTTTCTTTTTCTAGCATTAAAATCTAAAGCTCAGTCATATATTAATACAGCTCAGGGCACCCCTTCTCAAATCTCTTTAATACCATATATTAATTGTGTATTTAATGTAAAGTCGTGCAGGTTAATTTAAATTTGGTTTATGTTAGTTTCATGGGCTTTATGTGTTATTACCCTCCTCTTTTTCTTTTTCTTTTTTGCAGTTTTATGCTAACATTTGCAATGTTGCCTAATACTGTGCATTGTTTTGCACATACGTAGGTATTCTAATGTGTACGCTTTTAAAAATACAGTTTCTTGTAATATGCATATTTTTTATTGAATGCAACTATACAATATCCTTTTTGGAATGCAAGTCCCCCAAAAGTACATTTTTCTTAACAGACACATTTTTCACAAATATACCTGATTTTATATGCATTTATTTTCACTGGAAAATCATAGGCGTTCCATTCACGAGTGTTTATCCATACTGCAACTAAATTAGTTTTAACGATTTATACCTACTCATTCATTCCCATTGAAATCTGCACATGAAATAACTGTATGTTTGATCAGTTTTCAGTGGATGTGGTATCTAGTTTTGTGCATTATGCTTAAGAAGGATATTTTAGAACATGATCAGATGGGGGAAATTAAGGAATAAATTTGTTTTAGCTTCCTCCAAAAAGTTTAATGAAAAATACCTGGGATCTCTCCCTCTCCCTCCCTCCCTCTCTCTCTCTCTCCATCTATCTATCTATCTATCTATCTATATCTAACTATCTATATCATGTATTTATATCTATTTATCAATACATCTATCATCTATCTGTGTCATGTATCTATATCAATCTAGCAATCTAGTAATCTAGCAATCTAGCAATCTAGCAATCTAGCAATCTATCATCTATCATCTATCATCTCTCTCTCTCTCTCTCTCTCTCTCTCTGTATCTATCTATCATCTATCTATCTATCTATCTCTCTATCTATCTCTCTCTCTATCTATCATCTATCTATCTATCTATCTATCTATCTATCTATCTATCTATCTATCATCTATCATCTATTTATGTCTGTCTGCCTGCCTGCCTGCTGCCTGCCTGCCTGCCTACCTACCTACCTACCTACCTACCTACCTACCTACCTACCTACCTACCTACCTACCTACTAAAAGCCCTTTATTAGGTACGAAAGACCTAATGGGCCTGGGTACAGATTTTTTTTTTAACTGCTAGTCTGGATTTGCATTTTGTTCGGATTACTGAAAGGCTACTGAAAATTGTATCATGTTTCAATGACCCCTTTTGTAACAGGTAAGAAATTGAACATAATGTCTTAATAGTTTGTAAATGAATAGAATGAATATCAACATTTTTTTATACCCACCAATTACTCCTATAGAAACAACACTAGATTATTTTTGTCATCACTATAGACCTCTGTGTGAGTGGTGCGGTAGCCTAGCTCTTGCCTCACAATCAGGAGGCTGTGAGTTCGATCCTAGGTAGAAGCAGATATTTCCCTCTCTGGGCATAATGAGAATATTTCTGCCAAACAAAGCTCCAAATTGACAACAGGAGGAGCATCCGGCCATTAAAACAAATAAACCCATCAAGTGGCTCATTTGATTGCTTGTTGTTGTAGGGGTGGACGTGGGGAATTTTATTCTTTTACACTGGTTTTTTTTTTTTAATTGTTTGTAAGCCACCTAGAGTTACCAAGAGTGTGTGGGCAGCCATATAAGCCTTCTAAATAAAATATAATAAAATAAAAAGACATTGTTAAAATATAAGAAATGACTTTGCCATCAGTTGGGTCTTTCTTTCCCAGAAAATTTAGTCATCTTCATCTATTTCGAAACACAAGAAGGGGGTGGGGGAAGAAACCTTAAAGGGAGGAGTTAGTTGGCAAATCCATGTTCTGAATGGATAAATTGTGGATACAACCAAAATCACTCCATGCACATGTGGAACGTATGACTAGTTTTTCTTTTTCTTTTTTCATTTTCTCAATTACTTGCATAGGGGTTATTCTTTATACTATTTATGTTGTTTGTATCTTTTGTCATGGATTGCACCAGTGAGGCTAAAACCAATTTTGTTGTATACATGATGTACAATGACAATAAAGGCTATCATGATGTACATGATGTACATGATGTACAATGACAATAAAGGCAGCGACCCACCCGGGCTCCTTGGTATACCGAGGAGCTGAGGGTGATGAAGCGCCACAGGAGACGTCTAGAGAGTAGGTGGAGGTCCTCACGCTCCGAATCTGATCGAACACAGGTAAGATCCTACTTGCGGACCTACCTTGTGGCATTAAGGATGGCCAAACGTAAATATTGCGCCACCCTTATTGCGTCCGCGGATAACCGCCCTGCCGCCCTGTTTAGGGTGACCCGCTCCCTCTTGTCACAGAGGACACAGGGGGCACCCTTACAGGGCAGAGCAGAGGAATTTGGGGAATATCTGCAGGACAAAGTCGCTCAGATCCGGAGCGGATGGGTCCCACTCAGTGGACCAGACGGGCCGCCAACAGCGAGTCTTGTGAGACCATCCTGGGAGGAGTTTGATTCTGTTGCCCCCGAGGATTTAGATAGGTTGCGTGGACGGCTGCGACCCACCACATGTTTAATGGACCCGTGTCCCTCCTGGTTGGTACTGGCATCTTGGGAGGTGACCCGAGGCTGGCTTCTGGGCCTGGTGAATGCCTCATTGGGTGAGGGATCCTTACCAACCACCTTGAAAGAGGCGGTGGTGAGGCCCTTGCTTAAGAGGCCTTCACTCGACCCAATGGAGCTAGCTAATTATCGTCCAGTCTCCAACCTTCCGTTTCTAGCGAAGGTTGT
This sequence comes from Natrix helvetica, assembly GCF_964273705.1. Lineage (NCBI taxonomy): Eukaryota > Metazoa > Chordata > Lepidosauria > Squamata > Natricidae > Natrix > Natrix helvetica. Next base: position 14,346,957 of record NC_138549.1, on the reverse strand, counting down.
AGAGAATGTGGTGGCGCAGCAGTTTCCATGACACCTTGACGAATCCGAGTATCTAGACTCATGCCAGTCCAGCTTCCGACCCGGGCACAGCACAGAGACAGCCTTGGTCGCATTGGTTGATGATCTCTGGAGGGCCAGAGATAGAGGTTGTTCCTCTATCCTGGTCCTATTAGACCTCTCGGCGGCTTTTGATACCATCGACCATGGTATCCTATTGCGCCGGTTGGAGGGGATAGGAGTCGGAGGTACCGTTTTGCGGTGGTTTGGCTCCTACCTCTCCGACCGGAGGCAATGTGTGTTGACAGGGGGACAGAGGTCGACCCCGAGGCCACTCACTTGTGGAGTGCCACAGGGGTCGGTCCTCTCGCCTCTCCTGTTCAACACATATGTGAAGCCGCTGGGTGACATCATCCGTGGTTTTGGGGTTGAGTATCACCTCTACGCTGATGATACTCAGCTGTATATTTCAACTCCAAACCACCCCAACGAGGCTGTCGAAGTGATGTCCCGGTGTTTGGAGGCCGTCGGGGTCTGGATGGGGGACAACAGACTTAAACTCAACCCCTCCAAGACTGAGTGGCTGTGGCTACCGGCACCTCGGTTCAGCCAGCTGATCCCATCGCTGGCCATAGGGGGCGAACAATTGCCCCCTGTGGAACGGGCGCGCAATTTGGGCATCCTCCTTGATGCCCGGCTGTCAATGGATGACCATGTGGCAGCCGTGGCAAGGGGGGCGTTCCACCAGGTTCACCTGGTGCGCCAATTGCGCCCCCTACTGGACCAGGATGCCCTACGCATGGTCACTCATATGCTGGTGACGTCCCACCTGGATTACTGCAATGCTCTCTACATGGGGCTGCCCTTGGGACGCGCCTGGAGACTGCAGTTAGTTCAGAACGCAGCCGCGCGGGCTGTGATGGGGAGTACGAGGTACTCCCACGTAACACCTCTCCTGCGCGAGCTGCACTGGCTGCCTGTGGTTTTCCGGGTGCGTTTCAAGGTGCTGATTACCATCTTTAAAGCGCTCCATGGCACGGGACCTAGTTACTTGCGGGATCGCATCCTCCCACATACATCCCTGCGGCCAATACGCTCACACAGGGAGGGACTTCTCCTGGTGCCGTCCACTAGGCAATGCCAGCGGGCGACACCGAGGAGTAGGGCCTTCTCTGTGATGGGACCAACCCTCTGGAATGACCTCCCCCCCGACATTAGAACCACTTCTGACCTCCGCTCCTTCCGGCAAAAACTGAAGACCCACCTGTTCCGACTAGCAGGCCTGGCATAATTCAACTGTCCCTCCTGGCAAATGTATTATATCTGGTTATTTTAGGGTTTTTTAATTTACTGTATTTGTTTTTAGAGGTTTGAATTTATTTTATATCTGCTTTGTACAGTTCTTTTAACTACATTTTAACCTCCTCCATGTCAATTGTCAACTGTACATATTTAATTTAATTTTATTGTATTCTGTTATATTTTGTATGAACTGTACACCGCCCCGAGTCCCTTGCGGGAGAGGGGGCGGTCTAGAAGCATTAAATATTATTATTAAATATTATTATTATTATCCTATACCAAATGAGCAAGGCTCATTCCAGGTTGCATTGGTTGAGCTTTGACTGCTGAGTGTTAACTTTCTTCTTCTTAATTATGAAAATAGAATTACATTCTGGTAATTTATTTATTTAAAAAAGCATCTCAGCTTACCCTTTAAAAAAAATTGAAGTTAGGAGAACTACGGCCACCTCTTCTGATTTTTTTCCCCTCTCCTCTCCAGATTGGTTTGGATAATAATTACTCGGGAAGTGTTTGATCTCAATGATGAATATATGATTAGTTTTTCATGAAACCAGTCAACCACACCAACTCCGTGCCACTGATGTGAGACCTTGTTGATTTAGCTGTTTGAAAGAACACACTCTGCCTTGTTGTGGTTATGGGATGTGAGTCTTTGGGGAAAAGAGGAGGCGAGAAAAGGGCAAATTTATGGGTAATGATATTGGAGCAACCAGATATTTAAGATTTGCTAATTCTTGACTCAATTATGCCCTCTCCTTCCCTTCACCATGCTCTCTGCCGCTCTGATACAGATGCGATCCGAGGAGCAGAATACATTTCTTTCGTGTGTGGTTTTTTTTTTTTTTCCCAAAGAGAAATTTGCAATGCTATTGTCATCTGCAAAGCCCTTGGAGAGTTTTGCCCTGATGAATAATATTTCATACGGGGAGTGTTTATGTGATTTTCACGGAGTGGTAACCTCGCCGCCCACTAACTTTGATGCATGGAGATTGCTGCTTTTCTTTGCTAAAGTGCTTTTACACACCACCTCCTGCAAATTGACAAGGGTTGGAAATGGAAGTCTCGCTCAAGGGGAGCAACTCCATCGCAGGAGTGGTGGGAGGGCAGAAGAAGGGTTTATATATTGGATTCTGTGCTCTACAAAATGAGACCCCCTCCAAAAAACTTTCTCTCTTGCCCTACGGACGATTGCTGAGAAAACATTGGGGGCAATGTTTGTACCCTAAAGTGTATAAATAGTAAATTTTACGCACAGTAAAGTGAGGATCTATGGTAACTCTCATATAAACAAAAGTATCTCATGCACCCATTTACTACGTTTGTTTATATGAGATCATAGATTCTCACTTTACTGTGAGTAGAGCTGCAGGGAGAAAGTTGCAATACTCCTCGTCTTCCTCTTCCTCCTCTTCCTTCTTTTTCTTCTTCTATTCTTTTTCTTCCTTCTTTTTCTTCTTCTATTCTCCTCCCCCTCCCCCTCCTCCTCCTTCTTCCTTCTCTCTGAACCAAGTCACAACATTTTATGGAAAATGTGGAAAATAGTCACACTTAGGACAAAGCAGTTTGAAAGGCTCCTTTGAAAGAAATCCCAATAATAGATATGATTCACCATTATATTTCTCCCAAGTAAAACATATTGTCATGAAAAGGACTAATGTATTGCTTTCAGGTTTGAACACTTTGATGGCATATTGTTAGGTTCAAGAAACAAAAAACTGGTGTTTTTTTTAAATTATGATTTGCCTCTAAAACCGGGCTTATTTGTGATCCTGATTTATTTGGATGACACAATTTAAATTAGTCAATGCTTCCAATATTATAATGGAGGAGAAGGGTGTACTTGTTGCTACTTAAGCATATAATTTTCAGGGTCAAGGATCATGTACCATATTTTTCAGAGTATAAGACACACCTTAATTTTTGGGGAGGAAAATAGAGGGAAAAATTCTGCCTACCAGATATTCATCCTGGAAGAGGCAGAGCAGGAAGGGGAAGGGCCAGCCAGAAATTCAACAAACGGCTCGCTCGAACCAGCCTGAACCGGCTGAATCCCACCACTGGATTTAGTACTGTAAACAAATGTCTAGTTTCAGGTGAGGTTTAGGGGTACCCTCTTCAATTTTAATTGCCTCTCTTTTACTGCTCACTGTAGTTTGTGAACCTTAAGTTTTACTAAGCAAAGACATTCCTGCAAGTCTAAGTTCTACTTCTGAAGAGGTACATTGAAATACCTAATAGTCCTTCAAATAATAGAATGTCCTCTCTAATGTAGAGTATATCACCCCATGTTTATCTAATGTCACTCAATAATATACTCTAGCATGTTAGGATTTCCACAATTCAGCTGCAAAATGAATATGACCAATAGAGGTCAACCAAGAAGCAGGGAAAATGTAACTCTTTGCTGCCATCTGTTGATCATCTGCTCTGGTAGTACTAGAAAGTAATGTGCAGAATATTCACTAAATCCAGTGGTGGGATTCAGCCGGTTCCGGATGGTTCAGGTGAACTGGTTGTTAAATTTCTGGCTGGCCCTGCCCCTTCCAGGAGTTCCCCCCATGCCCCATGCCCCATGCCCCAGGTAAGTGCAGGGAAGCCTACTAGGCCCAAAACAGGGCACAGGGGTGCAGCATGCCCCCATGGCCCATTTTTGCTCCCAGGAGGCTGCAGGGAGACCTACTAGGCCAAAAACAGAGTGCAGGGGAGCAGTCCCCCACCACAGCCCATTTTTGCTCCCAGGGGGTGCAGGAGGCTGATTGCTGTCTGTCACATACCCTGGCCATGCCCACCATGGCCACACCCACCCATCCAGTCATTAGTGCAGAGAACTGGCTGTTAAATTATTTGAATCCCACCACTGACTAAATCTAAACTAATTTTACAAGCTCTTCCCCTCCCTTTTCTCCCATTTCGAAAGCTTGTTGTTGTTACTGTTGAACAGCTGATCAAACATTCTTTTCAGTAGAGGAAGCAGACCTAAAGATCTCCCAGCAAAACTCTGTCTACCCAGGCCTTTATTTGAAGTCTGAATAAAGATAAAGAACCATATGAAGGAATAACAAGAATCCGCCATTAATAATTAAATTTAGATAACAGATTAAGGAGGGACATTGACAGCTCATCACAGTTTTCCTCACAATGGTAATGCGTACAGTATTTTGAATTATATAGTTGGCTCATTATATCTGGGATTTCTGTGTTTTAAATAAAGTGATTCCTTTCTTCCGGTTGCAGGAACTGGGTATGTCTAGTCTAGTGAAAAGAAGGACTAGCGGGACATGATAGCAGTGTTCCAGTATTTGAGGAGCTGCCACAAAGAAGAAGAACTTATTTTCCAAAGCACCAGAGGCTAAGATAAAAAAACAATGGATGGAAACTAATCAAGGAGAGAAGCAAACAAGAACTAAGGAGAGATTTTGTAAGGTGTACATTATTTTGAATTACATAGTTGGCTTATTATATGTTGGATTTCTGTGTTTTAAATAAAGTCATTCCTTCCTACTGGTTGCAGGAATTGGGTATGTCTAGTCTATGTGATCTACTGAAACGTGAAAGTTGGACCATAAGGAAGGCTTAAGAAAGGAACTATGATGCTGGAGAAGACTCCTGGGAGTCCCTTGGACTGCAAGGCAATCAAACTGGTCAGTCCTGAAGGAGATCAACCCTGATTGCTCTTTAGAAGGCCAGATCCTGAAGAAGAAACTCAAATACTTTGGCCACCTAATGAGAAGGAAGAAGGACTCATTGCAGAAGAGCCTGATGCTGGGAATGACTGAGGGCAAAAGACAAAGCGGACGACAAAGAATGAGGTGGCTGGATGGAGTCACCGAAGCAGTAGGATGAGCTTAAATGGACTCCAGAGGATGGTAGAAGGCCTGGAAGAACATTGTCATTGGGGTCACAATGGGCTGGACAAGAGTTCATGACTAACAACAACAACAAGTCTGTGAAACGAAGGACTAGGGATGATATGATAGCAGTGTTCCAATATTTGAGGAGCTGCCACAAAGAAGGAAGGGTCAACCTATTTTCCAAAGCACCAAAAGGCAAGGCAAGAAACAATAATGGAAAATAATCAAGGAGAGAAGCAGCCTAGAACTAAGAATTAACTAACTTCCTAACAACAAACCAAATGTCTTGCCTTCAGAAATTGTGGGTGCTCCATCACTGGAGGAAGGAAGAAAGTCGAACTACTATCAGAATATTCTGGTATCTTTCAGTGAAAGCTCTGTTTCCCCAGTCAACAGTTTGATATGCGCCACTTTAAAGAAACAGAAGAAAACATTTGTGAGAAAAGATATTTCCAACTTTTTTAAAAGAATGGGTGAAGCATGGAACAAATAATTTAAAGAAGGTGATCAAACAAGGAAGCACAATTCGCCAGTCCACTGTACATGGATCCACTCATACAGAAATACATTTATAATTTGACAGTGGAAAGGGTATATTATACTGTGAATGTTCTTTGAAAAAAAGAAGTACAATTCACATTCGGTATGGCTTATTGTCAAACCTCAAACGCCATACTTAATGCTCACCAATGTGGCGCTTAGCAACAGTCTTGAAATGAGCTCTATTTGCATTTGATTTCTGTCACTGCTTGGGAAAAAAAAGGAAGTTGCTTTCATCTGCGCTCCTCTTTTTACACTCTTAACCAAAGAAAAAGATACTTTACCTCTTGGGCAGAACAACAAGAGAAAAACATACACAGATAAACACCCCCCAAAAACCAGTTGCCCTTTATGAGTTCCTAATACCCTTTAAGTATATTCCCAACTATGTCTTTCTTTCACAAACCTCGAAAGCTCAAACAATTCCCACATAAAACAGAGAGTAAGGGAGGGAGCAAGGGTGAGAACAAACATTTTAGAAGGTCCGTGTTTTGAAAAGACACCTACGGCTAAAACTAAACATTCACTTAAATGCAGGGCTGTGGGAGCTGTGGGTAGACTTTCCCCCTTTCCTTCTCTGATATCTCAGGAGGGGACCAAAGGAAGTGGAGATTCTCCTGTTTGTAGTACAAGAGGTGCAGATCAGCCCCCACCTAACAAATTTGCCTAAAGCATTAAATATACTCCCCCCCCCTGGGCTACAGATTACTGACATGCACAAACCAACCCACTTCAGAGAGTACCACATTCTATGGCTTGTCGTCAGACATAAGTATTCATTGCTTCCTCCAGGTCTAGGAGACACTTCAATTCCGAAGCAAGCAGCAAGCGTGTAAAATGCCCTCTCAGCGAACCGGTAGTAAACTAATTAGGAACCCACCACTGGAGTATATTAATCACTATATGAAACTGATGCTTTCATAACTTAACCATGGTTAATAATGCCCAGTAATTTGAACCAAGTATAAGTAATGCAACCACAAATTGCAAAAGGGGATTCTGTACATAAAAGGAAGACTTGGGATGAAGCAGATGAGCTAAAGAATAATTCCTCTGCTCACAACACGGGGCACATTATAGGGGAGCTTGAAATATAAAAATGGTTCATGAAGGACAGTTGCCAACTACAGGGTTCCTCTTTTCATAACAAAAATTAATTGCTGCTGGTTGGACGATCTATTCATAACAAATAGAAGGACTTTTAATTGGTCTGCTCGTGTGGCAGTGGTGGGGTCCGGATCCCGTTCCAACTGATGTGGTTGAAATGGGCCCAGCGTCGCCCACATGAAAGCGCTGAAAGCTTTAAAACACATGAAGGAACTTGGGCGGGCCCTCCGGAGCACCGGAACGGAACAGTACCCAGTGCTCTGGGCAGGCTCCGGTATGCCCGTACTGGGGCGTACTGCCTGCAATCCACCACTGTCTTGTGGCATTCTGATTTTCCCAAAAGTGATACGTAGGGTTAAGGTCCTATTTGGCTGCAGATTGCACCTACAGTATTTATGTTTGCTTAAATGTAGAGTCTGGATTGTTAGCCTTACTTCATTGTGTCAACTTCAGAATCACTATGGCCGCTGCCGTATTTACTTTGTTTCATTTCTTAGATGCCACTCATTGGGGCGGGGGGGGGAGAGTTCGAAAGGACTGGAATGCGAACGGTGCCTGAATCCACTAGACAAAGCATCCACCAGATGCAGTGTGTCAACCAAGGTCATGTCAACAAACATCTGCTGAGACCCAGGGAGAAGATCCCACTGGACGGATTGGCTAATGTGACTTAGGACACCAGAGGTGAGTGGAAAGTTCCTATTCTTTTCATTACTCTGAAGCATGGGAATTACCCAGAGGTAGCTTCAACTTTCTAATTGCCAATACAATGTACTTAATAATAAAAGTACATTGCGAAGCCTGAAAGTGTTGTGGCTTGCTGGCGGTCAGCAGAGCTGGCAGCAGAGTTGGACAGTGAAGAGGTCGGGGAGGAACATGGGCCAGTCCTGGGGGTTGAGGAAAGCCCAGACAAGGGCTCTGCATTGGAGGCAGAGAGGGAGTTAAACAGCAGTGAGCCAGAAGAACAGTTGGAGCCTGTTCCCAGTGTGCGCATGCACAGAGCTGCCAGAAGGCAAGAACAACTAAGAAAGCAGGATTGAATTAGGAGTAAAGCCACATCTTGGAAGTGATTGGGCCCTCCCAGAGGAAACAAAAGAGGAACGAACAGGGACTGGGCTTTTGCAGGAAACAATTTGTTCATTCGGTGGTGTCAGGAGTGGAAAGTCCTGTTTGTAATTATAAGAGACTCTGTGTCAAGTTTTGCTTTGCCCTGCATTTGGAAACTAGTCATTTTGCAGTGCTCCAAACAAGATATGCTGCATGTGGATAAGCATTGCTCTGAAAGACTGAAAATTTCACCTGGGTTGATCTCACTGCAGCCACACATGAAGCAGTTAGAAGGTTAGCTTCCTTAGATATCAAATTACAACATCTATCCCATTGCAATTCTGCAGCTCCATATTACGGTGGTTTTATTATGGGTTTACCTTAATTTAATAATATCATATCCTAGATTGCATTGTCCACATGTCTTATGCTTTGTTTAACCTAAATTTGTGTATCAGCGATAGCATAACCTCTGTCGATGCCATACACTAAATCAATCAATCTTTTGCCAGGGCTATTGTGTAGGGGAGAGACACAGAAGATCATGTAATGTCAGGATTCAAACCAATTATATTAAGCTCGACAAACTGAAAAAAGAAGTAGTTATTTCTAAATGATTGTTGTGTATTATGTGCAAACCTGTTTGCCTCTCCCACCACCCCATTATTTTTGCCAATGGCTGACTACATTTTAAGTGTAGTCTACTAATACTTAAGTGGTGACCTCCAAGTCTTGGACAGGGGCAGATATCTGTGACAGCTGTGTTGGTTGCTATGGAGAAATTATTCTGATAGCACCCAGACAGCTGAACTTTACATGCTGAGCAGATGGAGGACATACATACAATGTTTTCCTGTTTCTGAGAATAAAAATAGTGAGATGAAGGGGAAAATATAGCACTGAACATACAAAATGGCACTAATTTCTTTATAGCTGAGCTCCACAAATGCAGTAATAATTAACATAGCAGGCTAAATGTAATATTCAGTTTGTCTCTTTCTAAGTATGGAATTTAAATAAAAAATTAGTTAAATGTGTGGATCTCCAGATTCAGAGGGACTCACCGCAATAATCTCTGGATGAAAACATGTCACATAAATCATAATTGCAGAAATGTATATTTGGACCAAAAACAGCATGTGTCCAGAATACCAACAATTTGGGAGCGACAGTTCCTAACTATCATAGGATTGCTAGGATCAGATAATTCTATGGTCAGAGTATTCCTTTGAATTTCAGTGGTCCAGTAAGTGAAGTGAATAATCTCCCATTCTCTGAGATGAAGGAATCCCATGATATTCCAAGATGCTCTGGAAAATGTAACTGAATTTAACATTTCAGCTCCGTTGCCAAACTGAAATGTGCCCTTGGCACAATAGTTAACCCAAACCAACTTGTCCTAGAAGACTTCTGATGAAGGGGTAGACTGCTACGGGTTTGCCCAGGTTAGCTAATGTTATGGCTGGTTCGGAAAACTTCCAAATCCCACCCCTAGCTGGCCCCACCCACCATGCCTCACCACTGCCAACCCACCACGCCCCTCCCAGGAGTCTCCATGTGGCCCATTTTGGATGTGAGGTAAGTGCAGGTCATGCATGGAAGCTGAGGGAGGGGCAAAAATGGGCCTCCCGGAAGTTCCAGAAGACCAGAAACGCCCATTTCCGGCCTCTGGAGGGCCTCTGGAGCCCAAGGGAGGCAGTTTTTGTCCTCTCAGAGACTCGAGGAAAGCCTCTGCAGCCTAAGAAAGATGAAAATTTCCCCACCACCACTGTGGTGCAGGAGGCCAACTAGGCCATGCCCACCATGGCCACGCCCACTCAGAGAAGCCATTGCTGAAATTTTTGCATTGCAAAATATGTACATTGAAGCTCAAAAACCATTGGAGGATCACTTCTGTAACACCAATAGCAATGGAAATGATGTTATCCGTTCAGTAGAGTCCAGCTCTTGGGCATTCTAAGGACCAGACGTCTTCCCATCTTCTGATCCTATACTACTTTATTTTTCATTTTTCTATGCTCTGGCTGATAGTGTCTAGCCACCATGTTCTTCAACCGCTTGGCTTCCTTTTATCTCTAACTCTTCCAAACATAATTGCTTTTTCCAGCAAATTCCCACATATGACATGGCCAAAGTAAGTGAGATGCAGTTTTGTGATTTTGTCTTCTAGTGACGTGTCTGGTGTTATGTGCTCCAAGTGCTTGCTTGTTAGTCACCTTTGCTGTCCAAGAAATATACAGGAGCCTTCTCCAGCACCACAGGTCAAATGAGGGGATTTCCTTTCCGCCCTCCTTTGTTAAGGTCCAACTTTCAAAACCATAGGTAGCTATGGGGAACACAACAGAGCAAACTAACCTACGTTTGGTTGCCAGAATGATGTCCTGGCTTTTGAACATTCATCTCATGTTCATCATTGTGTGCGACCCCTTTGCAATCCAACTTTTCTTTTGAGCACACCTATAATAGCAATAGCACTTAGACTTATATACTGCTTCATAGTGCTTTACAGCCCTCTCTAATTTACAGAGTCAGCCTCTTGCCCCCAACAATCTGGGTCCTCATTTTACCCACCTTGGAAGGATGGAAGGGTGAGTCAACCTTGAGCCTGGTGAGATTCGAACTGCCAAATTGCAGGCAACCAGCAGAAGTAGCCTGCAGTACTGCAATCTAACCACTGCACCACCACGGCTCTTATAATGCTCATATAAAGCAAATATTTGAGTAGGGTAATTTTCCTTGCAACTACAGTTATTAATTTATAGTGAATTTCTCACTACCCCTGTGATTGTTTTGTAATGTATGTTTCAAAATTGCTAAAACCCTTAGTAACTTTATGCCATCCTGTATTAAAGGGTGTTTTGGTGGGTATCGAATTCCACTTCCACATTAAAGGATGGCTTTAATGACTGTTACTAGAAAGTGGACAATATTATATGGCAAAATATATCCAGCATAATTTAGCTCCTTGACCATTGCTCTTTTTAATTGCCCGAGGGAATAGAACCTGATATATGTTTAATTGTATTGGTTTTATATCATGATTTTCAAAAGACTCTGTGTCATTTTGTTATAAAACCTAGGTATTTTTTATTTTCAAAAAAGGTGGAACTTCTGGCTAAGAAGCGGAGGTACTACATTTCAATGAGTCCTTAATATTAGGATTCAATTCCCACCATTAATCTTTCATTATGTTAGCAGATTAGATCAAATCCCATTAGGCATGCTGGACTGTGACCAATTATGACTTTATAAGATCATTGCAGCTTCTTGAATAGCATCCTGAAAATGACTGTTTGTTGATGCAAGCCACTCAAAACAAAAATTATATATTCATACTATTCCATCTGAGTTGGGAATAGCTCTGTTCCATTCTGCACTACCTTGCAAATATTTTTCAGGAATAACCTAATAACCATCTTACTTTTTAAATCACCCCTTCAAGGGGATAAAGCAGGGATAGTGATTTTAAAATATCTATATTTTGACAATGAGAAATGCTCTTCCCAGGAGCATCTGCCATTTGAAATGAGATCCCCCCCTCCAAAAATCTTTTTACACAAGATGAGTCTGTCTATTGTCTCTACTGTTTCTTTGCACCATCTGTACTTTGAATCATGCGATGATTTTTCAATTCTGGCTTTGATTACATTAGTTTGAACAGCTTGTTCCTGAGAAGCTAAAATAAAGCCTTCAGTTTCTTTCTTTCTTTCTTTTTAATGTTCCAGTTCTAAATCATTGTCAGGTTTTATCTTTATCCACCTTCCCCTCAATCTTTTGTAGAAACAATCTTGTGATGCTTTTTTTTTGCCAGCATTCTGTTTGTGTTTTTATGTCATTATTTCAATAATTATGATTTCTTGTAGATTCAGTAAGTTCCTATTTTAACTCACATCAGTGCTTGTTCTTGACTGTCTTTTACATCATCAGCCAATGCGTGTTTTTTTTTGTCTTTGATGGTTTTTGTTTTACCTAAAGTAAACCTAGGTCTCCATTTTTGCATGCTATCTATTAATATCACTATAGGGATGTAATGCATAGTGAATACTCATCAGTTTTCTTGTTTTTCAGTCCAAACTATCCAGTTCAGCTTGTGTCCAGTTAATAATTCCAGCAAAGTGTCCAGTTAATAATTCCAGCAATAATTCCAGCATACATCCCATGTATGGCCAATGCATTGATGGGTTTGTAGGGCATGTTCAATTTGTCCTTAGCAATTTTCTCACTTTTGGGATGTATTTGTTAATAATCACATTTAACTCAGGGGTGTCAAACTGGTGGCCTGCGGGCCAGATGGGTCTCCCACAGGCCATGCCCACTCCAACTCCAACTCCATGCATGGGAAAAAGTTACAAAATGTCATGTGATGGCAACGTTCCGCTGTGAGTTTGATACCTGGGTTTTAACTTGTCCATGCTTGATGCTGTTCAACTGTAAAATGTCCAGATACATAATTAGGGTTGGTCATATAGTCAGACAGATATTTAGACTTGATTTGGCATTCTTATCCATCTATCAAGTCCTTTTCAAGGACCAGGAATAGCCAGATATTACTGTTTGATGGCTTTAGACTCAGGGTGTCAAACTCAATTTCATTGAGGGTCACACCAGGGTTGTGTTCGACCTTTGAGGGCCGAGCATGGCATGGCTGGGGTGGGCGTGGCCAGGGTGGGTATGGCCAGTTTGACATCTGTTTTCGGCTGCAACAGCCTCCTGCAGCCCTCTGCCAGCAAAAACGGAGGTTGTGGGAGCACAAATGCTCCCCCAAGCTCTGTTTTCACTGTCAGAGGGCTGCAGGAGGCCATCACAGTCGAAAATGGGCCCTCCCAAGCTCCGTTTTCATTGTCAGAGGCACTGTGGGCCCATCCTTTGCTGTTTCCAGGGTAGCCCCACAAGCCAGATCTAAGTACCCTATGGGCCGGATCCAGCCTGTGGGCCTTGAGTTTGACACCCCTTGCTTTAGAGGGATTATCACAAGATGCAAGCTGTTCCAAGCAAAATTGGCTTTTGAAATTGACTAATGGTGATTTTTGTCAATGTCGATGGTATTATGATGCAGTAGATTTTTCAGGATGACAATCAGGCTGCCTATGTTTGCTTTCTTTTGTCTTGGTCATTTTACTTCCATTTGCAGGAATTATTATTATCTACAGCATATCAACAAACTGAGATGACACCATACTGTCTGTATGAATTTGTAAAAGTACACAAGAGACAAATTTTGTGCTTGACACATGTGGTATTACTTGCCACACCTTAGGTACACCTCTTCAATGGCCTCATTTTTTTCCACAGGTGTTATCATTGTGGTTATTCTAAAAATGGCTCTCTGAGAGCATTCTTTTTAAAAAATATTAATTTGTGAGCTTAGATTCTTAATAAGTTTCATAACAAATGTGAATCCCCAATTAATGTTAAAAGTCTTAATAGGAAAGAAGACCACATCAGAGGAATTGAAAAGTTTTTTTCCTCTAAATGTTCTTATTTTTCACAGAAGGCGGCACAACTAGAGAAATAGTTCAGATCAACAAATGATCTCTGAAATGAAAACCGAAAATATTTTACGCTAAATAAGTTCATGTAGAAAGACTCAACAGGGAAAATATGTGTTGTGAACACAGCACACATAAGTTCAATTAAATGTAACATAAAGGCGGATTAAAAAATTTTCATGGTTTGTCATTTTCAAAAGTACAGTTTGGAGGACTGTTACATAAAAAAAGCATTTACTATCATGTACTAGGATAAAGTGCTACTAAGGGTTTGGTCAACATATCTACATCAGGGAAGATTACTGTTGATTGGAAGACAGACAGTAGAAATAATTGTTTGACACACTGAGCCTTCTTAAAATTGTAATAAAGTTAGCAGCCACCAAACAGAAGGAAAGGTATCTGACTTATACAGAACATAGACTTCAGCAGAATACAATATACTGTATCAATGCAGAAATCCATATTATTTATCAATTGTATTGATAGACTTCAAAAGAAAAATACAATGTTAAAATATGAAAGTTCCATGTTTGTGAGAATATATAAACAAAAGGTCCCATTTTTTTCCAAGCCAGTAGACCTATTCTTGGAATTCTGAAAGCATTTAGGGCTCTCTCATTAAATGACTGTGAAATAGTAAAGGTTCCCCTTGCACATACATGCTAGTCGTTCCCGACTCTAGGGGGCAGTGCTCATCTCTGTTTCAAAGAGCCAGTGCTATCCGAAGAGGTCTCCGTGGTCATGTGACCAGTATGACTAAACACCGAAGATACACGGAACGCTGTTCCCTTCCCACCAAAGGTGGTTCCTATTTTTTCTACTTGCATTTTTTACGTGCTTTCGAACTGCTAGGTTGGCAGAAGCTGGGACAAGTAACGGGAGCTCACTCCATTATGCGGTGTTAGGGATTCGAACTGCCAAACTGCCAATCTTTCTGATCAACAAGCTCAGTGTCTTAGCCCCTGAGCCACCGGCTGTCAGGGTAGTTGCAGATAATCACAAAATATCCACTTTTCTCTCATTTTCATTTTTTTTAAAGAAAAAAAGAAAGGCACGTAGGAGACAGAGGGGCTAGCAGAGACTACAAAAATCGTCTGCAAATATCTAGACCAGGGGTGTCCAAACTTGGGAACTTTAAGACTTGTGGACTTCAACTCCCAGAATTCCCCAGCCAGCTGGGGAATTCTGGGAGTTGAAGTCCACAAGTCTTAAAGTTCCCAAGTTTGGACACCCCTGATCTAGACACTCTCTCATCCTTCATGAATGAAATCATGGACAAACATTTATCACACATTCGTATAAAATGTGGACATGCCTCCTAGGACAAAGTAACGTTTGAGTGACCCATCTAGCAGTCTAGATAAGTGATAACAATCATAAGGATCGCCCCTTTGGTTCTACATTAGTTTTCCTGCAGAATAATAAAATAGAAATGCTGGCTGAGGAATTCTGGAAGTTGAAGTCCACAAGTCTTAAAGTTGCTAAAGTTGGAGGGTCCTGACCTACCTGGTAGCTCCTGTATGGATCTAGTAAGGATAAAATCAAACCCTCTGGATGACTAGGGCTTGATTAATTCTCTTCACCCTTATTTGCACTGCACTGTGCAATCTATCTATCTATCTATCTATCTATCTATCTATCTATCTATCTATCTATCTATCTATACATAAATGGCTCTGTCTGTGTGTGTGTGTGTGTTCCAGCATAAGTCTGAAACACCTTCAGCAATTTCAACCAAACTTAGTACACAAATTACTTACTCTCTGGAAACAAATACATCCCTAACACCCCTTGGGGTTCTGTTAAGATACAGCTTGTTGTGCCTTAAAATAGCTCCTACCGTACTGCCTTAAAATGGCTTCCACTGTACAACACTGTGGAGTTGCCATGGTAACAGCCTCACGGTATTCCACAAGGGGACTCCCTCTAGTAAGCGGGAAAATCCAACATATAAAATTGCGGCAACATTCATGGAAGGAGGGTTGGGATAAATGAATACCCAGGCAGCACCGGGTTATCAGCTAGTTATAAATAAAAACAAGTTTGCATTTGTTTTCCTAGACAAGGTTTTCTCCTAACATTTCTATTGCTGCATGCAATGTCTGTAATATAGAGATTTTAAAAAATAATTTCCTACATACTGCATATGTAATGACGCAGGTCTTGAATGAGACCCTAAAGGTATCATTCCACAGAGAAATGTCCAATTACCTGTGTTGGTAATTGTATATCAGTCTAGGAAGCGCACATTCTCTTTAAAATATGAACTCAATAAAATGGTCAGAATGCCAATTGTCCTAGACCAGTGATGGCGAACCTATGGCACGCGTGCCACAGGTGGCACGCAGAGCCATTTGTCAGGGGCTTTATAGGAGAGGGTGAAAAGAGCCTCCCCCACCCACCCCTGGAGGCCCTCCGGAGGCTTCAGGGACCATCCGGAGGCTTCCTTGAAGCCTTCAGAATGCTTAAAACGACACTCCAAGCAAATCGGAAGTGACTTCCGGTTTGCTCAGAGGATTGTTTTGAGTGCTCCAAAGACTTCAGGGACCGTCCGGAGGCTTCTCTGACACCTTCAAAGTGCTCAAAATGACCCTCTGAGCAAACCGGAAGTGACTTCCAGTTTGCTCGGAGGGACGTTTTAAGCGTTCCAAAGGCTTCAGGGACCGTCCAGAGGCTTCCCTGACGCCTTTGGAGTGCTCAAAATGACCCTCCGAGCAAACCAGAAGTCACTTCCGGTTTGCTCAGAGGGTCGTTTTAAGTGTTCTGAAGAGAGTCTTTTTAAGCATTCCAAAGGCTTCAGGGAAGCCTCCAGATGGTCCCTGAAGCCTCCGGAGGGCCTCTGGGGGGGGCGAGGAGGCTCTTTTCGTGCTCCCCAGGCTCCTATAAAGCCTCTGGACACTGGGGAGAGCGAAAAAAACATGTAAAAATGGGGTGTGTGTCATGCCTGTAGTGTGCGCATGCGCACTGCGGGGTCGCGCATTGCATTATGGGTGCGGCACGCCCACACATGACCCCCCTGCGCTCTCCCCACTTGTGGCATGCGAGCCAAAAAAGGTTCGCCATCGCTGTCCTAGGCCCTAAAATGATCCCGAGCCTTGGGTAAAGAAACTTAAGGGTTAAGAAACCGGTTAGATCTTGGTGTCAGGGTTCCAAATAGCATCCAAAATTAAATCAGAGCCTGAGGCAAAGGATTCCTCAAAGTTCCAATTTATTAAGAGAGCCATGTTGGCACATCTGGGAAAACCCGAATCTGAAAGCTTCCCGTTTTCCCCACCCAGTTGAAAGTTCAAGATCCTGCCCCCACACCCACAAATCCATCACATGATCCAATCTTCCACTGTCATGTTGGCAGTTCCACCCATCCAGTTTCAGTCAGGTGCAGAGGTGCAAAGACAAAGGATGACCTTGGCTTTCTAGAAAGAACTTTGTTACGGCTACGTATCATCTAACTCTGTTCAATCCCCCCCTCCCATTTTCCCATAATAGAAAATGCATAGTAGAATAATAGAAAGTGTGGCAGGCCAAAGACCCAAAAGGAAAGACGGCTGCAGGCCTGACACTTGGGTTAAGAAACTGATTAGATCTCAGAGGTTCTTAACATATGGTAGCGCTAAGCAGCTCTAGATCAGCCCATGAAAAGCAAATTGAGAAAGCTACCATAAATGACCCCTATTAAAGAGAGTTTAAGTGGCCGCATCTCCCCTTTAAAATCTACACAGGCTAAGCCCTCTGTCCTTTGCTCTTTCTCTTCTCAACATTTGCCTATCGCCGCCAATAAGCCAACTTCACTCACAGCGTTAAAAAGAAAAGTCACTTAAAACTGCTGACATTGCTTCGGGGATAAATTTGTCCTATTATCCCTCTTCCTCTTTTAAAAGCGCGCCTATGCAGTGAATGCCAGGGCTTTTGTCACTCTTCCGAGTTGAATGCAGTTCAGAGGAGCCCTTACACAATGCCTCCTTTGTCTTCCTCCCGCTAATAGCGCTTGGGTGTAGGTCATCTGCATCATTAACATTTTGCAGCCGATGTACGTTTGCACAAGTCCAGACCCGGTTCTTGGCTGGAGCTGCGGAGTTCTTTGTCATTATTTTCAAAACCCGCACACACAAAACCTGCTCGTCCACACACACACACAGCCACCCTTCTCTCCCAAGTGGAGCCTTCACCCAAATATATTTAAGGGTGAAACTATTAGATACACAATTGGTGAATTAATGTCAGGAGGACTGCTGCTGGCAGCTCATCCATTTTTGATATGCCACTCAGACAAATGAAACATAAGCCACCCCAGAACAAGGGGACCTTTTGACAGTTCAAAGGAAACCCCTATGGGTGGTTTCCTCTTGAAGCCACACTAAACAGGCCCGAACTCCTCAGCGGGAAGCTGCCGGTGTCTCATTAACCCCTAAACAGGCCCGGCATGAGTTTTCCTTTTCAGCTATAATTATGCCATGAGATTCCTGTTAGGCTGCCCTGAATGGCAACACTGTCACCGGAACATTATCAGCGTTCCCTCTTCTAATTGAAAAGCAGATTAGGTCCCCATGTTAATTAGCCTCAGTGCCCGCCCACTTTGCATGCATTATGATTGCCTCTTAAATACTTAGGTTGTCGAAATCCCCCCAGAAAAGCCAGGCAGACTTAATTGTGGTAACCTGCAAATTAAGTTTAATTTACTTTGAATTTACCGGTTTAGCAGGCTCATTTGATGGGTGTTAATGTGCTGGCAAATTAATTATCTGAATTAGCCATGCCTGGTGGAGTTTTGCAGATGAATATATATTGTACACCGGTCTATTAATAACAGACAAACAGAAGTGGATTAATGAAAAGATTAGGCTGAAGTTCTGCCTTATTACTGGAGAAAGGGGATCTCGCACGAATTCAAATATCGTCAACTCGAGTGCAAATACAGGGAGGGAATACAAACAAATTGGAATTTATTGTTCTCCGTGGTGTGCCATCTAGAAGAAACTGTAAAACATATCCCATGAAATATTTGATAAAAGGAAGCTCTTCTAGGCACTCAAGGAGAACACTTCTGCCAGCAGACAAATTCCCATTAGCCAGTGTCTCTATTCCAGACTGTAAATATGTAAGTACTTTCCAGGAGTGCATCTGCTACAGAGGAGGGAGGTGGAGTGGGAGGGAGGATTTGTGTGTTGATAAATACATTAGAAATAATATCTCATATATTAATTCCATGGTCCACTTTGTTGGTGCACGGAGGCAGAAAAAGGGCTTTCTCCTATATTTCATTTCTAACCACTGTCTCCACCTTGAAGTCCTAGGCAGAGAGAGAATGGCAAGAAAACTGTTCTAAGAGCTCGTATTTCCCCCTTTCTTTTGCATAAACGAAGGGAAAGAGACAGACTCTTAAAATAAAGGTAGACTTGGTCTTGTAAATACCTCTAATCACCCAACTCTGAAGAAACTAGAGACCAGGACTGATGGACAGCCAGAAAAAAAGCAGCGCCAAATATTCATCTTCTCTGGCTCTTATTATAAATATTGCCAAGGATTTCTGGGAATAAGGCAGAGGTGGTATCCAGCCAGTTCTGACAGGTTCTGGAGAATGGATAGCAGAAATTTTGAGTAGTTCGGAGAACTGGCAAATAGGCTGGCCCCACCACCTCTCAGCTGATCTTCTTTTGTTGCCCTGAACAGGAGAACGGAGCTGGAAAGCAGGTTAGTGGGGTGGGGAGAGACTGGGGATTTTGCAGTAACCTTCCCTGCCATGCCCACAGAACCTGTAGTAAAGAATTTTGAATCCCATCACTGGAATAAGGTCCATTACCATGAAAAGTGAGGCACTATCTAACCTAAGCAAAGGATTTTCTTCCACCACCACAACCTGAATTCAAATTCAGGTACCCCCATGTAAACAATTGGAAATTATTGATTTATAAACTGCCTCTTAGAGTTGGACCAGAGGTGGGTTCCTACCAGTTTTGCTCGGTTCAGTCAAACTAGTAGTGGTTTTCCAGCCTGGGTCGCCGGAACTGGCAGCGACCCAGGCCTACCACATTTCTGAACCAGTTCTCCGGTCCCCTGGCATTCACAGATCTATTTTGGGTAACTGCACACATGTGAGGAGCACGTGTCTGGTGCATGCCCGAGTGAAGTGAGTGTGTGCACACAAAATTGCATGTGCACTGAACCAGCAGTAATGCCAGCAGGAACCCACCCCTGAGATGAACATGACTGGACAGTAAATATTTCCACTATTGTGTCAACTCTAGGGAGTGGTTATCATCTCCTTTCTTAGCCGAAGGAGCCAGTATTGAACCAAAAAACTTACATGGTCACGTGTCCAGCATGACTACATACCGAGAGGCACAAAATACTATTACCTTCCCACTGAAGTGATACCTATTTATCTACTTGCATTTGCATGATTTTAAACTGGTAGATGGGCAGGAGAATGGAAGCAATCAAGATCTTATAAGTACTCTCCAGTCCAGTCCAATCCTTTGCAGAAAGATCTATTGCCGTACCTGAGGTTTCCATTTCCAGCTGGGTGGCATAAAATTAAGCTTTGCTCCTAGCACCAAAGCCAGAATTGAGAAGACAGCAACAGACAGTGAGCACCGCATATGCAAAGAAGCTGAAGAAACAGTGGACCACCTAGTAAGCTGCTGCAAGAAGATCTCACAGACTGACTACAAGCAGCGGCATGACAAAGTAGCAACAATGGTGCATTGGAAGATCTGCAAGAAATATCATTTGCCTGTAAGCAAGAACTGGTGGGACCCTAAAATAGAAAAAAAGTCATAGAAAATGAAGAAGTTAAATGGCTCTGGGAGTTCAGAATTCAGACAGACAGGCACTTGCCACAAAACACCCCAGACTTAACAGTTATTGATAAGAAAGAGGAAAAAAGTCTGGATAGTGGATGTGGCAGTGCCTGGAGACAGCAGAAGAGAAGAGAAAGAATTGGAGAAGATAACAAAATACGAAGACCTAGAAATAGAAATAGAATGACTGTGGTAAAGGCAAGCAAGGGTAGTACCAATAGTAATAGGAGCCTTGGGTACACTCCCAAAACAACTGAAGTACCACTTGAATACCATTGGCATTGACAAATTTGCCATCTGTCAATTGCAGAAGTGGCTTTATTTGGAACAGCTTCCATCCTGAAATGATATCTGTAACACCGTCATTGGCCTATCCCAGGTCCTTGGTAAAATAGAAATAGAATGACTGTGGCAAAAGCAAGCAACAGTAGTACCAGGGGTGAAATGCTATTAGTTCGTACCAGTTCGCACAAACCGATAGGGATGACTGCCGTTGGTTCTGCGAACTAGTAGTAAAAAAAGCTTTCAAGGACCGTGCAGCTCACAGCTGAATTGTGCAATCATTGGAATCTTTTTTTCCTCACTTTTTAAAGCATTTTTTCCTGCCTATTCACTCAAACTGGCAGGAAAAAATGCTTTAAAAAGTGGGGGGGAAAGATTCCATGACAATCAGCAGTGGCGTGCAATCGTGGGAACTTTTTTTCCATTTTTTAAAATAACTTTTTACTACCAATTTGCCCAAACCGGTAGTAAAAAAATGCTTTAAAAAGTGGGGGGGGGGAAGGTTCCCACGATCGCACAGTACAGCTAGACCTTTTTTTTTCCACTTCTTAAAGCATTTTTTACTACCGGTTCGGGCGAATCGGTAGTAAAAAATACTTTAAAAGTTAAAAAAAAGTTGGCTACGCCCACCCAGTCACATAACCCCACCACCACCAAGCCACACCCACCAAGCCACACCCAGAGAACCGGTGGCAAAAAATTTTACATTTCACCACTGGGTAGTACCAATAGTAATAGGCACCTTGGGTGCAATCCCAAAACATCTGGAGCACCACTAGAATACTATTGGAATTGACAAATTTGCCATCAGTCAATTGCAGAAGCTAAATTAGAACAAGTAAAAGAGAGGAAAGAAATAGCCAAAAAAAGCTGCATTTTACAATCCCTATAAACCCATTCTGTCTATATATGCTTTGGGATGTATTAATACTTTCTCCAGTCTGGGGACATCTGCTAACTTTGTTTAACAAGATGTCAATAGCATGTCTTCAAGGTAATGATCATCATATGACTAAATCATTCCGCATGCCTACAGAAAGAATAAAGCAAGAGTACAACAAGGGAACTTCAAATACATCAGGGTGTGATTTTCTGTTATTATTTTATTTTTCACTGCTATTTCTCTTCCCTCCCCACTGCCTTCCCCTTTCTCAGGTGAGTTACTACGTGTATCATATAATGAATACAAATTAATTCTTGAGATGTGAAATAACTTCCTTGCAAACGGGAGTTGCGGGGGGAGGGGGGAGATACACACCTCCAAAGAAGTAGAATTCTCTGACATATAAGCCAAAGGCAGATGATTTCTATATTTACATATAACATGCGGTACACTGACTGCATACCACCCTGACAGTCTAGTTTATTCCATTCATAATTTATACAACAATCTTACCACATGTGTAACTAGTTTGCCTGGTAATAAGGTGCCTGGGAGATTAGCTTCCCCATTATACTCTGTCATTAAGAACAAAAGATTTTCATTTTTAATTCCTTGTTTCTTTCGGGTTGATTTTGTTTCTTATTGCTCACCTCCTTCTAAGAAAAACTCTTTTCCTTAAGTCACGATGACAGAGAGGTAAGAAGAAAAGCAGTGGAGAACTTCTGAAAACAAAAAGATGCTTTTTTAAATAGACTTCAATCCCAGAATTTCCTATATCATTGCTGACATTTGGCGATGGCAGTGGTGGGGAGTTTGTGCAGATGAGGTGCAAGTACTATTACAAAAGAAAAGAAATGTCAAAATAAATAGCTTCAGAACAGCACTTGCTCCTGGAAAAATGAATACAAAGATTTCAAGGATAAACCTAAAGCAATGATCAAATGTGAAATTTAAAGAAGACAGTTCAAATCATGAACAGGAAGTTGGTTGCCAAGAGAGTCACGATAAACAGAAGGAATTATCAGAATTGATTCCCCTATGTATGATATTGGTTAATCACACTTCAAGGAATGGGGGAATGGGGGAGCATACATACCAGCTCATTGGTAAAACTTGTGTATCATCTCTAACTAAAAAAGGTTTCATTCATACTTTCAGTTAGATGCAATCACACTCTTCATACAAAGTCATTGTGTGATTTCCATTCATAACAATTATTATGCAGGGCCCAGAAAAGGACTAAAAATACATTTAAAGGCATAAGAAGGAAAGAAAGAAAGAAAGAAAAAAAGAAAGAAAGAAAGAAAGAAAGAAAGAAAGAAAGAAAGAAAGAAAGAAAGAAAGAAAAAGAAAAAAAAGAGAGAGAGAGAGAGAGAGGCAGGCAGGCAGGCAGGCAGGCAGGCAGGCAGAGACAGAGACAGAGACAGAGACAGAGACAGAGACAGAGAGAGTGTCATGCTTCTGTAGGAGCCTGAATCTGTGGAGGAAGATGAGCTGGAGCTGGAACCAACAAACATCAAGGGAGTGGCTTTGTTGGCTTCGGAGGAATGTGGGGAGGAACAGGCCAAGGCAGCCCAGGATTGGGAAGGCTTGTTAGCAGGGAGGAACAGGGGCAGGATAATCGAGAGAGGGCAAGCAGTGGACAAGAGGAGCGACGGAGCTCAGGCAATGAGCAAGGACCTCCCCATCCCGATCCCTGAGCAAGGAGAGTGAAGAGAAGGTGGCAACAGCACAGACCAACCTGATCACTTGAGTGGAGAGTGCCCTCTTCACAAGGCAAACCTGGGGACTGAGATTTAAGGAGACTCTGTGGGGAGGGGCATTTGTCGGGAACAAATGTTGAACATAGAGTTTGGTGTGCCGGTACAGACATTGAAAGTTTGCTGGACTGCTTGTTTCTTCCTTACTTCGTGGACTTAGTGCTGTGTCCCGGACTTCGTGGACATAGTACCATGTCTCTTACTTGGTGGACTCCTTGTTTGCTCCTTCTTTCATGGACTCGTTTCCCTGGTCCTTTGTTTTGCTGAACTGGGTTTAGCCAGAGGCTGCCATGTGTGTTTGTGTTTGTGTTTGTGTGTGTGTGTGTGTGTGTGTGTGTGTGCAGTTTGCTCTGGGTCTTGCCAAGAACATGGGAACGTTTAGGGGAAAATATGGAGCATTAAAGGTGAATTTGAACTCTCAGCTGGCTGTGTGATCTTCATGCCTTGTTCCGGGTCATCACAGAGAGAAAGTAAGTAAATAAGTAAGTAAATAAGTAAGTAAAAAGAAAGAAAGAAAGAAAGAAAGAAAGAAAGAAAGAAAGAAAGAAAGAAAGAAAGAAAGAAAGGAAGGAAGGAAGGAAGGAAGGAAGGAAGGAAGGAAAAAGAAAGAGAAAAGAAAGAAAAAAGAAAGAAAAAAGAAAGAATAAAAGAGGAAAGAAAGAAAGAAAAAAGAAAGAAAAAAGAAAGAATAAAAGAGGAAAGAAAGAAAGAAAAAAGAAAGAAAAAAGAAAGAATAAAAGAGGAAAGAAAGAAAGAAAGAAAGAAAGAAAGAAAGAAAGAAAGAAAGAAAGAAACCTAGCTTACATCAACAGTAGTTTGCACTAATACCTAAATGTTCTATCTTCCTATCACAACTTTCATAGCCTTCCAAATCCTCTTGCCCCATTCATTCCTCCCTTATATCAGGGATGGGCAACTATAGTCCCTTTGGGTGGCTCAGGAATTCTGGGAGTAGAAGTCCACAGGTTGTAAAGGAGCCATATTGTAGTTGCCCATCTCTGCTTTAGAGTAAATGTCTGTTTTGCAGTCCTTCTGTCTTCATTCTCTATATAACCAAACCATCTCAAAATGTTTATCTTACACATGTGGGAAGATTGGTCGTAAAATGGGGCAAAATTCACTTAACAAATGTCTCACTTAACAACAGAAAATTTGGGCTCAGTTGTGGTCATAAATTGAGGATTATCCATACAGCATTCTAACTACTGTGTCATCCTGGCTCCTTAATAATTAATTGATTAATTATCCAAGCTTATCTCCTTCACTTTTTTTTTTCCAAATCAGCAAATGTTCAATCAACTTTCTTTCTCACGTTAATATATTTCTCCGTGATTTTTGAAAAGCAGATGTCTGGGTGGCACACACCCCTATCTGGAATAAAGTCATATTGCATTCCCCCAATTTTGTTGGTGGTTACTTTTTATTTATCTCCTTTCATTCAGAATTTTCCCAGATACTTTCACCGATACAGTTTTTGCCTTTACTCTTACTCTCTCACACACACACCTTTGTATACAGGAACAATAATAGTGTTCTTCCAATTGTGGGTCACAAATGCGGTCTTCACACACATTAAACATCTCACACAACTTCTGCATAAGTAAACCACATCCATATTTTAACATTTTCCTTTTATACCATCTTCACCTGAAGCCTTACCATTTTTCTTTAGCATTCTCTAGGCCTTTAAAAGTTTCCTTCCATGCTTTTTTCTTCTTGGATGCTAACATTTGTGGGTTACATTTAAATTCCACTCTTTGGAAAACACTCTCTTTCTTAAATAGTCTATCCACGTTCTCTCAATTCAGAATAAGAGAATAAGAATTGGAAGGGACCTTGGAGGTCTTCGAGTCCAACCCCCTGCTCAAGCAGGAGACCTTCTATACCATTCTGGATCAATGAGTGTCCAATCTCTTCTTAAAAACCTTCCAGGGAGTGTGCCCCAAATAAAGGTTTACCCCACACAATTTCATGTTCTTTGTTTTTAATTTCATTCACTCCTTTATGACATAATTGTCTATGGAGATTTTCAGTCATCCAGGTCATGATTGTCCTAAAGGTGCTTTTTCAGGAGGCAACTGGATTTTCTGGTTTTTTTTTTTTTCATCTGATCCTCTTGTGATGACTTCCATCCTCAGAAGGTGAATGTTATCATCTAGTCAAGTTAGACACTTTCTGGAAGGAACTTGCTTGGCAATTTGTTTACCTTATAGATTCCCCAAAGATGCTTTTTCTAGAGGCAACTGGACTTTCTGCTTTTTCTTTGAAGACATTTTGCTTTTTGGATGAGATGCAAAATGTCTGCAAAGAAAAAAAAAACCCCAGAAAGTCTAGTTGCGTTTTGAAAAAGCACTTTTGGGACAACCATGACCTGGATGACTGAGAATCTCCACAGATACCTAGTGGATGGTATCACTACAATGTCAAGCCACTTTTAGAGGATCGGTAGTTTTATTTTAGGAAGGTACTGTCCATATCTTCTCCTTAGTCAGGAAGGTAATAGCAGACCCAAAACCAGATTTTTGTTTTGCTTTCTTTTATTCCTCCCGTTATTTTAAGCCAGATGTTCTCTTCAACGTTGCCGTAATCATTGCCATAATTTCTCAACACAAAGGAATATTTTCCGTACACAGTGAATCTCTTCCTTCCTTTTTCTTGCTTTACTTCTTCAGAACAAATTTCTATCGCTCTGTACCAATTGCAGGAGTCATCCCGCTAGGTTTCTTTTACACCTATTAAATTATATTTGTCTGGAATAAGACTCCCCATACTGAAAGAATACATTTCCTAGTTAATGCCAAGTGGGCCCTGAATCTTAAAGCAGGCTTTTCAACGCTCATAAAATTCCAAGTGCAAAGATAGGGTTTCATCTCGTCTGTGTCTTGTCCTTGTTTTTGAAGAAGTGTGGGGAAAGACGAGGCTTGACACGAAAGGAACGTCCAACTCTATTTTATTCGCAATTAACCAACAGTAAGCAATACAGGAGAGAAGCGCGCGTTCTGTAGTCTGACAGCTATTTAAGGGAAAGCTGTCAGGCCGAAGAACCAATCAGCAGGCCAGATCAGCCCGCCTCAGCCATGCCGCGCCTGATTGGCTAAGGCGCAGCATGGCTGTTGCTGGCTGACAACAGGGGGAATTCCCCGGTCGTAGGTCGGGGAGGAAAGGATACAATACTCCTTCCCCCCCAGCGAGTACGCATGCGTAGCCGTGGAGCATGCGTAGTCGCGAAGATAGGCTGGGCGGCGACGGACACGCCCAGAACGCCTCAGAACTGGGCAGACCGTCGGAGAAGGAGGTGGTGTCCGTGGGAGCTCCTCCCTGGAGGGAGTGGAGCTCCGGGCGCCATCTTGAAGGCCTACCCCAGCCGGAGGAGGAGGAGGCGGAGACTCTGGAACAGGTAGGCAGGGCCGGGGTGGCGCGGCCGCTGACGGGCTTGAGTCAGGGAACTTTGAATTGTTGC
The DNA here is from genome assembly GCF_964273705.1 of Natrix helvetica. Lineage (NCBI taxonomy): Eukaryota > Metazoa > Chordata > Lepidosauria > Squamata > Natricidae > Natrix > Natrix helvetica. Next base: position 14,320,436 of record NC_138549.1, on the reverse strand, counting down.
GAGGGACAGGCTGGCCTGATTGAGGGAAGGCCAAAGTCGGTTGCAACGGCGGAGTTGGTAGCCCAACGGGGGCTGAAACGATGGAGGGCTGTGGAAGGCGGAAGGCGCCTGGAACAGTCTCTGGCGAAACTTCTTGCGGCCTGGGCAACTGCCACGGCTGGGGAAACGGGTGCGGCGCCAACCCCAGGGCCTCGGGTGGAATTGGCGAGGCCGACTCTGCGGGGTTGTTGTGTGGATCCAAAAGTTCGCGGCGCCTTAATTGATCCACGTGGCGGCGCCAGTCTGCACCGTCGGCGGTCCGGACCCTGTAAGAGCAGGGGCCGGTTACAAAAGTGACGGTGGCAGGCACCCACTTAAAATCCCCGGAGAAAGCCCTAGCCCATACTGGGTCGCCCTCACGGAAGGAACGGGGAGGGGGCCCCAGGTTGCTCGGCTGTGCCTCAGAATAGGTTGGGTGCAACCTATCTAAGGTGGTCCGCAGGCGCCGGCCCATCAGCAGCTCAGCTGGGGTTTTGCCGGACAAGGGACACGGGGTGGAATGCTGAACCAGGAGGTAAGCAGCCACCCTCGTGGGCCAGTCGCCCTTGTCCATTCGGCCAAGGGCGTCTTTGGCCGAGCGGACAGCGCGTTCCGCCCGGCCATTGCTGGCCGGATGATAGGGAGCGACGAGGGCATGCCTGATGCCTTGGGAGGCCAGGAAACCCTGGAACACGGTGGACGCAAACTGAGGACCATTGTCCGACACAACGACGTCTGGCAAGCCGTGGGTGGCAAACAGGCGCGTCAGTGCTCGGACAGTGGCCTCGGCTGTGGTGGAGGTCATGATGATGAGCTCCACCCAGCGCGAGTAAGCGTCCACCACAACCAGGAAAACCTGACCTCGGAAAGGCCCGGCGAAGTCTAGGTGGAGGCGTGACCATGGGCCGCGGGGAATCTCCCACTCCCGCGGCGGGGCCGCCGGAGGCGCTGGACGGGAGACCTGGCAGGTCGAGCACCTGGCAACCCAGGTAGCTATCTCGTCGTCCAGGCGGGGCCACCAGACATAGCTGCGCGCCAATGCCTTCATGCGCGCTATGCCAGGGTGGCCCTCATGGAGGCGAGACAGCACCTGGTCACGCAGAGTGGGTGGAATGATCACCCTGTCCCCCCACAGGAGGCACCCACTGTGAAGGGACAGCTCTAATTGCCTGGCCTTGTAGGGGCGGTGGCCGTCGGGCACCGGCCCCCCAGGCCACCCCCGCAGAACCCAGGTCATCACCTGGGAGAGGGTGGGGTCGGCCAGAGACGCTGCTGCCACATCGCCCGCAGAGAGCGGCAAGGCGAGGTCTGCAATGGCCAAAACAGACATGCAAGGCACTGTCTGAGGGTTGGGGACGGGCAAGGGGCAGCGGCTGAGGGCATCAGCATGCCCTAGCTGCTTGCCAGGGCGGTAGACCAGGGCATACGAGTATGCCGCTAGGAACTCCACCCAGCGTGTCATCCGGGGTGACAGAATGGGAGGGGTCGGACGGTCACCGGCCAGAAGCCCAAGGAGCGGCTTGTGGTCAGTGAAGAGCGTGAAATGCCGTCCGTAGAGGTATTCGTGGAACTTTTTAACCCCGGACACGGCAGCCAGAGCCTCCTTGTCGATCTGGCTGTAGTTCCTCTCCGCTGGAGAGAGTGTCCGGGAATAAAAAGCTATGGGGGCTTCTGAGCCGTTGGGAAGGACGTGGCTCAGGACAGCCCCCAAACCCACGGGGGAGGCGTCACACGCTAGAGTCAGGGGCATCCTGTCACTATATTGGACTAGGACTGCCTCTGACGTCAGCATGTCTTTGACAGCCGCGAACGCATGCGCTTCGCGGCTGCCCCAGCGCCAGGCTGCCGATCGGTCGAGCAACCGATGCAGCGGCTCGGCTAGTGACGCCTTGTGTGGCAAAAATGGCGCGTAGAAATTTAAAAGCCCCAAGAACGACTGCAGCTCCGCCTTAGTGGCGGGGGTGGGGGCGTTCTTGATGGCTGCGACTTTTGTAGGGGTGGGGTGGATTCCGTGGGCATCTATGGAGAAGCCGAGGAAATCCACTTTAGGCACAGCAAATGAACATTTGCTGCGCTTTAATTTGAGACCCGCGCCCCTAAAACGGTCGAGGACCTTCCCCAGTACTTCGAGGAGTCCTGAGCGGCTGGATGCAGCGATCAGGACGTCGTCGAAATAGGGTACAACGCCAGGGAGCCCATGGAGCAAACGCTCCATGAGGCTCTGGAAGATCCCCGGGGCCACGGAAACGCCGAATTGGAGGCGGCGGCAACGGAAAGCCCCTCGGTGGGTGACGATAGTCTGCGCGGCCGCCGCTTCGTCATCCACCGGGAGCTGCTGGTAGGCCTGCGCCATATCCAGTTTCGCGAAAATACAGCCCTGCCCCAGGGAGTGGAGCAGGTGCTGTACTACAGGGACTGGATAGGGGTTTGCCTGAAGGGCCAAATTGATGGTGGATTTAAAATCGGCGCAGAGGCGTATTGAGCCGTCGGCCTTCACTGGGACCACTATAGGGGTCTCCCAACGTGAGTAGTCCACAGGCTCCAATACGCCCTGCGCCAGCAAGCGGTCAATCTCCTCATCAACTTTGGCCCTTAAGGCAAAAGGCACCCTGCGGGCCTTCAGCCTAATGGGAGCAACCTGGGGATCTAAGTTAAGAGAGATGGGGGTGCCCTTGTATAGTCCCAGCTGGCCGTCAAAGACGTCCGCGTAGGCGGAGATGACAGCCGCTACGTCAGGGGGCGTGTCTGAGATGGAGTGCACCCCCTGCACGGAGAGACCCAGGGCGGGGAACCAATCTAGACCCAATAGAGCGGGGAGGGGCTTTTCCACCACTAGGATTGACAGGCACCCCGAAAACCCCCCGTATTCCACCCTGACTGTATGGCAGCCCAGGGTTGGGATAAGTGACCCCTGATAGTCCCTTAAGGCCACGGGGCTAGCAGACAGCTGGCGTTTAAGGACGCCGGGGCATAGTTTTTGAAAGTCTGCCCAGGCAATCAAGGAGCGGGACGAGCCGGAGTCCACCTCCATCACGCAAGGCGCGCCCTCAATGAGGACTGACGCCTTGATTCTGTCCGCACCTGCGGAGGCCTGGTAGATCGCCTCAGCAGGGGCAGCTGCTGGGCCTGGCTCCACTGTGTAACAGTTGGCCTTCGAGCGCGGCTGGCGGCGGGGCTGCTGCTGCGGTCCGGCTGTCATCTGCTGGCCTGTGGCTCCCTGGGATGGTGATGGTGGTAACACAGCACGGCAAACTTGGGCCAGGTGCCCTTTTTTCGAACACCGGCGGCAGATGGATGCCCGGAACGGGCAGGCTGACCGGTCGTGGCTGCCACCGCAGCCAAGACAGGCTGTCACAGTCTGGCGCGGAGGTCGCGGATTGCGGCGTCTTTGCAGTTCTGCCAGGCGAGCCACGAGTTCCTCCTCTTCCTCAGCCGGGCTCGGAATGGGCACCAGCTGATCTATGAGGCAGGTCTGCGCTGTGGACGATTGAAACGGGTGGCGGTCCATCTCAGCAACAGACTGCTCCGACAACTCCGCCGCCCGTGCCTCAGCGACCGCCTCTGACAGGGTGATTTCTGGCCGAGCCAGGAGACGCCTCCTCAGCCGGCGGTCCCTGATGCCGCTGACGAATTGTTCCACCAGATTGTCCTCCAAGTCAGGAAACTCGCAGGGAATGGCTGTGGTCCGCAAGGACTGGAGGAACTGGCTGACGTCTTCGTGCGGCTTCTGGACGCACTGACGGAAAGCGTATCGCCTGGTGATCTTCGATGGGGTCGGGGCGTAATGTCCCTTCAACTTGGCCATCAGCGTGTCCCAGTCGAGGTCGTGTACTGGCACTGGGGCTGCCAACGCCCGGGCGGCGTTGAACATCGGGGTTCCGCAGCTACTGAGGAAGAAGCTGCACTTCTCCTCCATCGGGATACCCCGTTTCCCGTTGGCTCGTAGGAAGCATTCGAATCGTTCCAAAAACCCCGTCCATCCTTCTCCGTCGGTGCCGAAGGGAGCGAACGGGGGAAGTGAAGACATAGCGGCTTGGAGTTGTGCGGCTCGGGGAGCTAAACTCAAGCGGCTGTGTAATAGAGGTCGGATTCCGTTAGGGTCGTCGCCTCAGCAGGATCCCATCCTCGTCGCCAGTGAAGAAGTGTGGGGAAAGACGAGGCTTGACACGAAAGGAACGTCCAACTCTATTTTATTCGCAATTAACCAACAGTAAGCAATACAGGAGAGAAGCGCGCGTTCTGTAGTCTGACAGCTATTTAAGGGAAAGCTGTCAGGCCGAAGAACCAATCAGCAGGCCAGATCAGCCCGCCTCAGCCATGCCGCGCCTGATTGGCTAAGGCGCAGCATGGCTGTTGCTGGCTGACAACAGGGGGAATTCCCCGGTCGTAGGTCGGGGAGGAAAGGATACAATAGTTTTAACTTGATTGCCTCCATTTTCATAGTTGCCCTAATGCAGGGGTGGGCTTCAAAAATTTTGCAAGGGGTTTTCTGCCCAGTTGGGGAGTGGGCGTGGCCTAGTTGGCCTCCTGCACCACAATGGGGAGAGGATTTGTGCCCTTCCCGGGCTCCGAAGGCTTTCCTCGAGCATCCGGGAGGGTGAAAATGATCTCCCCAGGCTCCAGAGGTCCCCAGGAGGCAAGCAAGAGGCATTTCCAGCCTTCCCAAACTTCCATTAGGGCCATTTTTCACTCTACCCAAGCCTCCGTGCGCACCTGCATCCAAAATGGGCCATGTGGGGACTCCTGGGAGGGGAGGGCCCAGCTAGGAGTGGGATTTGGGGGTTCTCCGAACTGCACAGAATCTTAGCTAGAGGTTCTCCTGAACCCCTGCAAATCCCCAGCAGCCCACCCCTGCCCTAATGTCTCCAAACAAGTAATTTGTCCTCAAACTGAAACTGATTTTAATGCAAGACCAAAATCTGACAAGGCAAAATACTGACACTGTTATATGGAAGGGGGGAAAGGATCGGATAAGAAAGTGTATTGGCGTGTCAACAAAGGGTATACTATGTGTCTGGAGAGGTTCTGAAGCAGAGGTTTGCCTAGACAGCAGTAAGACAGGAATCAATTCTTCTGATCCTGAAGGTGTTTTTGTGCAATTGTTCTGTTAGATCCACTTATAGGAAGAGCTCAGAGAGTGGAATTTTAGGCTGACTGTCAACAACTGAAAAACATAGCTAACAGAGGAAAGTGAGTGATGAAAAAGAGAAGAGGGAATTCCAAAAATACATATAAGACAGAGGCAGATTTCCTTTTGCTAGAAAGCATAAAAACATATCTTTGCAATCGTTGGCTGGTGGGTTATTCCCCCCCACCACCACTCTTTTTTTCAGAGTAGCCCTTAAGAACTAAGCTTTGCAGGGACCCTTAAGACACAAGCAAATGTTTGTGCTGTAATTAATAACGTTATTCAACATTCTTCCATCTCATGTCTCTCTAAAATCAGCACAGAAATTCTACATCCACCGCGCTTCTCGCCAGCTGCATCTGTTTGTAAAAACTCACCTTACTTTATCTTGAAATCCTTTCAATAGCCTTACTGGGATGAAGATGCAAATTTGCATCCAGCTGGGAAGAAAGGGATGACTGAGTAGGAAGCAGCCACAGGACTAGTCTTACTTCAAAGGTAAAGATGCCCTCAGGTTGAACTCAGCTTCTGGTGATTAGGTGGACACCATCATCCTGCTTTCCTGGCAACAGTACAGAAGTGGATTGAGATGGTCTTTTTCCTAGATCTTTTTCAATGTCTCACTCACTAAGCTATTACAGTCCTTATGTTCCCTGGCATTTTCTGTGGAAAAGACTAACTAAGTCCAACCCTGATTTACCAGTGAATCCAAGGCCTGCCATCTGCTGAGATAATAATGACTTTAGCTTTCTACAAAAAAATGATCTATCTGAGCAATGTAAATGCACTTAATAGTCATACCAGTGATGGGGAATAAACCCGCCATCCTGGGCCCAATGTTTGGGAAGCCAGGCTCTGCCTGTCACAAGCCAGGACAAAGATGGAGTGATGGGTGAGGAGTAAGACCTCCTTAAAAAAAAACTTGGTCCAGCTGGCCCGGCTGGTAGCACCTCGTAAGGGCCCCTTTCCAGGGTTACAGGAGAAGACGGTCAATGGTTTTGAAGGCGGAAGAGGGCTTTACACCCCAACAGCAGATAAAGCAGCAAGAACCATCTCCTAGGAGAAGGGAGACTCTGATTACAAACCTCCACTGCCTTGTGGCTCTATCCACTAACTGGAAAAGGCTTCAGGAGTCAACCTCAAGGCAAAATCCGGAGCCAGAGTCCTGGAAGCAGTTCACGACTGTGTACAACCATGTTCTGGTAACCCCTGAGATAGAGCTGGATCCAATCATAACAGCTGCATTGGACTATTTCAGTGACATGGAGAGGGGGGATCTGCTGCTTGGGTAACAGTCTATCCTCCATATTAATCTCCCCAGGCCTCGTGCCCTGGAGAGGACACTCCAGCTTTACCTCTTTCCAGAGCGTGACACCATCATCTTTTGAGACTGAAGGATGCCAATGCCAATGATTGGGAATGAAAGTGGCTTTAGATGGCCTGTCTGTTAGTCCAGTTGTAAAACAGTAAGTCTGACAAAAACTAACTTGGAAAGACATGAGGAGAACAGCAGCGGTGGAAATAGAAACATACAAACAGCAAATAGATGCCCACCATCTTATGTATGGATATGAGGCCCATGGTTGAGGATGGTGAAGTGTTTTTTGCAGAGGACAGAATCAGTACCATCAAATCTGGAAAGCTGTCAAATAGAACTACGGCATAATTCAAACTATAGTGAGAGTTAAAACAACTTTATGGAAGAACTTATGCATGGGCACCACGACCCAGGGTGGTGCTGTGGTTAGAATGCCCACTGCCAGGAGTTCGATCCCGACAGGCTCAAGGTTGACTCGGCCTTCCATCCTTCTGAGGTCAGTTACATGAAGACCCAGATTGTTGGGGGCAATATTCTGACTCTGTAAACTGCTTAGCGAGGGCTATAAAGCATTATGAAACAGTAGAGAGGTAGTCCTTGGCTTACAACAGTCCATTTTGTGACCATTTAAAGTTACAACATCACTGAAAAAAGTGACCTATGACCATTTTTCACACTTACGACTATTGCAGCATCCCCATAGTCATACAATCAAGATTCAAATGCTTCATATTTATGACGGTTGCAATGTCCTAGGACAGTGATGGCGAACCTTTTTTGGCTCGCGTGCCACAAGTGGGGGGGAGCGCAGGGGGGTCGAGTGCAGGCGTGCCGCACCCATAATGCAACGTGCGACCCCCCCAGTGTGCATGCGTGCACAACGCGCGAACCCCCCCATTTTTACCTGTTTTTTTCGCCCTCCCCAGGCTCTAGAGGCTTTATAGGAGTCTGGGGAGGGTGAAAAGAGCCTCCCCCGACCCCCCTGAGGCCCTCTGGAGGCTTCAGGGACTGTCCGGAAGCTTCCCTGAAGCCTTCGGAGCGCTTAAAACCACCCTCCAAGCAAACCGGAAGTGACTTCCGGGTTGCTCGGAGGGTGGTTTTAAGCGTTCCAAAGGCATCAGGGAAGCCTCGGACGGTCCCTGAAGCCTTCGGAACGCTTAAAACGACCCTCCGAGCAACCCGGAAGTCACTTCCGGTTTGCTCGGAGGGTGGTTTTAAGCATTCCAAAGGCTTCAGGGACGGTCCCTGAAGCCTCCGGGGGGGGCGGGGGAGGCTGTTTTCGCCCTCCCCAGGCTCCTATAAAGCCTCTGGAGCCTAGGGGAGGGTGAAAAATAGCTTTTAAAAAGGTGAACTCAGCTGGCCAGCGTGCGATGCGCGCTGGCCAGCTGACAGGGCACTGCCTCGCGTGCCCTGACAAATGGCTCCGCGTGCCACTTGTGGCACGCGTGCCATAGGTTCGCCATCACGGTCCTAGGGTCACGTGATCATCATTTGCGACCTGTTAATAAGCAAAGTCAGTGAACTCACTTAACAACCGTGTTGCTATTTATTTATTTATTTATTTATTTATTTGAACTTATTAGTCGCCCCCTCTCCCCACAGGGACTCGGGGCGACGTACACAAGCAACAGTTAGCACAATGTCATACAGAGGAGGTAAAAAATAAATAAATAATTACAATACTCAAAAAGGTTAAAACCCCAATAACATTAATAGTATAAAAACTAAAATTAACAATTAAAAAATAACCTGGGGGTGGAAAAGTTGTCGAGTTATGCCAGGCCGGCTAGCCGAAACAGGTGGGTCTTCAGTTTACTGCGGAAGGAGCGGAGATCGGTTGTTGTTCTAATGTCTGGGGGGAGGTCGTTCCAAAGGGTAGGGCCCGCCACAGAGAAGGACCTACTCCTTCTCTACTAACTTAACAATAGCAATGTTTCATTGAACAACTGTGACGAGAAAGGTCGTAAAATGCAGCAAAGCTCACTTAACAAGTGTCTCACTTAGCAACGTAAAGTTTGGGCTCAATTGTGGTCGTACATTGAGGAGTACCTGTATAAGTCTAAGTCAGGGGACTTGTGGACTTCAACTCCCAGAATTCCCCAGCCAGCTGGCTGGGGAATTCTGGGAGTTGAAGTCCACAAGTCTTAAAGTTCCCAAGTTTGGACACCCCTGGTCTAAGTACTATTGCTTTCTCCATTATAGAATATGGAAAATATTGAACAGATTGAGAACAGGGGTGTCCCAATGTAAGAAGAATTTGAAGACATGGGGCTACATCAGAGGAGATAGAAAGTGAATATGTGGGGAATTGCAGAGCCCTGAACATTAATTAATATGCCACCATCTTGATGGATCGTGGACAATTTGGACAATTTGATCCTGGCTAATGATAAAGCTATTGAGACCGCTGGACTTCAAATGCTATGTAATGTCACATACAGTAGTGGCCAAAATTGTGGAATCCTTTGGGGAAAAGTGTATTTTTGAGGTTTGATGGCTAATAACACCAGTTTTGTTTTGAAGTAGTACCATAAAATTATATATCGATGGAAAGATAATTTAATCAAGAATGTAATGCAACAAAGTTTGTTCAATTATCTATATTCTATGAAAATTTATAGCCAAATAACCAGAAAAAGGAAGCACAAATTGCTTAGGTTGATATCAGGTAGCTTTCCTTCATCTGTGTCAAGGAATATAATTTAAACCTTTGTAATTAATAATGATGGATCGTGGCCTTTCCTGGCAGTATACTTCTAAATAAGCAAAAATAAACCCGAAGCAAGATCTAATAAAAACATTTTTAATATAAAAGAAAGTAAAAATACAAACTTGCTAACTGAATTAATTACATCTTGGCAAGAGCTATGTGCCTGCCTCTCTCAGCAGGCGAACAGAAGATCAGAAGAGAAAGTTAAGGAGGAATGTGTGACCTGCGCAGTAAATCATTTGCAGATCAGAAACAGTTCATGCGCAATAAATCTTGACACAGCTAGCAAACCAAAATAAACGCAGTGACAATCTAATTGTAGCCAATGAGCACGACTGTTTAGAGAGCCAATCAGGTGTCACCTTGTTTCGGCAATGAGCCAATCAGGTTACCCAACTAAGTATTAACTGACATGGTGATAATTTTTGCATACCTCATTTTTTCTATGGTGATAATTTTTGTATCTCACATTTTTTCTACATGTTTCACTTTTCTTCTTTATAACTGCTATTCTAATAGCAAATCCTTCATAAAAGTTATTGCATTACATTCGATTAAATTATCTTTCCATTGATATAGCATTTTATGGTACTACTGCAAAAAAAAAGTGGTGTTATTAGCCATCAAACCTCAAAAATACTGTACACTTTTCCCCAAAGGTTTTCACAATTTTGGCCACTTTGGTAAGTTTTTTAAATTCCTTCTGTGTTTTAATTTTTATACGCCTTATATGCTTATTGAAAGTTTCTTTGTTTAGATCATTTTACTAATTTTAAACATCCTATTTTCTCTTGTTTGATGTAAGATGTTCTGGACTCGGAAAATAAATGCATACTTGGAAAGAAGCAACTGGACGAAGCCACGCTGCATTGTACATGCATGGATGGATGAATTAATGATACGTGAACTAATACATGTCCAACTTCATTTACGGAAAGAGAGATGCTCCAATGATCAATACAAATCATGTTGGGACTCCTATCTAAACATCTCTATAGACAAAGAGACAGGTTGAGTTGGGTATTCCATTTAACAATTTTGCATGGTTCATTAATTACCATAAGAACAGTAAACAGTGCAAGAGTCTCCATTGCATTGTCCTTTATGGATACTGTAGCCAAAATTTCCTTTTTGAGCTTAACGGAGTATGCAGGGAGTTCTCCTCTTACAATGAAGAATGGACTCTTGAGCAGATAGGTGTGAAAACCTGTCAGAATCGAACTCCTAGCAATGGGCAGAGACAGCCTGCAATACTGCATTCTAACCACACCACTACCACAGCTCTTGGTGCCCATGCATAGGTTCTTCCATAAAGTTGATTTCTCATCCTCAGTCATAGGCCTCATGTCCATACATAGGATGATGGGAATCTATTTGCTGTTTTTATGTTTCTATTTCTTCCGCTGCCCTTCTCCTCGCATCTTTCAAAGTTAGTTTTTGTTAGGGTTATTGTTTTACAACCAAACTAATGCAGGCCATCTAAAGCCACTTTCATTCCCCATTGCTGGTATGACTATTAAGGGCATTTACAGATAGATAAAATTTTGTAGAAAGCTAAAGTTGTTATCTCAGCAGATGGCAGACCTTGTTTAGACTCGCTGGTAAATCAGGGTTGGACCTAATGAGTATTTTCATCAGAAAATGCTAGGGAACATAAGGGCTGTAAGCTAGAATGAGATATTGAAAAAGATCTAGGGAAAAGGACATCTCAAACCACTTCTGTACTGTTGCCAGGAGGGCAAGATGATGGTGTCCACATAATCACCAGAAGCTGAGTTCAATCTGAGGCCATCTTTACTTTTGAAGTAAGACTAGTCCTGTGGCTTGGTTATTTCCATTATCTTTCGTATTAACATCTCCAGCCTAAAGAAGGTCATAAGAGATTTTTGGATGAGATGAAAGTATAAAGAAGTTCTTATACCGTTGAAATTTCCTAGAAGTTTGAAACACATCCAGTGTTTCCGAAAGCTTGCTTGCGCCAAGTGGATATTTATGTTATTTCAAATCAGTCTAGGCTCTAATTGTGGTGCATTATTTTGAGGGTGCATATTTCTGCTGCTCCTTGGACAGCAAAGGCAAACCCACAAGCAAATACTGGAGCGCATAACATCAGACATGTCACTGGAAGGCAAAAAAAAAATCACAAAACTGTGTCTCACTTATTTTGGTCCTGGCATGCGAGGGAATTTACTGGAGAAAGCAATTATGTCAGGAAGAGTTAGTGTAAAAGGAAACCAGACCATCAAAAAACACAGTGGATGGACACCGTCAAAGCTGACACCAGCCAGAGCATTGAACAACTCAAAGAAGTAATGCAAGATTAGAAGATGTGGTGAGATCTGATCCATAGAATTGTCAAGAGTCGGACACAACTGAATGACTAATATCATCATTTCTGCTGTGTTTAAAACAGCAAAATAAGTATGGGTTCCAATGGATAGCAATTGAAGAACATTTACAAATTCTGATTTATAAAGCACTGCATGGGTGCTTATCATTAATCCTTATTTATTTCTAAGCCACGGTGCCACAGTGGTTAGAATGCAGTACTGCAGGCTACTTCTGCTGACTGCCAGCTGCCTGCAGTTCGGCAGTTCAAATCTCACCAGGCTCAAGGTTGACTCAGCCTTACATCCTTCCGATGTCAGTAAAATGACAACGCAGATTGTTGGGGGCAAGATGCTGACTCTGTAAACTGCTTAGAGAGGGCGATAAAGCACTGTAAAGCGGTATATAAGTCTAAGTGCTATTGCTATTTCTGGATATTCTGAATATCTGAAAACTAATTTCTTTTCTTTCTTCTTTCTGCTGGTTAACGACCCCAATAAAGTTATTTGTATTTGCTTATTGTTACAAATCCACACCAGGCCAAAAGACTTTTATCAGCCTCCTGATAAAACAGCAGGAAGAAAACATATCAGATTACTATTGGCCTGGAAAAAAAAATCTTTACTATTGTTTGTGGATTACAAAACGACAGGCAGAGTCTTTTAAATCTGTATTTGATATAAGAAGGAAAGAAGGAAGGAAATAAACAAAGCATCAAAACACGAAATTTTCAGATATACTGGATGATTTAACAATAGGAAACTTGAACAGAATATAGAAACAGAAGCAATAAAACAGGAGGCAAGGATTACTCAAATGCTTCTAGGAAGCTATTACAGATCTTAAAAATGGATATAATTTGTTTTTCTGCCTATAACCACTTTTTTGCGGGTAGCTAACTCAACCATTTGAATGAGCCATACTGTCTCCATTGGGGCAAAAGCTCTTTACATTTTTTGTAATACAAATCTTTTTGCTACTAACAAACTCTTAAGTATCTGTTTAACCACATCCTCAGCCCATTTCCACAAAGTTGCTCCTATAGAGTTTATCTCCTGTTTAAAACACCAGTCAGACACATAGATCTTTCGGTCGCAGTATTTCCCGACACAGATTATCAGGAAATTCACAGAATGAATTTAATTAATACTAATTCTTCTACATGGATATTTTAGAAGCACAATCTCATCTGGCTATTCTATTCCACGCATATCACAAACTCTGTAGCTAGCCAATAACTCTTTCTGAATTATAACACGCATAGCATAGGGAACAAAGCAACTTTGTGAAAGGGACAGGAGCCAATCCATCTATACCTTTATAATAACATAATGTTGTTGCATTTCTACATAGCTGTTGCAACCCCAGTATTCTGGGGTTTGACACTGATATTTTGACACTCATTTGTGAGGCCATGAAGAATTGGTTTCGCCAGGTATAAAGAAAATCTTTATAAGATGTTCTAGAGATGGCATCTCTCCCCCCCCCCCAGCACGGCTTTCCAAAATGTTCAAAAATCTGGCCCCAAACTGTTGGAAGTGTAAAAAAACACCAAGCACTTTCTATCATATGTGGTGGACGTGCAATGAGGCAAAAAAATATTGGAAAATGATCCAATCGTGTATAGAACAAATGGTGGGAGAACAAATTATGTTTAAACCAGAAACTTTTCTCCTAGGCATAATACTGGAGGGGTTTAAGAAAGATGCACTTTATCTAATTATACATATACTAACTGCAGCGCGCATAACCTATGCACAGTATTGGAAAAAAGAAAATACACCATCAGAGCTAGATATAATCAGAAAAGTGTTGGCCTGTGCGGAAGCAGATAGGCTCACTCTTGAACTTAAAAATAAAGGGGAATCAGAATATTTTGAAGTCTGCAACAGATTTTATGATTAGTGTAAGACAAGGTGACAAGACTGGAACAAACTGTATATATTGTGATTGGACAGAAGGATAGGCAATGTATTAAGTAGGCTAATTGTTAACGGTTGAAACCAGCTGTATATAATGTGAATGTATGGTCACCCCGACTCTGCAGTATTGCATTGTTTTTAAATGTAAAAATAATAAAAATATATTTTTTTTAAAAAGAATTGGTTTCGCCAGCAGGCCTGACCTTGTGTGAGGGTTGAGGGAGCCCATCCAATGACTTATCTGACTATTTGTTGTTGCCAGGAATGGGGTAGGTGGGTGGGAGTTATTGTATTTTATTTGTATTGATCCCCCCCCCCTTATATTGTGTTTTTATTGTTTGTAAGCCGCTTAGAGTAGCTTTGTAAGATCTCCAAATAAATAAATTATCTGATCTGTGGATCTTGCAGCCAATTTATATCTCCAGAGCCTTCCCAATTGCATTTTGCAGCAAAAGAAGTTTCTGGTTTTTTGTTGTGGTTTTTTACAAATAAAAATTTAGAAGAAATTAATCAAGCTCCTGAGAAGTTCAGCAGACCCATTTCGGTGAAAGAAAGGCACAGATGCTTTCAAACGGGATTAAAAATATCAGCTTCCACCCACTCCAATATGCTCCTTTCTCCTCTGAGGCAAAATTTCCCTTTTACAAATTAAGAGTGGTCCTTGACTGTATCAAAGTCAAGTACTCTTGCCCCACAAGAGTATTTCATACGTGAACATGTTTTAAATAGTCAAGGGTATGCTAATTAGATGAACCATTAGGTAAACAAGTCAAATAGCAAGGCACGATCTGGTGACTGGAAGTCAGTCATTAGGAAAAGTCTCCCCTTTATGTGGGAGAAAATCTTTATCTGGTGGTAGATTTTGCCTTGAGTGTTGTGTGGGGGGGGACACATTTTCCAAAACAAATGCAACTTGGTGTTTGTTGCACTGATTCCTGAAGGAAAACTATATATATTTGAGGAGCGCTTTTATTAGATAAGAGAGTAAAGCTTTCAAGTCTTTTGAACTCAACATCAGCTCAATACTGCCCCCCAGAGCATATTTGGGAGATTGATCCCATGACAGGCAATCAGAAATCAAATATCTCCATTTGCCCCCCTACAATAAACACCCCAGAAGAGTTAAGATCTTCAGTACTAAATGGACCCCTTGTCCATTTAGCACAGGCCATCTCCCTGATCATTCACTGGTAGAGTCATACATGAGATGGGTTCAGCTGCTAAGCAATTTTCTGTCTGGATCCTGGACATCAGAAATGAAAAAAAAAAAGATCATGCTATAGGACAAACCCAAAGGTGCTTTTTCAGGAGGCACCTGGACTTTCTTGCTGTCTATAGACTTTTAGCTGTGCAATTTGAGATGGACACCCTTGGAATGGTGTGGGAGTAGGAATGGATTTCCAGAAAAATTGCAGACTACAGGAATCGTTTCCACCACTCAGGTGACCCCGAGGATACAGATAAGCTTCCAAGTGCTTCAACGACCTTCTAAAAGGATGCAAATGCCCAGCTGTCTGCAAGGAATATAAATCCTTCCATTCCCCACCATCCATTCAGAGCTGAAGAAGCTTCTTGGATGAGAAACGAAACATCTTCAAAAGAAAAAAACAAACAAACAGAAAGTCCAGTTGCCTCCTGAAAAAGCACCTTTGGGACAACCATGACCTGGATGACCGAGAATCTCTACAGACTACCAACCACATCTTGCTTTCCAAGAACATAATTTGAATTCATGTGAAAATCAAGTTCATCCAACTTATGCCATGCTGAATTTACTCAGTTTAAAAGGTCGTAACACACAGCTACCCTTCTAGAATAGAAGTTTGCTTGTCTACTTCTTGTTCTCAATATGGGTATCTTCCTAACTGTGTTATTTGGGAAGGTAAAAATGGTTTCCATCAGATATTTCTCCACCATACACTCTGCGTACACTCTGACACATGAGATTAGACTGTAGCTAGACCTGTAAGATTGATATTTGAATGATTAATTCACTGTTTTTTAAACAGGACATCTTATTTAAAAAATGTATAACTTGTTAAACTCTTTTCTAGGTATACTGTTTTCTGAGGGTCTAAGTAGAGGCATATAATGGGACAGAATATAACATATTCATAGACACAACACCTTTGTTGCTGTGTCCACAAGGCCCAGTACAGTAGAATGGACTTGCAACTATTTGTTTTGTGACCATTTGAAGTGCCAATGGCACTGAAAAAAAGTGTCTTATGGACATTTCTCACATTTATGGACTATCCCCCATAGTCACATGGTCAACATTTGGAGGCTTTGCAACTGGCATGTACTTAGGACGGTTGCAACCTCCCAGGACATGTGATCAACTTTTGCGATCTTCTGACAAGCAAAGTCAAAGGGGAAGCCTAATTCACTTAACAACTGTGTTACTAGCTGCAGTGCTTCACTTAACAGCTGTGACAAGAAAGGTCGTAAAATGGGGCAAAACGCATTTAACAACTGTCTTGCTTAGCAACATAAATCTTTGGGCTCAATTGTGGTCATAAGTCAAGCTCTACCCGTAACTTCTAAGTCCTATCAGCCTGGAAGCCATCAAATCAATCTGCCATATATGTAGACTTTATACCAAGTATCTTTTGGGGTAGGTGACAAGCAAAACCTGAAGTATTTGTAAAATGAATAACTGGGAAGGAACAAGGTAGATCGTGAACTTCCCAGATACCGTGGAGAGCTGCGGCTTTCTTTTCTGTCCTTTGGCTTTATCAACAGGCAACTGGACCTACTTTGTTTTTTCCTTGAAGACATTTCGATTCTTGTCCAAGAATCTTCTTCAATTCTAACTGAATGGTGGGAATGGAAGGATTTATATTCCTTGCAATCATCTGGCCTTTAGCATTCTGAAGATTCCTGTTACCTTTGGGAAAAAAGCATCTTTGGGTCAGTCATGACCTGGATGACTGAGAATCTCCCTATATAGTTTGCTTTTTCTCCTATACACTCTCACCTATAAGGAGTTTCAGCCTAAGCAGTAGCAAGATAGTGTCTGATGGAAAAGAGAAAAGAAGAACATTTAGAAGAAGGAATCTGCCAACAAAGAAAGTCATCCACTCTGCAAGGGAATTGTTGTGGCCTCCCAGCTGGCAGTCCCTCCAACAACTGAATCAGATGAGGAGTCAGCATCAAGACAACCTGAGAGCTCTGAAGAGGAAGAGGGATTGGAGCTGTCAGAGAGAGAGAGAGAGAGAGAGAGAGAGAGAGAGAGAGAGAGAGAGAGAGGGAGGGAGGGAGGGAGGGAGGGAGGGAGAGAGAGAGAGAGAGAGAGAGAGAGAGAGGCAGAGCCTCGGGCATCCATCAACCCTCAGATGGAGAGTGAACAGCCCCCAGGTCTGGACTGATGAGGAAGAGGAGGAGCAGCTGGGTCCAGTGCCTGACATGCAGATGTGCAGAAGGCAGAGGAGAGGAGAGCAGTGGAAATCTGTGGGCCGATCCTTGGGACGGAAGAGCCACAGCCGCTAAAGAAGCTCCACCCTAGCTCTGGGGATAAAAGGTAGGGGGGGGAGAGGAATAGATATGGCAGACAGCTATTCATCTCCTGGACAGACAGACTTGTTAGCCTGCATTGAGAGAGAAACTTTTTGGATGGGGCTGCTGGTGCTCCTAATAAAGAAATCATTGATTTATTTCAGAGGGTTTGTCGTGTTTGAGGAGCTGGGTCAGAACAGGAATGGAGAAACTCAGGATTGTTATGTTTTAAATATTTTGTTTTTAGGAAGCTGCTAACTTTATTGAAAGTGTCTTAAATTTCCCTGCAATTCTTCAAATGTTTTGTATACACATGGCAAATCTCTTGCCAGAACTACGTGCTATTATATTTCCAGATACAATTTGTGCTCGTCAGCTTTCTTATACCAGGGACAGAAGCCAGATGTGTGAGCATAACCATCCCATCCCTGTTTTCCCAATGTGAACAGCTGGTCTGGGGCTTCTCTGTGGCTGTGCATGAGTCACATCTGCTTGTTCCCAGCTGCCTGGAAAAGATTCAGTGCAAAAATTTAGAGAACAAAACAGAAGCCATCAGTAGGCAATGCAAACCTACTCTTGCAAAATATTTGCATTATCCCACTTCCGATTGCAGGTGGGGGTTGACATGATCGCTTTACCATCTTTGCAGTTCAGAAAGCCAGATTTATTTTTGATTATTACTAGCTGATAACCCAGTGTTGCCTTGGAATTTATTTATCCTAATCCATACATTTGTCCAGAAAACTAATCCCGGACCAAACGTAATTTCTAATGTTGGATTTTTCCACTTAACAGAGGGAGCCCCCTTGTGGAGTACTGTGAAGCTGTTACTATGGCAACTCCACAGTGCTGTACAGAAGAAGCAATTTTACAGCACAACAGACTGTATCTTAACAGAACACACACCCCAAGGGGTGTTAGGGGTGTCTTACCTCCACAGTATTTATTTCCAGAGAGTAAGTCATCTGTGTACCAAGTTTGGTTGAAATTGCTTGAGGCGTTCCAGAGTTATGCTGTAACACACACACACACACACACACACACACACACACACCGCCATTTATATATACATAGATTAGACTTGTTTGCTACCCATCTTTCCACCATGACAGAAAATTTAGTCTTTCCTGCCTACACTAATATCTTATGTGTAGAGATAATACCCGTTCTTTAGGTAGATGCAGACATGCATCCTACCCACTCCAGAAGTTTGAAGCAGCAAAGTCAAGATCACAGATTTATCACAACAGCACAAACAAGGCTGTAAGTTAGTATTTCTTTGCAAAATGAAAAAGAAACTGTTTCACTGATTAACAATATGAATGCAAAAAGATGTTGATTGACTGAATCCACCATTTGTAAAACAACTTGGGGAAAACCTGTCTCTAGCAAAGTTGCTGCAAAGTTTTTAATTTATCAAAGGCAATATTTTAGGGGCAATTTATGCAACCAGCAGGATTAAGAAGTTAAACTATTTCTAAACTTTATCACTTTGCTTCAGAGTGAAAACTATCTGTTTAAAGGCAGCTCAAGTGAAATACAGAGACTGAGACAGAGAGGGAGGGAGGGAGGGAGGGAGGGATAGAGAGAGAGACACACACACTATGTTCAATGTTGACTCAGTCTTCCATCCTTCTGGGGTGGCTAAAATGGGGATCCAAATTGTTGGGGTACAATATGCTGACTCTGTATATCACTTAGAGAGGGCTGTAAAGCACTGTGAAATGGTATACACGTCTAAGTGCTACTGCTATTAAAAATGCCATACATAGTGGGAATATCCAAATGCACAACTCCTATCTGAAGTTTGAAATGATACAAGCCAAGTAAATCTTGGCTACTGCATCCTATAAAGATTCCCCAGTAATGTGTTACAGGCCAACAGAACCAAGAAATCTTCCATGTGACTTCCAATAAATCCCTCTTTTCTTGTTAGTTCCAACACAGGAAAGGAATTATTATATGTGTCTATTCATTTATGGATAAGTTTTATCAACAGAGAACAAAGACCATTGTTCTTCTCCTACCATACAAATGAGTTATCAAGATAAACCCAAAGATTATTACAAATTCTCAAATGACTTTTTCCTTTAATAGCGAACATCAGATTGCATGTAGCTGGTGTTTCTACAGGACGCATACTACATAAATGAGAGAAGCTCACAGTGATTTGTGATTTTCAAAGTATTCAATCTGTCAAAGTCAGGTTCTCAAACCACACAGAAATTCCACCAGGATTCAGAAACATTCCAAGGATTATAAAAGGCTACCCATAAAAGGTTAGGTTCAAAAGCCAAAGCCTTTATCTAATTTATTAATTTTTAGGTTTATTTCTCATATAGGTTATTGATATACAACCCTATCTTTTTACATGTTTCTTTTAAAATGTGCATTGTCTTTGGTTTGGGAATTGCATTAAATTTACTTACATTATTCCCTGTGGAACAAAGTTTGTTTGGTATTCGTGATTTTTGGTACTCATTGTGCTTCCTGTAACCAATTAATGGCGAGTACCAAGGTATCACTGTAAGGAAACTAGAAAGCAACAGCAAAAAATGTATTACTTCATGAAATCACTTCTTTTGCATATTGTTTCAGGTCTTTATAATTATTGTCCTCTCCAAAATTCTGTCTTTTCTATATTTTCAATTGTATGGCTTTCAAACGAATCGGAAGACCAACAAGAAATCAAGTCTGAAACCAAAGAAAGCCTATGTGAGCAGGAATTTCATCTCCATAGCAGAAAGTTTATGCTTTCTAGTAATTTGCAAGTGACCATAAAGCAAAGCATAATTTCACAGTCTTTATTTGCCCCTTCTCGTGTTTCCATTGTACCAATCAAGCCCTTGTTATGAGAAGTGCTTCTCTTTTCACAATCCTATTGGGATACTCTATGGTTTTATCATAGACACGTATGCTAATGAATCTCACTGGTTTTTATCTCTCGTTTGAAGTCAGTGGGAGCGTTGGCATTCGTTACCCATAGGTCACGTAAAAGCTGTAAAGGTAAATGGTATTTATGTCTAGCCTTCAACTCAGACACAATAATCTCAGAGGTGCTTATTTTGGTAAATGGATCCATCCAATGGAGCCAAAGAAAAGAACCATCCATTCCAAGTCCATAAATGTTAAGAACCCTTCACAGGGCTCTTACCTCCGAAGGAAACAAAGTTGTTTTTAGGTTACAACTGCGGGATATTCATCAAGGCGAGAATTCTAAAAAGCAAGGCGTGCAATTGCCTCATTCTACATTTGGATCAGCCTTTGGGGAACTTTGCATTGGGCAACCTAAAAAAAAACACAGCAACGTTTGAATCATATTAATAAAAGGGGGGAGGAGAGGGGAGGGGGGAAGAGCTAAGGAGCTGCCAATTGGCAGGCGAACATGTTTTGATGGTTTGATAAGGGTACTAAAGGGTTTACGATGTGACAGATGTTTCACTACACTATTGTGAAATGAATAGATTATGAGAAGTAATTAGATGTACATTGGAATCAATGCTGTTATCATCCAGGCCTTCAGGCTATGCAATAGATGAGAGTCACGGCAGCAGGTGGTCCAATGGGCTGGGAGACAGGAAGACACCCCCGCAGGAGACTGAGTGACAGGTTTCACAGATCCAGGGGGTGAGAGATCTGAGCCACCGCCTGCATTTGTAATCTTGACTCATGTATAAATAATAGCAACTAGACTATTGACTTCGGATGCTATGTCATAGCCTCTGTTCCTCTTACAACGCCCACATGTGATAACGCCTTCCTTTTATTTAAGGTTATTTTTATATACTGTATTTTTTGGAGTATAAGATGCACCTTCTCCCCCCCCCCCCAAAAAAAAGAGGGTGAAAATCTGGGTGCATATTATACACTGAATGCAGCATTCTGGCCTACCGAAACCCCGCCCCCTTTGCAAAAATGGACATGCAGAGGGTTTGGGAGGCCTGCAAAGTGCTCCTAGGCGCTTGGGAGGGAAAAATTGAGAAAAGAACAGGCAATTTTTGCTCGCTTATGGGCCCACTCCCAGCCCCCCAGGAGCACTCTGCAAGCCTCCCAAAGCTCTGCATGTCCTTTTCCCTTTTTTTTGCAAAAAACGAGGCCCGCAGAGCATTTGGGAGACCCACAGAGTGCAAAAACATTTTTTCCTAAATTTACCTCATCAAAATCATGATGCGTCTTATACTCCGGTGCCTTTTACAGTCCGAAAAATATGATACTTTTCAGGGGGCCAAATCTGACTGGGTATTCTACCAACCTCACACTATCCGTGAAAGGATTTAGGTGAATCACAAGCCATAGTCTTCCATGCCTTCTGAACTGTGGGCTGCTGGACACTGGCCTTTACTTTTTTATGGGAGAGTGATCCATAAATGCCAATCAATAAAAGGGAATATTTGTAGCTCAGAATTGAAATGAGGGGTGCTTGGTGCTCTCTGAGCTTGGTTGTTTTCTTGCAGATGTTTCATGACCCCCAAATTAGGTAACGTCGTCAGTGCTCTGATGACGTTACCTAGTTTGAATAATGAAACGTCTGTCAGGCCTGCAGCCATCTTTTCTTTTGGATCTTTGGCCTGCCTGCCACTCTTTCTATTATTCTACTATGCATTTTCTATTGTGGGAAAATGGGAGGGGCAGTGTACAGAGTTAGATGCTATGTAGCCATAACAAAATTCTTTCTAGAAAACCAAGGTCATCCTTTGCACCTCCTCACCTGACTGGAACTGGATGGGTGGAACTGCCAGCACGGCAGAGGAAGATTGGGCCTTGTGATGGACTTGTGGGTGTGGGGGGAAGATCTTGAGCTTTCAACTGGGTGGGGAAAACAGGGAAGCTTTCAGATTCGGGTTTTCCCAGATGTGCCAACATGGCTCTCTTAATAAATTGGAACTTTGCCTTGGAGTCTGATTTACTTTTGGATGCTATTTGGAACCCTGACAATGTCTGCAAGAAAGCAACCAAGCTCAGAGGGAACCAAGGACCCCTGAAACTCCAACCATAATAACATCCTTCCTTTATCACCCACTAGCTGGATACCCGTGCTTCGCGATGAAACTATGTGATCGGGCAATGCAGGAGAAATCCAGTTCAATCCATTGGCTCAGTGGCGGTCGGTGATTGAAACACATAAGGAATATCAATCCCGCAGCCTTGAGCCCGGAAGCAGTTCCATAGGTGGAAGGCGTAGACATTTTGGTGAGGTACCGACATTTAGTACTGTAAGGAGCCCCAGACCACTCCTGACTGAAGGAGTGGAATGTCTACCAGTTCGAACTGAGGTAACGGAATGTGAGGCAACTGGCAGTTGGAATAGAGTTCTTTTCAGGTGGAGAGGGGGAGTAAAATGTCTAACTCCTTAGGCCCAGAGCGTGCTAATATAAGGCTACTGGAAGTTGGAACAGAGTTCTTTTCAGGTGGGGAGGGGGAGTAGAACTCCTAAACATCAGAGCGTGTTAATTACTGTATAAGAAATACTAACGATCTGATGGTCATTTCAAAAACCTAGAAGCCAAGAGGAACATAAGTGCCAAATTTCAAGTTTGTATGCTTTACGGTTCTGGAAATTT
Source organism: Natrix helvetica (assembly GCF_964273705.1). Classification (NCBI taxonomy): domain Eukaryota; kingdom Metazoa; phylum Chordata; class Lepidosauria; order Squamata; family Natricidae; genus Natrix; species Natrix helvetica. The sequence goes on along the minus strand of NC_138549.1, from coordinate 14,297,953 downwards.
CAGGATAAGTGAGGGATATTTGTCTTTTATATATATGGATAGATTCCTTTCAGTATGTTATTTTCTAGCAAGTGAGTTATGCTGTAGAGAAACTTTATGGACAGTCCTCATTTAGTGACTGCCACATACAGTTATTGTTTGCAATTGTGACAGGGATGAGAAAGTAACTTTGCAATCAACCTTTGTATTTATGACCTTTGAAGGCTTACAAAGCAGAGAAAACCGGAAGTAAGATCATGAGCGTGTGGTTTCACTTTTCACTTCATTTTGCTTAATGACCAAGTTGCCAGTCCAGATTGTGGTTGTTAAATGAGAACTTCCTTTCTTTAAAGGAGGTTTTTCTTTCTCTTGAAATACTGAGAAGGTGACATTAAAATGTTCTCATTGATAATCATACCTTTTATTTATTGTCAGAATAAATGATGCTGAATGGTAAATTATGAGAAATGTAGCGCATTGGTTTTGCTGGGATCAAACTAACTTGAACTAATTTGGAATTATATCTAATAGCGTCATTCCACTAACAATGCTTGATGATAAATCAGAAGCTCTAATATATACTAGAATAAAGAGAGAAGATAGACTTAGCTGATTCTCCCCTTCGATTTTCTCGTCAGTCACTTTTGCAAAGGATCCTACAATTTTCCAGAAGAGACTTGGGAAACGATGCCAAAAAGAAAGAAAGATCATTAAAAAAAAATATCCACCCTTTTTTTCTTCTCATCTTGTTGGTGAATGCCTCCGTCGGGTCAAAGAGTCAGTGGTCAGGAGAATTGTATTAACTGTCAACAGAACTCTTAACTAGAATTCAGCCCCATTCATTGAATTTGCACGTGTTTGAAGTAAAATGAAAGACTTCCAAGCCTATTTGACCAAGAAAAGGGGGGTGGGAGAGAGACATGGACACACACACACACACACACACACACACACAGAGAGACAGAGACAGAGACAGAGAGAAAGAGGAACACACACACACACACACACACACACACAGAGACAGACAGAAACAGAGACAGAGACAGAGAGTACTACTTCACTTTTCAAAACTATTGCCTCTCTTTGGTGTTAAAGTATTTTCACTGCACCTGAGATAAACAGATTTCCCCATTTTGCTTTACATTATATTGCACTAAAATAGACTACTGGAAAACAAACTGCATTCTATAGAGTGTTGAAGGGAAAGTTCTGTGGCACACAGACACACACACAAACACACACACACACCAAAAAATAGAGAGGAATGTATGACTAGATAATATCCATCTGGAAATGGTGTGTAGGTCCTGCTTGGGTGGGGGGGTTGGACTAGATGACCTACAAGGTCCCTTCCAACTCTGTTAATCTGTTTATGAGAAGCCTATCTTCATATGTGACCATATTTGCTAGAATTCATTCCTTGTTATGACTGTGGATTCACCCATTCCTCTCTTTTCTGTTACTCTTGCCTCTTTTCCTTGTTCTGACTCCTCCACTACACATTCAAATACAAATTCTAGGGCCAGAAATCCAATTTCTTTCTTCTTCGCACGCTCATATTTGCGAACTGGTAGGGAAGGTAAGTGAATCCCAGCACTGGTGGGTTGGGCTAAGAGAAATTGGTACCAAACCACCCAGCTAGCTTTCGTGGCTAATGTGGGACTTGAACCCCTGGATTCCCACTTTCTAGCCTGCTGCCTGAACCAATAGGTCAAACTGGGTCTCCTGTTCTATCTGTTTTATCTTAAAAAGAGTGTTTACTTCCTCTTCCAAACACAGTTTTCTCTCTACCTTAGACCTAGCAGGCTTCATTGAAGGTGTAGCTGCTGTTGTCAACTGCCCAACTTCACTTGGCCATTTTAGATTCTCGAGTGCATGTCGCTCCCTCTACAGTCCTTCCTGATCATTTTGGCTTAGGCTGAAAGAGACCAGGCATCTGTTTCCATACAGCCATCTGCCTGTTTAATAGCAAACCAGTGGTGGGTTCCTCCCGGATCGCACCGGATCGCGCGCGCTCCCTTTCAGCGCTCCACCTGGCTTGCGCGCTCCCTTTCAGCGCTCCACCTGGCTTGCGCGCTCCCTTTCAGCGCTCCACCTGGCTCTCGCGCTCCCTTCCGGCGCTGAAACCGGAAGTACAGTTTTGCCCGGCCCTGGCGAAGCAACGACGCCTGTCTGCGCTCCACCAGCTCGGCTGGGAACGGAGATGTTTCCTCAGCGGAGCGGAGCGCCTGAAAAGTCTTTTCAGGCGCTCCGCTCCGCTGAGGAAACATCTCCGTTCCCAGCCGAGCTGGTGGAGCACAGGCAGGCGTCGTTGCTTCGCCAGGGGCGGGGCAAGACTGTACTTCCGGTTTCAGCGCCGGAAGGGAGCGCGAGAGCCAGGTGGAGCGCTGAAAGGGAGCGCGCAAGCCAGGTGGAGCGCTGAAAGGGAGCGCGCAAGCCAGGTGGAGCGCTGAAAGGGAGCGCGCGCGATCCGGTGCGATCCAGCAGGAACCCACCACTGTAGCAAACCAATGTTTTCAGAAGAGCTTTTATAAACTTATGAAAGCTTTAATGGGGTTAACAGTCTGCTGAAACAAGAAAGAAAGAAAGAAAGAAAGAAAGAAAGAAAGAAAGAAAGAAAGAAAGAAAGAAAGAAAGAAAGAAAGAAAGAAAGAAAGAAAGAAAGAAAGAAAGAAAGAAGAAAAAAGAAAGAAAAAAGGAAGGAAGAAGATGAGAGAGACAAAGAAAAAGAAAGCAAGAAAGCAAGAAAGCAAGAAAGCAAGAAAGAAAGAAAGAAAGAAAGAAAGAAAGAAAGAAAGAAAGAAAGAAAGAAAAAAGAAAGAAAAAAAGAAAGAAAAAAGAAGGAAGGAAGATGAGAGAGACAGAGAAAAAGAAAGAAAGAAAGAGAGAGAGGGGGGACAGAGAGAGAAAGAGAACAAAGGAAGGAAGGAAGGAAAGAGGATGAGAAAGACAGAGAAAGAAAAAGAAAGAAAGAGGGGGAGAGGGACAGAGAGAGAAAAAAGAAGAAAAAGAAAGAAAAAAGAAAGGAAGGAAGGAGGGAGGGAGGCAAGAAGGAAGGAAGGAAGGAAGGAAGGAAGGAAGGAAGGAAGGAAGGAAGGAAGGAAGGAAGGAAGGAAGGAAGGAAGGAAGGAAATGGATTTAGTGCCCATTGTTGTGGCAGTATTGGTCTTGGGAATTGGGGCATTCGGCTGAACCCAAAACCTAACATTCTGTTATCAATCTAAGAAAATATATATTCTTTTCCTTCCCTTTCTCAAACTCCCATCTACTTCAGAAACAATCAGAAAATCATGGCTCTTCCCCAAATTCCACTCTTAAACTTCTGACGGTACTTACATCCCTGCAATAAGAGCTATTTTTGTTGTCATTTAATTAGAAGTTGAGGCAGGAGAATGGAGATGAACTGTCACAGTTCCGAGAAATTCCTAAAGTCAGCAGATGCGGAATCCTCAGAGAGCAATTTCAAAAAGCTTGATTTTCTACTGAGAGAGCTGGGAATTAGTTTTGTTTTCATCATTTTGTGCCTTTCGTTTTTAGGGATAGTTTTGACGATTTTATACAATATCCGTGGAAAAACATCAATTGGACATAATTCAAGTGAGAGGAAGAGCATCAACTACAGTGTAAGAGGAAGTTTTAAAACTATTCGTGATCGAATAATATTAGTTCAGAGCTAAGCAGATGGGTGTCGTGTGGTCTGTGTGTCTTTAACATATGGCTTATATAGGAAGTCCTTGAATTCTGACTGATTGCTTAGACAAGCTCAGGATCCAAAAAGATCTTGACAGACTTGAACAATGGGCCCTATCCATCAAAATGAAATTTAATGTGGAGGAAAGCGAGGTTTTACATCTGGGCAGGAAAAACCAAAGGTATAAATACAGATTAGTCGAAACCTGGCTGAAAAACAGTAACTGTGAGAGGGACCTTAAACATGAGTTAGCAGTGTGCAGCAGCAGCCAAAATAGCTAATACAATCCTTGGTTATATAAACAGAGGCATAGAATCAAAATCAGGTGAAGTATTACTACCGCTTTATAATGCCTTAGTAAGGCCACACCGGGAATCCTGCACCCAGTTTTGGTCACCAAATCACCAAAAAAGATGTAGAGAGTGCAAACAAGAACAACTAAGATGATTAGAGACCTGGAGACTAAAACATATGAAGAACAGTTGCAGGATTTGGGTTTTGCTAGTGTAGAGAAAAGAAGGAGTAGGGGAGACACCATAGCAGTATTTCAGTATTTGAGAGGCGGCCACAAAGAGGAGGGGGTCGATTTATTTTCCAAAGCACCTGAGGGTAGGACAAGAAGTAATGGAAACTAATCAAGGAGAGAAGCAACCTGGAGCTAAGGAGAAACTTCCTAACAGTGAGGACAATTAATCGGAGGAACAGTTTGCCTTCCGACATTGTGGGTGCTTTATCATGGAGGTTTTTAAGAAGTGACCGGACAGTCACTTGTCTGAAGCAGTATAAGATCTCCTGTCTGAGCAGGAGACCTCCAAGTCCCCCTTCCGGTCTGTTCTGATTCTGCTTGAAGTCATGATGGACCCAGGAAAAGTTCCAATGACCACCATCGCCTATGACCATGTGGCCACATTTGGGACCTTTGGCAATTGGCCTGCATTTACGGCTGTTTGCAATCCCTCACAGTCACACAATTTATGCCTCCTTTTTTATTGTATACCAGCATTTACTGCTGGGTTTTGGCAAAAGAAAAGGCCCATAGCAAACATAGGACTTGCCCAACCCATGGTAGTGCTCATTGAATGATGGCTGCAAAAAAGGTCCTATAGTCAAATGTGGCCAATGGTTAACCCACTTAATAACTGTCATGACTTATGACCAGGGATCCTACAGGTTTAACAACTGGTTCGCTGAATCCCACCCTTGCTTATGACCAAAATTGCGAGCTCAACTACAGTCGTAAGTTGAGGACTACCTGGAAGGTAGGTTGTGCAGAACCACGGTCCCCAGTGAGAGCCTTTGCTGATAGCTGAAGTAAAGAAAGAAGAGGTGAGAAATAAAGGCACATAAAAGATAACGCAGCAATTCAATACCTGGAACAACGTATTGTAGAAGAATGGATGTATATCACATGTAAATGATACAATGAGCCACAGTGGCGCAGTGGTTAGAGTGCAGTACTGCAGGCTACTTCTGCCGACTGCCAGTTCCAGCAGTTCAGCAGTTCAAATCCCACCAGGCTCAAGGTTGACTCAGCCTTCCATCCTTCTGAGGTGGGTAAAATGAGGACCCAGATTGTTGGGGGGAAATATGCTGACTCTGTCAACCGCTTAGAGAGGGCTGTAAAGTGGTATTTACTATAAGTCTAAGTGCTATTGCTAAGTGCTAATGTGGTTAACTAGGATAAGATCCCGTATTCCTAGCACTTCTTCAACAACCTAGTAATGTTGAATAGATAAATTGCATGATGGCATCACAACAGCTCAAAAATACTTGCAATTAAATGGGAGAGGATCAGGAAAACTCTGTGTCTGTTACCTTCTCACATATGTCATTTTTAGGTACGTTTTGCCAGTGAGATGAGAAAGTAGATTAGTAGTAGTAGTAGAAATCATGTGTTTACAATGACATATGGTCTCTCTCCGAGGGACCATTGGATAAAAAATATTTAGCACTTGTAATAGTCTCTAGATCACACTTCGAAAATCAGAACACTGAGCTGATAGAACAGCTATGATTACTCGAGGAGGAGAAGAAAAATGGAGAAATTGGCACATCATGCTATATGGACTGCCTCTGGTGGGATAATTTTATTAAGCTTTGTTATTCTCCAATAAACTCGTATTATATTTCCAATGTTTTAGCAATTGTGGACTAATGCACTGTCCAATTTAAGAGGACAGGGCTACTGAAAAATGCAGCAGTATGAGCAATAGAGACAACGCTAGTAAAAGTCTATATTACACAAAACCATTAGATATCAAATCAGATGATAGTGGAGCATTTGTAATCATTTATTTATAGAAACCCTGTCCCATAAAATCTGATCAAGGTGATTCAGTCTTCATGATAACAGCCTAGTGCTCTGGTATCCCAATGTTGGGTGTATGCCTAATCATTGGTTAGCTACAACGTCACTGAGAGGCTAGGACAACCTACGGTAACTTTCTTCCTAAGCCTCATTAACAGAGGGATAGAATCAAGATCATACCACTTCATAATGCCTTGGTAATATCACACTTGGAACATTGCTTCCAGCTTCGGTCACCATGATATAAAAAGATATTGGGACTCTAGAAAGAGAGCAGAGAAGAGCAACAAAGATGATTAGAGGACTGGAAGCTAAAACATATGAAGAACGGTTGCAGGAATTGGGCATGTTTAGTGCAATGAAGAGAAGGACTAATGGTGACATGATAACAGTGTGCCAATATCTCAGGTGCTGCCACAAAGAAGAGGGAGACAAGCTATTCTCCAAAGCACCTGAGGGCAGGACAAGAAGCAATGGATGGAAACTAATCAAGGAGAGAACCAACCTAGAACTAAGGAGGAATTTCCAAATGGTTAGAACAATGAATCAGTCGGACGAATGTCTCCAGAAGTTGTAGGTGCTTCAACACTGGAAGATTATAAGAAGAGATTGGACAACAATTTGTCTGAAATGGTATCGGGTCTCCATTTTACAGTCTCATTGCATCCTCTAGTAGCTGTCTTGCAGAGCTTGTCAGAGAGGTAAATGTCTTATTAGCATCTATTCCAGAAAACCCAATCTTGAAGCTTTCAAAACTCAGCTGTGATAGATCTGCAAGGCACTTTGAGGATAAAAATCATTTGTAATATGCTTATTGTGTTTTATAGACTATGTGCTGAGGTGCATTTGGTCCAATTGTTTTGGACACTTTATGAAGCCGGAGAACATCAAGAAGCTGCTTGTAATTGCCTTGGTTATAACATAGTCCAGAAATGACTGTCTTTCAGGATAGGACAGTATCCGGCTAATATTTGTTAATAGGAGCAACCAGTGCATTAATACTATAGGAACAACAAATAACAAATAAAATCATGGTTTCAGGAACTTTTATTACTGACTTTACACATGTGGTCCATTTCAAAAGACAAGAGGACAAGTCCTGGAATGCACTTGCTTCCTTCTGTATGGTGTGTGTGTGTGTGTGTGTGTGTGTGTGTGTGTGTTTCTCGAAGGCTTTCTCACGCCTTCGTGATTCAGTTTATGATGCTTATATTTTTGTTAGTCCAAAAATCAGAATATGTGTGAACAACTCTAGATTAGCTGAGAGATATACAGTAACAGTGAAATAAGTCTTAGCCAATAAGATTCTCATACTCTAAATCCAATTCTAATCTAACATTTCTAGTCTAATTGAATGTTCCAACAACTAAAATAGACCGGCTCTGTTCCTTTATATGATATAGTACTTAGCAATAGCACTTAGAATGATATACAATTCCTTACAGCCCTCTCTAAGCGTTTTACTGAGTCAGTCTATTGCCCCCAACAATTTGGGTCCTCATTTTACCCACCTCGGGAGGATGGAAGGCTGAGTCAACCTTGAGCCAGTGAGATTCAAACTGCCAATTTGCAGGCAGCCGGCAGATAGCAGAAGTAGCCTGCAGTACCACACTCTAACCACTGCACCACGATGGATATAAACTTTTGTACCAAATTCTCACTTTCTTAATCGGTCACTTAACACAAAGAGGCTTAAATGAGTGGTGTTTATCATATTAGCTTTAGTCCAAATCTATTAGAACCAGCAATTGTCCAAAGTGTGATTTCACAAAATATCCCATTTTTAAATTCAGATCTCACTGCACACACACACACACAAAAAAAATCTAGCCAAAAATCTGGGGCTGCACTTCAGAGGTGGGTTGCTCCCGGTTCAGCCCGGATCGGGAGAACTGGTAGTAGCAACAGCCGGAGGCTCCACCCACCCATTTGGATGCTTCTGTGGTCGCGCATGTGCACAAGTAAACCAGCAGTAAAAAATGGAAGCCCACCACTGCTGCACTTCCATAGGTCACTTCCTTTATAACTGATATAGTAGATTGGGTAATGATATTACCAAAATTGGTGGCGTTAATTTGCTTATACAAAGACCAAACTACCTCTCGAAATAATTTTGAAAATATTTGGTAATACCAATATATGTATCGAAGCAAAGTGCCCCTAAGAATGAGAGATGAAGCCGAAATAATGTGTAGCAAAGGGTTTTCTTCTTATCCATTTCCTAAAATGTCCATATGATATGATAGAAATACAGCCAGCAGTTTAGTGGTGATATTATGTTCGTAAGACGTGTTAACCTTATTTCCTCAGGCAAACCTGTATTTGGGTCGTCTTCACGATCTCCTTTAGCTAAACGCAGAAATTGTTTTTCTCTTCACATTTGATCAGAAAGAAGGCCCTGCTTCCAAAACAGTGCAAAGAAAACCCTACAAAGTGCGCACCTCACACAAAGAGCCACGGGCACTAAAACAAACCAGGGCTTCTCCTCACATTTGGCTTTCGTGGAATAGAAAAGGTGAGCGAAGGTGGCTGTGGAAGCCTTGCCTTTAATCCAATTTATTTTGGATTTAATCTTACAAACAAGGCCGGGCTTCTTCCCCCCCCCCCCCCCCCATTATGAACGGCACTTATAATTAGCGTCCTTATTAAAAGAAAAAAAAGAAGAAGACGACGATTTGCCCGTTACGCCTATTAGGAATGGAAATCTGAAATGCAAATGCAGCAAATCAAAACGTTAAATGAGCTTTCTGCCCGAGATGCTCTCTGAGCTGCTGCCAGGGTGGGCACATGCTGGCTGACACCTGCCCCGAATTTTCCCTCCAGCCAGAACATTTCATTCTGTTCCAGTCGTTGCCTCCTAATTGACCTGCTTATGATCTTTGCTACAATTAACATATGCTTATTAGTAATGGCTGGTTAAAGATTTCAAACTGCTGCAGTTTACAAAGTCTAATAGAGATGGCACACGCCACAGGAAAGATGCGCCATGCTCTCCCGCCACCGGCAGGCTCTTCAGCGCTTGGTTCCCTGCCCTGGATGTGAGGAAGATTTTTTTCGCACCATTGGAAAAAGCCAACCTAATTGAAAGGGGAAATTGGTATTTAAAGGTATCTTAAAGGCTCCCAATGTACCTGCTCCAAATGTAGAGCAAGGTTGGTGTACCTTTTTGGCACTGAGTGACAAAACGAGAGCACGCACAAGAGTGCCGGAAACCAGACAAGTACTGTATTTTTAGGAGTATAAGATGCACCAGTGTATAAGACGCACCAAGATTTCAAAGAGGTAAGTAAGAAAAAAAGGTTTTCGTCCTCCCGGGCCCCCAGGAGAATTCTGCAGGCTTCAGCAGGGCTAAGGGAAGGCAAAAACACCTCCATTTTGTGAAAAACGGGCAGAAAATGTGCCCTTTTTCAGAAAAACTGAGGCGTTTTTGCCTTCCCCCAGCTCTGCTGAAGCCTGCAGAGTGCTTCTGGGAGGTGGGGGAAGGAATAAACACCTCCATTTATGCAAAAAAATGGGCCGTTTTTCACAAAAATGAGATGCGGGGGCTGGGCTTCGGGAGGCCAAAAATGGCTGTATTCGGTGTATAAGACGCACCAACATTTCCATGCTCTTTTAGGGGGGGGGAAGGTGCATTTTATACTCCTAAAAATACAGTAGCTCTCCGGAGCGCTTGGTGCCGGAAACCCGAAGAGCAGTTTCCTGGTGCACATGCGCGTCCTGAGAAGCTGGGCTTCTGGTTTCTGGCATGCACCTGGTCTTCGATTTTCTGGTGCACCTGTGCTCACGGGAGCCAGCACGCTGGTGTGCATGCATGCGCTGGAAACCTGAAGCTCAGTTTCCCGCCACATGCATGCACACCAGGGAGCTGCTCTTCCATTTTCCGGTGCTCCCGTGCATGTGTGGACAAGCTGGCCAACATGCATCCCAAATTGTTAAGCTAAAAATCTGTAGTGATTATCAGTCATCCAGGTCACAACCACAACCTCAATGGCAGAGAATCTCCACAGATGTTCACCTCGAAAGTTGATCACTTGGAGGGCTGAATTGGACATCCGGCTATAAGGCCTCCCCCTAGAGGTTTTGCAAGCGACTGTGTAGATTGTGTACATAATAGCTTGACCTCCCTTTTGTCATGTTCTCCTCAAACACTGAACAATAAATAATAATTTATCAACCACTTGCATTTGTTTAGGTCACTGTCTTGTTTACTTGGCTAAGCCATGATTTCAGGTAAAGTCAGGAAGGCAAAGCGAATGGCGTCCTTACTTCTTTAGTCCAAAGCTTGCACCGTTGAGACGCTACAGCAGCAAAGGCTAACCTTTTTGGTGCCGAGTGCCCAAAGTGCGCAAGTGCAGGAATGCACATGTGCACAATGCCAAAATGTAATGTAAGTGCCCCCATGCATATCCCCTGCCCCCCGTGCATGTGCCCCACCCACTGCTCACCCATTTCTGGCTTCCAGGCTGGTGCAGGAGGCTTTCCGGGCCAGTGGTGGGTTCCGGATCCTATTGCAACCGGTACGGTGCAACGGGGATGGGCACCCACCACATGCACACGTGCAGCATGTACGCAGCATGCGCATACATACCTACTGCTCGCGACACTCCAGGTGCTCGGCAGGCACCATACGCTCCGTGCAAGTGTGCAAATGCCCCGATCAGGTCAAATAGCGGTAAGGAGAGTGGGCGGGCGGGCCCTCTGGAACACCATACCAGAACAGTACCTGGTGCTCCCAGCAGGCACCGGCATACCAGTACCGGGGCATACCTGTCGTAACCCACCACTGTTCCAGGCCCAAAATGGGGCGTGGGAGGCGCATTCACACAAATCCCCGAAATGCGAGCAGCCCTGCATGTGCGCCCCCCTCTCTTTGCATGTATGGCAGAGACCCGAAGACCAGCTGATCAGTGGGAGGCACATGTGCGGTGGAGCTGGGCTGGGGTAACGGCTGTTGTGTCCGCAGAGAGAGCTCTGCCATAGGTTGACCCTCACAGCTCTACGGTTTCTAGACTTTTCTCATCATCCTCAGATTCCTTGCACAGGAATATCTGGTCAAGCAAAGAGTACTACGAGCTTTTTCCTAACAGCTCTGGCATTACAGAATATTTTGATTCGAAAGCTATTGCGGGTCCTCTAATCTAACCTCCTGTTCGAGGGGATGGGGGAAGGAAGGGAAGGGGAATTTCATCCAAAACAAACCTTGGAGTTGTTTGGAGCTAAACTCCCTGGATATTTACGTGATGCAAATTGAACAGAAGGCAAATACCTTCATCTGGCTGCTAGCATTGAAGTAATATCCTAGAGTGGTTTTGCAGAAACTGGGCTGTTGTAAAAAAAAAAAAAAAACCTCAGCTCCCTGCTCATTTCACATTCACTATCTTCTAACCGGGTCATATGGGGAGAAAGGAATAAGCCATTCCATGGTCCAAACACTTACAGTGGTGGCGTTGAACCCAGTTGGGAAACCACCAGTGGTAGGTTTCACATTTTGTTACCACCGGTTTGCCTTGGATTCCCCAGCCAGCCTGTGCTTTGTTAAGAATTCTGGGGGTTGGAGTCATATGTCTGGAAGGTACAAAATTGGGGGAACACCATCTACATGTTGCCAAGAAGGCTTAACGTAGTTCTATATTCATGAGTTCTGTGTATAAGATCCTCCCTCTTTCCCTCCCTCCCTCCCTTCCCTCCCCCCTCCTCCCTCCATCCCTTCCTTCGTTCTTTCCTCCCTCCCTTTCCTCCCCCCTCCTCCCCCTCTCTCCCTTGCTTCCTTCTTTCCTCCCTCCTCCCTTCCTTCCTTCTTCCCTCCCTCCCTTCCCTCCCCTTCCTCCCCCTCTCCCTCCCTTCCTTCTTTCCTCCCTCCTTTTCCTCCCCCTCCTCCCTCCCTCCCTCCCTTCCTTCTTTGCTTCCTTCTTCCATCCCTTCCTTCCCTCCCCCTCATTTTTTATTATTATTCATGCTTCATATTCATGCTTCATATTCATGCCTCATCCCCCTCTCTCTCTCCCTCCCTTCTCTCCTCCCTCTTTCCTCCTCCCTCCTCCTTCTCTCTCTCTCGCTCTCCCTCCCTTCCTCCCTTCTTTCCTCCCTCCCTTTCCTCCCCGCCCCTCCTTCCCCCCCCTTCCTTCCTTCCTTCCTTCCTTCCTTCCTTCCTTCCTTCCTTCCTTCCTTCCTTCCTTCCTTCCTATTCTTTCTGCTATTTCATCCTGTTTACAGAAGCGATATTATTGAAACAAGATCATGCATTTCTATTCTACATTGATAATCTCTGGAGTAGACTTCTATTATGTCCTCAAGATACCAGCTAAGAATAGGAGCAATCTCACTCTTGCGCTACCCTGAATTACAAGTGCATCTGCCTGTCGCCTTCCAAGGGAAAACTTTCATATCTGAACTTCCATAAGGTATCTTTTCCCCCTCACTTGCAGATTCCAAAAGAATCAAAATGACAAGCAAAGGAATTTGGCAAACTCATAGGAGTGAGGAACTGATGTTTGTATGTATGTGAGTAGGTTAAATGTGTTTCTCTCTGTTGGTGTCTGAGATGACATACAACTGACCTCATAAATGTCTTATAAGGCCAAACAAACTGCTCTCCAGAAAAGACTGCCTTTGCTCCCATCTTTCTTGTCCCCGAAGCAACTTGCCCTAAAGAAGCAGAACTGATTTTTTTTTTTGCTGCATTCAGATGGCGAAGGACCTCCTCTAAGCAAAACAAGTGAGGATATTAAGGCAATCTGTCCCTGTCACCGCTAATTACAACAATACAAGTTACATTTTCACGTACGCCGACATAGTGTGATCTGAATCTGCAATAAGCACCAAAACCTTTGCTTGGCATTATCATCAAATCCCATCAAGCATTTGCATCACCATTTGTAAATGATAATTGAAGAGGCAAATGGAGAGAAATGGATTTTTATTTTAAAAAATAACCAGGCATAGGGTTCAGGTTTTTACATTACCCGTAAGTAAGGGGGGGAAAGTGCGTGAGAATAGAATGTAAGGGAAGGGTTGCAAAATTCAGGTCTAAATCTAACAAGTTGGAGAATTTGCCACAGAAATTCTTGGAACTTCGCTACCCTTTTTTAGCTGTTATTTCAATCCCCACCAACACACATGTGAATGCAGCTAACTGCGGCAGCCCTTCAATGCAGAAATCCCATCCAAGCATGCTAATCCAGCAATAGAATTATTCTTGAATTGAGGTCAAGAGTTGTTCAGCTGTAATTGGAATCTGGCAACAGTACCTTTCCAACACAGGCTGCGAGCAATAAACTATGCCAACCAACACTTCTATTAGAACTGAGTTGTAACGTGCTCCTCTAAAGCCCAGCTACTGATTTGGAAGAAAATACTTGCTGAAGGCTCTGAATGTGGCTTGTTCAGAACTTCTCGAACTGGGCTTAAGGAGGTGGGAGTGGGGGAGAGAAATATTGGCTTGCATTTACTTTCCTAACTGAAGTAGCATTATGTTTTGGGCAAAATTTCTGACCATGTCTGGGGAAAAAGCAGGTTCAAATACCAGTTCATGTAGATCAGGGAGTAACACTTCTATATCGCCATGATATAAAGAGGTTGAGACTCTAGAAAGAATGCAGAGGGCAGCAGCAAAGATGGAGACTAGAGGCTAAGACATATGAAGAACAATTGCAGGGACTGGGTATGTCTAGTTTAATGGGGAAAAAAGGACATGGGGTGATATGATAGCAGTGTTCCAATATCTGAGAGTTGCCACAAAGAAGAGGGAGTTAACCTATTCTCCAAAGCATCTGAGAGCAGGAGAAGAAGCAATGGATGGAAATTCATCAAGGAGAGAAACAACCAGTGGTGGGATTCAGCCGGTTCGCACCACTTTGGGAGAACCGGTTGTTAACTTTCTGAGCAGTTGAGTGAACTGGTTGCTGGAAGAAATCATTAGGACAGAGAACCAGTTGTTAAAATTATTTGAATCCCACCACTGGAAACCACCTAGATTCTAGGTCCTAGAATTAAGAAGAAATTTCATGACAGAACAATTAATCAGTGGAACAGCTTGCTTCCAAATGTTGTGTGTTCTCCAACACTGGAGGTTTTTAAGAAGAGATTGAACAACTATTTGTCTGAAATAATATAGTGCTTTTGCAGGGGGTTGAAGTAAAAGACTTCCAACATCCCCTCCAACTTTATTCTGTCATTCTGTTAACTTAGATCAGGGATATCAAACTCGATTTCATTGAGGGCTACATCAGGGTTTGTGTTTGACCCCAGGGGGCTGAAGTGGACATGGCCAGCTTGACATCACTCATGTCAGGGATGCCTCTATCGGCCACAGGTGCCTCTGCCAGAGAAAACAGGCTCCTGAGCTCTGTTTTTACTAGCAGAGGCACCTGTGGTCAGTCCTTCGCTGTTTCCAGGTCGGCCCCATGGGCCAGATCTAAGCACCCTGCAGGCCGCATCTGGCCCACGGACCTTGAGTTTGACACCCCTGACTTAAACAGTTGTCATCTTGCAGTCTAACCTAGATTGGTCTCAAGGTAGCAAAGAGAATCAAATGCACTGACTTAACTTGTTTGGAAGCAAGATGAGATTTATAATGAATAAGTAAATCTTGAAAAATATCTCCAGGCCATCCTCAGCCTTCAGCATTTTCCTCACCAAATAGATAGCAGTTTCTACTGCTTTGGAAAATTCTTAGAAAAGACACAGGAAAAGAAAGTGATTAAATAAAGACATAACTATTATTTAAAGAACATTAAAGGAAGATACAAGCCCACAACCTCCAGATATGAGATTTTGTTGGAATTCATTGTTGGACGGTATCTTTATCCAACAACTACTGTAGTATTTAGCCAGTAGATGGCAGTGTTTACAAGTTTGGATCTATGGTATATACTCTATGCTCTTTGGTTCTAAGTAGAGTTTCCTGTTTCCTGATACAGCTATACAGTTCAGCAGTAAAGCACATGGTGACTGTACTCTTTGTTTGCTCTTTGTGGTGCTTTATATAAACAGAATTTCTAACAGATTTGCATAGTAAAATTATTTTGAGACAATTAGGAGAAAAACTCAGCAGAAAAGAAATTCTGAACATGAAAAATTCCTGACTAAGACCAGAAAGACTATATACCCCACATTTTTGAAAGCACAAAATATCATGTTTGACTGTACAATTCAAAGTCCAGCCTGGCTATACTATGGATTTCTGTTTTCCCACCACTTCACTGTGCTGGAATTATATTTTTAATAAGGTACGCTATCGTAAGATATAGTGATAGTCAGCAAACAACTTTAAAAGCAGATAAGAAAAAAAAGTCAATGAATATATATTATGCACACATAACATCATAGTTATTAAACTTTTTCACAGCTGTTGCTGGAAAACAAGAGCCTAAAGTCTCTGATCTGGTTGGTTATACAAGAACTCTGCCTGTTGAGCTGATCCCACAGGCTTCAAGATAGGTTGTTCTTTTGTCTGTATCGTCTGGTTTGTTCTTTTGGACTCAGTAACAAACAGAGAGCCAAATGAAGGTTCTAAAGAGTTTTGGAATGCACACACAGCAAACCACATTTTGAATCACTTAAAGCTTCTCTAGACCATCATCAAAGATAACCTTGTGTTCCGTATCTCACAGACCTTCTCTTGCCCCAAAGGTGTGGAGGTTTTATCAGATGCTTCTATCTAAAAATAGCATGCCCTTCTTACCTGCCTGCCTGCCTTTTCCTCCCCACCTTTTCACCAATAAACACACACACACACACACAGAGAGAGAGAGAGAGAGAGAGAGAGAGAGAGAGAGAGAGAGAGAGAGAGAGAGAGAGAAGAAAGATATAATTCTTCAGAAGGATAATTCTCTATCATTCTTTCCCCCAATTATCAATTTCTACAACTGCAGGATACTTCTATCGCCACTTCAGATCATAGTTGCTCTTCATAAAATTTAACGACTGTGTAGAGAAATGCCGACTCTCATCTCAAATGCCAGATATACTAGGCCCAAAGCAAAGCCCGGATAGACGATGGACCTAACCTGATGCATTTTATGAGCCAATGTTTGCCATAGACCGACTAATCCTATTTCGTTTATTGAAGGTCTTTTTTCAACAGCGGTGTCAATGGCGTGATTTGATTAGGCCACTCCAGCCTTGCAAAATGATATAAAAGGTCTCCAGTGGGCATAAGTATATTAGACGTATTTCACAGGCTTTCTGACAGAGCCATAACTATGAGTAGAAGAGGAGGCAGGAAAGGAAATTTGCAATGCAATTCAGCAAAAGAAACGATTGCGTCTTTTGGGATCTTTAGCATTCATTTGCAAGTTTTTATCTTTTATTCTTTTTACAACTCTGTGTGTGTGTGTGTGTGTGTGTGTGTTTGTATGTTTATGTTGTTTGTGTACCCACTCACATAACTTTAACTTTTGTTTGATTTCTAGACTGCCCCTCTCCCAGAAGGGACTCGTCAGAGGTGGGTTCCAGCCAGCTTTACTGCCGGTTCACTCGTGCGTGCGCTTCGCTCGTGCATTCGCACGCAGCATTCACTGTGCGTGCATACACACTTCAATTAAAATTGTTCTGCGCATGAGCAGAACCCAAAAACAAGATGGTGACAGCGGCGACCAGGAAACTGGTTCAGAAGCGTGGCAAGCCTGGCTCATTGCCAGTTCCAGCAACCCAGGCCCCCATACCACTACCAGTTTTCCCGAACCGGGTGGAACTGGTAGGAACTCACCTCTGATACATGTGGATCAGTGGTGGGATACAACCAGTATGCCCCAGTATGGGCATACTGGTGCCTCCTGGGAGCACCAGGTACCGTTCCGATACAGTGCTCCGGCTCCCCTCATTACTTGTATTTGAGCCGATCGGAGCGTACAGCTCCTGTGCAACGCTCCACCGAGCAGCTGGAGCATCGTGGAGCATCACGGGTGGTAAGTACATATGCATGTGCTGCGCGCATGCTGCGCATATGCATATGGTGGACGGCCAGGCCCCTTGCACCATACCGGTTGCAATGGGATCCGGAACCCACCACTGATGTGGATATGTGTAGTTCGATGAAAAGGACTAGGGGTGACATCATAGCAGACTTCCAATAGGGGTTGCCACAAAGAAGAGGGGGTCAAGCTATTCTCCAAAGCACCTGAAGGCAGAACAAGAAGCAATGCGTGGAAACGAATCAAGGAGAGAAGCAACCTAGAACTATGGAGAAATTTCCTGAGAGTTAGAGCAATTAATCAGTGGAACAACTTTCCTCCAGAAGTTGTGAGTGCTCCAACACTGGAAGTTTTTAAGAAGAAATTGGACAACCATTTGTCTGCAATGATTTAGGGCTTCCTGCTTGATCAGAGGGCTCGACTAGAAGACCTCCAAGGCAGATTTATTTATTTTATTTATTTTATTCAATTTATAAGTCGCTCCCTCTCTCCAGAGGGACTCGGGGCGGCATACAATCAAATATACAAACGTATGGCACGGAGGAGGTATACATAAAACTTTTACAGTACATAAATAATAATAATAGCCACAATGTTAAAAAGCAATGACAATAAGTTAAAAACCATTAAAATACCCAAAAAGTAAATTTACAATTTAAAATTGCCAGGGGGATTAGAGAGTAAAGTTCTAATTAAGTTCTAATTAAGCCAGGCCGGCTAGTTGGAACAGGTGGGTCTTGAGTTTCTTGTGGAAGGAGCGGAGATCGGTAGTTGTCCTAATATCGGGGGGGAGGTCATTCCAGAGGGCTGGGCCCATCACAGAGAAGGCCCTACTCCTGGGCGCCGCCCTCTGGCACTGCTTAGTGGACGGCACCCGGAGGAGTCCCTCTCTGTGAGAGCGAATTGGTCGCAGATGAGCAAGATGAGCAAGCTGGCAAAAAGAAGGTGTTCAGAGAAACACAACTTTGCCAAGTGGCGTCACAGTATTTTTACTTTCATGTGATACCTGAATGGGTAGAGTAACTCAAATGGATAATCTAAATCCAACAAAGGAATAATTAGGGAAAAGAAAGTTGGCAACAAAATATATATATCGGGGTTTTTTTTCTGAACAAAATGGCTACAACATCAAAATAACTAATTCAGATCCTAATTGGATACTGAAAAAAGTGACTTATGACCTTTTTTCACATTTAATGACCATTGCAACATCTCAATGAACTAAATTCAAATGCTTGGTGGCTGTTTCATATTTATGACGGCTGTAATGCTCCGGGATCATGTGACCACTTTTTGTGACTTTCTGACAAGCAAATCAACGGGGAAGCCAGATTCACTCAATAACTGTGTTACTGATTTAACAACTGCACTGATTCACTTAACAATGAGGTGGCAAGAAAGGCCATTAATTGGGGCAAAACTCACTTAACAACTGTCTCTCTTAGCAACAGAAACATTGGATCGTAAGTGAAGCACTAACTGTATTCAGTCTTGTTCTCCTGTCTAAATTAATATATTCCAACTGATTTTTGCCTTGGATCACTATTGCAAAACTGTTATCAACCTTTCTCCAGAGATTACAACCATATGACAACCTGTCAATTCATCTGACTTTGATTGCTTTCCTGGTGTCATATCACAACACTTCCAGGCATTTTTAGGAGAAACAACAATCCGCTGCTTTGACTGCAGAAATGGATTACGCAACATTTAAACGGAGAAATTAGTTGAAACGTATTGATCGTTCTTTAGCTGGAGTAAAAGTGTAAATACACACATTCCCCAGCCATACTTATCAAATAGATTAACACCAAGAGTTTGTTCTAAGAGGATTGCTTTATTAAAAAGCCTTTTTTTCCCCCTGCTTAATAAAGACTTACATTTCCACTGTCATTGCAATTATGAAAAGCATTGCTCAGGAGTTGTTAAGATGCAGCTCAGGCTCAGCTGTATTTAGTTTAAAGTTGTGAACATTTTTTTTCCCAAGAGTGTTTTGGGATGGCTGCTACAATCTATTGTAAATTATGAATGCTTCGAGCATTCCTTGCATAAATAGATACTGGCAGGCCTTAAATATTTTTGAGAGCTCTGTGACATTTTTGTTAGATGAATGCAGTTTAAAGCATATTTGTGTCTTGTTGGATTCTAGAGTACCATCCGTCTCAATAAGGCAGGGGTGTCCAAATTTGAGAACTTTAAGACTTGTGGACTTCAACTCCCAGAATTCCCCAGCCAGCATGGCTAGCTGGGGAATTCTGGGAGTTGAAGTCCACAAGTCTTAAAGTTCCCAAGTTTGGACACCCCTGCAATAAGGTAACAGAAATATCTTCTCAGGGGTACATAATAATAGCACAGACTTCCTTGTCTCGTCACTAAAATGAAAAAGCCCACCAGCATCGATAACCATTCAACCAGCGAGTAAATCTAGCCAGCTTGGTTGGATTCAGATGCTAAACTAACTGCATTGAGTTCAGATTCTAAACAGACGTAGTAGAAATACTTTTGAGTTTCCCTCAATGGATGAATGGCTGCAAAATGCGGTGAAGTGCAACTGCTACATGGGTTTTTATATTACCCGCTTAGTATTTGGCCTGTACAATTTATTTTTAGAAAGGTCCCGCGGGCAAAGGCATGTTATACCCACCAGAGCCATCCTGCAAAATCCTTGCTCACCTTCGTCAACCTATGCATATTGAGCAAGAAAATGTGCAGGAGTTTTACAAATTTAGCTAGAGGCACCTACCAGTTTTCTCAATTAGGTATTCTAATAAAGTAGAGTAGCACGGGGCTTAGAGGTGAAGATGCTCGCCTCCCACTCAGAAGGTTGAGAGTTCAATCCCAGGCAGTAATAGATGTTTCTCTATCAGGGTGCAGAGAGAAAATATCTGCTATGAACTCAGCGTAGCCGTCAGGAAGGGCACCCGGCCAGTAAATGCTCAGCTTCATTCAGTCCCCTTGACCCTATCCGGAAGCAAGGGATTACAGAGTCATAAAAAGAAAAAAAAAGTATCCCAATGAAGTAGAGTTGCTGGTTATAAGTGAGCCTTGTATATGAGTTCAGCTAAATTTGCTTGTAAATCTGTGGGCCTTGCTTTAATTATCATTAAAATGAAAACCTTCCAAGGGCATTTTGTATTCTTAGTGCACCTTATACAATGCTTATAAACCATGACACAAACAGATCAAAACCCAAGTCTTAGTAAGGGTTCTGAGTCTTAGACCTGAAGGATAGTGAAAAGTAATTCAGAGGTCTACCCCTAATAATTTATGTCAAGGATAATAGAAGAGGATTGAAATTGGCCCAAAACAGCTCCATTGATCCCACTTTTTGCTGTAAGATTTTTTGGACTGGAACCATTTGTAAATATAAAGTGATTTATGTTGATATAAATCTGTTCCTGTTGTTCTTCTACTGACAACAGACTGTATCTCTTAATTTTCCCCAATTCCACCTTGAAAAAATCAAATCTACACGAGATAAATTACTTCTTGAGTTTTTGCTATTTCTAAAGGGGAAAAAACACATAATCAATATTAATTTCTGTACAGATCTTTAGAACTTTAGAAAGTTGACATAACTTCTGTTTCACTATGAAAATTTGAAGAATGTGCCAGATGACAAGGAAAGAAGCAGAGTATGTACCAGTCACAAGAATTGTCTGGGACTTTATTTCTGAGCCTGCAACTTGGAACTAATTAAGGAGAGAAACAACTTAAAACTAAGGAAAAAAATTCCTGACAGTTAAAACAATTAATCAGTGGAAGGACTTTCTTTCAGAGGTTATGGGACGCTCCAACAGTGGAGATTTTCAAGAAAAGATTGGCCAACGATTTGCCCAGAACTCACTGTAACAGCATTGCCAAAAAGTCATTAAGAGTTGTTAACCTAATTTTTCGAAGCTTCTGCTCCAATCTCTAACATTGCACTGCTAACCAGGGCACACAAAACCTTGGCCAGGCCAATTCTCGAATACAGCTCATCTGCCTGGAATCCACACTGAACTATGCTACCTACAGTCTGACCCAAGCTTAGTGCACAAAATTGTCTGCTACTACATCCTACCTGTCAATGACTACTTCAGCTTCAACTACAATAATACACAGGGCAAACAAAAGAAACAAACTCAAGGTAAACTGCTCCAAACTCGATTGCAGAAAATATGACTTCAGCAACAGAGTGGTCAATGCCTGGAATGCACTACCTGACTCTGTTGTTACATCCTAAAGCCCCCAAAACTTTAACCTCTACCGTGGACCTTACCCCATTCCTAAGAGGCCTGTAAGGGGCATGCATAAGGACATCAGCATGCCTAGCACCCCTGTCCTACTGTTTCCATCTATTTTTACTCCTTTTTTATGTATATATGTATACCTGCTTATACTTATATGTTTATATGTTATATTTATACTCATACTTGTTTTCTCATACATGCTTGACAACCCACCCACCCCCAAAAAAAAGAATGGTAAAGGGTCTCCTGCTTGAGCAGAGGGTTGGACTAGAAGACCTCCAAGGTCCCTTCCAACTCAGGAAAGAGGCACTGAGAAGGAAATTGAAACTTTTGGTGGAAAACAATGGCTCAGCTTTTTCTTCATTTGTGACCCGTAAACCTAGAAATACAGTAAAGATAAATCAATGCAAAATCTTCAGCAAAAACAACAAAAAATACAAATAAGGAAAATGTTGAGCCATCTAACAGATGCTATGTGTATTTTTAAATCTTTCCGCTTTTAAGGTAATTTTGTTCGCTTCTTTGAGAATCAGTGTGTGTTCACAGTGACACATTGCGTTCATTGGTAGGGAATGCACCTCTGTTAAAAGCTGGAGTGTTACATTCAAGATCTTTTAACCAATAATGCCAATGAATGAGCTACTTAATGTCCAAATGTGTACATTTCTGCTTTGCGAAGCTGAAACCCAATAAATAAAGCACAATTTCCAAACGTAACACTCATGGGTTAATGAGGTATTGGGAAAGAAGGAAAACAAAACAAAAAGACAATAAAGTGTGAATAGCTAATATGCAAAGCCTTTAAATATTCAACAGTATGAGCATTAAACATCTTTCATATCCACATTTTTTTTTCTAGTTCAGCCACATAAATCTGTAAATAATTAGAAATGTTTACTACAAAAATGTTAAATCCATTATTTTGCTGATGCCAACAAACACGGCTTACACACAGGCAACAGTGGCCTCTATGCCTTCTCATAGTTTTGTATTTTAAAAATGTGCATTTTTATTTTCAAGCAAATATCACATCTCTTTTCCCATTTTTACAATGTAAAAAAGATGTTGAAGTTCTAGAAAAGAGTGCAGAGAAGAGCAACAAAGATGATTAGGGGACTGGAGGCTAAAACATATAAAGAATGGTTGCTAGAATTGAGTATGTCTAGTTTAATGAAAAGAAGGACCAGAGGTGACATGATAGCAGTCCTCCAATATCTCAGGGGCTGCCACAAAGAAGAGGGAGTCAAGCTATTCTCCAAAGCACTTGAGGGCAGAACAAGAAGCAGTGGGCGGAAACTAATCAAGGAGAGAAGCAACTTAGAACTGAGGAGAAATTTCCTGAGAGTTAGAGCAATTAATCAGTGGAACAACTTGCCTCCAGAAGTTGTGGGTGTTCCAACACTGAACGTTTTTAAAAAGAGATTGGATAATTATTTGTCTGAAATGGTATAAGATTTCCTGCCTAAGAAAGGGGGTGGATTAGAAAACCTCCAAGGTCCCTTCTAACTCTGTTATTCTATTTTTATTTTATTTAGATGGTCTGGTTATGTTAAATGGGTATACAAGTGATGTTTAAGTGAGGGATATATATTTTTTTGCACTGAGGCTTTTGACAAAACACAAACACAATTACACTCAGGTTTATTTCACTGACCCTGCTTAAAAAGGTAAAGGTTCCCCTCGCATATATGTGCTAGTCATTCCCAATTCTAAGGGGCAGTGCCCATCCCCGTTTCAAAGCTGAAGAGCCAGTGCTGATCCAAAGACGTCTCCGTGGTCATATGGCCGGCATGACTAAATGCCGAAGGGTCATGGAACTCTGTTACCTTTCCACCAAAGCTGGTCCCTATTTTTCTACTTGCATTTTTTGCATGCTTTTGAACTGCTAGGTTGGCAGAAGCTGGGACAAGTAACGGGAGCTCACTCCATTACGCAGCACTAAGGATTCGAACCTCCGAACTGCCGGCCTTCCTGATCAACAAGCTCAGCATCTTAGCCACTGCTTAGAGTCTTTAACCCTGCTTAGAGTCTTTCAATTAAGGAGGACTATGTCTGTTTAGTGAACAAAAATGACCAAGCATTTCAGCTACTTGTTAAAACATCCTCTATTTCATGAATCTGTGCAAGCCTAAAAAAAAAAAAAGATGAATATGCCTTAAGACAAAGATTAATAAGCATTAACACAGCAGTCCCTAACCTTTCTGGCTCCAGGGACCAGTTTCAGAAGGCAAAAAAATGTCTTCCAGGAGCAGAACAGAAGAGGAGGAGGATTTCGTACACACAACCTAGATTCTGCGCATGCACAGAAGAAGCTTTGCATGCTTGCCTGCTACATGAGTGGCCTGGTACCCAACAGGCCATGGACTGGTACGGGTTGCAGCCTGGGGGATTGGGGACCCCTGCATGAACAAATCAAAGCATTAAAACAGTCATGTGGTTATGTGGCCAGCATGACTAAATGCTGAAGGCGCATAGAATGCAACGTACTTCAAACAGGCTACTTTACAGAATGTGTCCAAAATCTGAGACTCCCAGTTTTGTTCTACATAGCATCAACCATGTGAATTCACAAGTTACCTCTTTCCGCTATGTATTCAAATAAACAGTGATTAATATATACACATATATACACATGTTTAGGTTTAGGTTTTAGGTTTAATTGGATTTATATGCCGCCCTTCTCCAAAAGGACTCAGGGCGGCGTACAACATTAAAAACACACATCACAAAAGTTTAAAAAAAAGATTAAACCCATTTCCAAAAAGACCAAACCGATTTTTTTAAAAGAAACAATACATTTAAAATAAATTAAAATTAACATTAATATTAACAGGCCAGGCCGGCTTGCTGGAAAAGCCAACTTTTTAGGGCGCGTCGGAAGGACCGGAGGTCAGGGATTATGCGGAGCTCCGGGGGCAGCTCATTCCAGAGGGAAGGCGCTCCCACAGAGAAGGCTCTCCCCCTGGGGGTCACCAGCCAACACTGCTTGGCCGACGGCACCCTGAGGAGGCCAACTCTGTGGGATCGTACTGGACGGTGGGAGGCTACTGGTGGCAGTAGGTGGTCTCGCAGGTACCCTGGGCCTAAGCCATGGAGCACTTTAAAGGTCATAATTAATGCCTTGAATCGCACCCGGAAAACAACCGGCAACCAGTGCAGCCCATCTAAAAGGGGTGTGACATGGGAGCACCTAGGTACCCCCATGACAACCCGCGCGGCCACATTCTGGACCAGCTGAAGCCTCTGGGTGCTCTTCAAGGGCAGCCCCATGTAGAGAGCATTGCAGTAGTCCAGGCGAGAAAGGACAAGGGCATGAGTGACTGTGCCCAGAGTATCCCGA
Organism: Natrix helvetica; assembly: GCF_964273705.1. Lineage (NCBI taxonomy): Eukaryota > Metazoa > Chordata > Lepidosauria > Squamata > Natricidae > Natrix > Natrix helvetica. The sequence continues at coordinate 14,273,490 of NC_138549.1, read as the reverse complement.
TCCAGGAAGGGGCGCAACTGGCGTACCAGGAGAACCTGGTAAAAGGGCCCCCTGGTCATCTCCGTTTCAAAGCCGAAGAGCCACATGTTCTATATATACATACGTATATAGCTGATATATACCATATGTGTGTGTATGTGTGTGTGTTTGCGAGTGTGTTTAGTGCAGGTATATATTTATGTATGCATAGAGCATGTGTATATGTGTGTCATGTATGTGTTTGAATAGATATACACTCTCTTGAGAGCTAGCAACAGAACTTCATTTTTTAATGTGGGCCTGTGTGCTCACAGTAAAAAATGATGAAGTTTTCTTCTCTTCTCTTCTCTTCTCTTCTCTTCTCTTCTCCTCTCCTCTCCTCTCCTCTCCTCCCCTCTTCTCCTTTCATCCTCTCCTCTCCTATTCTATCATCCTCTCCACTCACCTCACTTCACCTCATCTTGTCTCATCCTGTGGCTTTGAAATTTAGAAAAAGTTATGATCGCCTCAGAGCTGCTGCTCTACCACACCACCATGGTCAGTCATGGTCCCTCATTTCCAACACGCCCTGCCAGCTTTTTTCAAGGAAAGGTAATGGGGGGAAACCAGCAGGAAGCCAGGATTTCCCTCCTACAGCTTTTCCCTTCTGTTTTTCATTTTTAGGTAAAGAAATTACTTAGTAATGGCCCCAGAGAGGACACAGGGCCCTTTGTTTCTAGTAAGTATAATAGTTTGCTGTTCTAACCCCCTCCTCTTGTATACCAAGACACTCCGACACAAAGTCTCTTCCAGATGTTTATTGACATACAGGTTCCACCTTGGCAGCAATCCAGCCTGCCAAGGTCAAGATAGCACTCTGGGCAGCAATCCAGCTACAGCAACACCCCTTGGCAGCAATCCAGCTACCAAGCTCCAGATAACCACCTTAGCAGCACTCCTGCCTGCCAAGGTCCAGGGAACAGATTGGCAGCAATCCAGGTAAACCCTTTGGCAGCAATCCAGCCTGCCAAAGTACGACACAGATCTGAGCTTCTCCAACTCCAATGATCAGTTGATTCCTGCAAAGGGTGTGTCCACAAGCAGTCCCTTTATAGTCTGGAGAGGAGTCTAATTATCAGCAGCTGAGAGCCATTACCTCCTGTAATTGCTCAATTGCTCCTTACGTCGGGTAGCATGTCGGTAACGAGCATCTAATAGCTCACTGCTGATGTCTGACTCACTGTCCTGTGACTCCTCCCCACTGCTCCAAGGCATGACATCAGGAGCCCCCTTCCTTTGGCTTTCACCACTGCTCCATGCCTCAGGCGCCCCCTGGTGGCCAACCAGCCTCTCTGTGCCCTGCTCAGCATCGGAACCCTGTCCAGGGTCCCCCACCTCCTCTTGAGCCGACTCAGAGGGACCCTCACTCTCGGAGTCTGGTGGCAGCGGCAACGGCACCTGCTGGGCCACAACTGTTTGCCAAGAATATTTCACAGATATGTACCGTTTGCCGTTAATAGGAGCTGAGCACAACTTGGAGAAGGCTTTAGTTTTTTCAAGAAATCAGTCAACCTCCCTCAACCTGGGATCTTTTAGGTGTGTTCAAATTGTAACAAGTGCCAAAGAATATGTTGTCTGACAATTCAGTGAGTTCAGTCACTGTATTTGAAGGCTGTTAGGTTGAGAAAGGGGGATCTCAGATAGCAACTCATAAAAGCTGCATCTCTGCGGAAAACTTTACACATCTACAGAAACAGTATTACTAGGGAATTGTCACAGTTACTAAAACAGTTACTCAAACTGTATCACACATTACTGCAAACATTTCCAGCCTTGACCCAATTGCCTCTTCTTGCGGGAGGATTTTTTGCACTCTTTGCAGAAATGTTTCACTTATAATTAAAAGTGGTCAGAGGAATTGATGTTCCCAATGACAGCAGGCGATCAAATCACAGCAACCTGTTATGCAACTCTGTAATGGGATGCCATCATGGAGAGGGGGAGGGAGGGATGCAGGAAGGGGGGAGGGAGGGAGGGAGGGAGGGAAGGAAGGAAGCAGAAAAGGAGGAGAGAGGGAGGAAGAAGGAGGAAAGGACGGAAAGAAAGAGGGAAGGGAGGGAGGGAAAGAGGGAGGGAGGAAGAAGGGAGGGAGAGAGGTGGAGGAAGGACGAAGGAAGGAGGCGGAGGGAGGGGGGAAGAAAAGAGGGAGGAAGAAGGGAGGGAGGGAGATGAAGGGAGAAGGGAGGGAAGGGAGGGAGGACAGAAAGGGAGGATGGGGGGAAGAAAAGAGGGAGGGAGGGGAGGGAGGGAGGAAAGAAAGGAGGCGGGAAGGGAGGGAGGAAGGAAGGAAGGAAGAGATGAAAGAAAAAGTAGCCAAAGTGCATAATAGTAGCCAAGAAAGAAAGAAAATGTCACCAAGGTACATAATATTGTGTAATATCGTAAAAGACATGAATAAACAAATAAAAATAGTTGTTCAGAAAAAAATATCCTTTGGCTTTGTGATGACAAGTAGAGATTATTGAACACACAGACACACACCAATTCCAGTTTCTATAAAGCTGCCTCTTTGTATCACGCTCAACATCTCCTTGTTTTAAATTCTGTCTGCTGGTTGTGTTGGATTGTGATGCAAAGTTGGAAAAAGTGATAGAAAGTGTCCAGTGGCAGAGATTTATCACACCAGCAAAAATCAAGGCAAGCAAATGAGCATAAAGGTTGCTTTGCTTCTTGTACTGGGGAAAAAAACCCCAGCACAAAGTTTCCTAAAAGACAAACACACAATGGTTGAGGTGACCTTGTAATGATAAAACATTGCACTATTTTTATGGCCTCGCATGCACATCTGGACATCTTTTCCCCTGCTGTGCCTACCCATTCAGTGTTTGTAACCCAAAGTGCATTGAAAAATGTGCTTGCCTCGTAGCAATAGCATTTAGGCTTATATAGCATTTTACAGCACCCTCTGGGAAATTTTACAAAGTTGAAGCATCATTTGCATCTTGTCCCCAACAATCTGGATCCTCCTTTTACCAACCTCGGAAGGATGGAAAGCAGAGTCAACCTGGAGCCTCATCCAGACTGTGGGCGCAGTTTGCCTGCAATACTAGACTTTAACCACCAGGGCTCATTCTGTTTTCTATTTTATTTTTATTGAGTTATAAGATATAGTAAAAATACAAAAGAAAAAATAGAAAAACCATAGGGGGGGAAAGGGAAAGAGAAGTGAGGAAAGAGAAGGAGAAGGAGAAGGAGAAGGAGAAGGAGAAGGAGAAGGAGAAGGAGAAGGAGAAGAAGAAGAAGAAGAAGAAGAAGAAGAAGAAGAAGAAGAAGAAGAAGAAGAAGAAGAAGAAGAAGAAAGAAACATTGACTTGAGACTCTCTCTGTTACAGGAAAATAAGGCATTAACATCAAATCGCAACTTTTTGCTTTTTCAGAATAATACGAACAAGCCATTTCTATAAAGGTCTATCAATCTACTACAGGGGTGTCAAACTCAAGGCCCGGGGGCCAGATCGGTCCATGAGATGCTTAGAGCTGCCCTGGAAACAGCGAAGGATTAGCCTGCGATGCCTCTGCCAGCAAAATTGGAGCTTGTGAGGACCCCACACATGCCACCTGGCCCCCATTTTTGGCTGCAACAGAGCTCCATTTTTGCTGTCAGAGAGTTGCAAGAGGTTGTCATGGCTGAAAACAGGGCTCGGGGGATTTTGCAACCCACCCAAGCTCTGTTTGCATTGGCAAAGGGCTACAGGAGGCTGCCATGGCAAAAAATGGAGATCGGGAGCCTGTTTTTGCTGGCAGAGTCCTCGGACCACCACAGCCCCCCCCCCAACATAAGTGATATCAAGCTGACCATGCCCACCCTGGCCATGACCCTGCCGCCCCTAACCCCAAGGTCAAACACAACCTTGATGCAGCCCTCAATTAAATCGAGCTTGACACCCCTAATCTCTCAGTAAAACCCAAAATCAAAGTTTCATTCTTTTCCACTTCAAGTACAAAATTCAGAAGCCGCCTTCCTTCTGATGAAACTCTAATTTCATCTCCTGCTGGTAAGATGCCAATCCCCATTACGTATTTCTTCAGAAGTTATAGATTAACATGGCCACATTTTCTGAATACATCCCCAAGTATATAGTCATGTTAGTGTTAGACAATTAGATACCTTGAAAACATTTAAATCAATTTATCGTTATTCATGAGCCGTGGTGGCACAGTGGTTAGAGTGCAGTACTGCAGGCTACCTCTGCTGACTGCCCGCTGCTTGTAGTTTGGCAGTTTGCATCTCACCAGGCTCAAGGTTGACTCAGCCTCCCATCCTTCCGAGGTGGGTAAAATGAGGACCCAAATTGTTGGGGGCAATAGGCTGACTCTGTAAACTGCTTAGAGAGGGCTGTAAAGCACTGTATATAATTCTAAGTGCTATTGCTAAGTACTATATCATGTAAAGGAACAGAGCCTGTCTGTTTTAGTTGTTGAAACATTCAATTAAACTAGAAATGTTAGATTAGAATTGGATTTAGAGTATGAAAATCTTATTGGATGACCTAAGGCTTATTTCACTGTTACTGTATATCTCTCGGCTAATCTAGAGTTATTCACACATATTCTGATTTTTGGGCTGACAAAAACATAAGCATCATAAACTGAATCACAGAGGTGTGAGAAAGTTCAAGATACTATGTTGAGGTTAGCAGAGATGGTAGAATGCAGTAGTGCAGGCTATTTCTGCTGACTGACAGTTACCACCAGTTTGGCGGTTCAAATCTCACCAGGCTCAAGGTTGACTCAGCCTTCCATCCTTCCAAGGTGGGTAAAATGAGGGGCCAGATTGTTGTGGGCAATATGCTGACTCTATAAACTGCTTAGAGAGGGCTGTAAAACACTGTAAAGCAATATATGAATTCAAGTGCTATTGCTATTCATTAGGAAAACCTATTATTTTTTATTCATAAATCCATGGCAATTTTCACAGAAGGATCCTGAGGATGTGATTTTGCAAGTCAGAGCAACAGATTACACAACCTGTCTCTAATCTAAGATGCAGTCCTATTGCATAAATTAATTTGTGGAGCAATGTCAGGGAAAATGGGAAAATCCTTGTGTAAGAATTCTGCAATTGCCAAAACTATGCCAAGAAATAATTCTTATTATCTCTGGACAAGTATATGAAAAGAGGGTTGAAACGCAAGGCAAACCTATTTTACTTGCAGGTTCCCTAGTACAATACGCATATCAGATTGCCCAAGGATAAATTAATATGCATCTTTTATTTAAAATATTTGTTCTGTCAAACTGTATTACGCAAGAGATTCCAGAAAGGAAAATATGATATTGTTTTTCAAAAAAACCCACCCTTATTTATTAATTAATTATGATCTTAATTATTTACTTATGTAATACATTAACATATACAATAAGTCATGTTATTAATAATAAAATGAAGCAGTAACATGTTTAAGCTGATGACATTTTTCAAATTAGAAGATGAAATTAAATTAAATAAAAGCATGAACATGTCTTAATTGATTTTAATTTTATCACAGAAAGTTCATTTTCTGATTTCCATTTAAAAGTCTTTTATGTTTAGGTTTTAAAACCAAAATTTTTGCTTCTTTTCTACCAAATCTCTGCTATTTATTCCGTGTTTGCCTAGGATCGCTTTAGCCAAATAATGAAATGTCTTGCTAAATAGAGCTTGGAAGGATGGCTTTGGATTAATTTTTCCACTATGAAAAAGAAATAGAAAATCATATATTTTAAAATACGGTAATTAAAGATTTTTAAGCTTTTAAGATAAGAACATACTACACCGTTCTCTAAATTGACATTATCAAATCTTTTTAATGCAGTAGTGAGTTGCAAATATTTTTACTACCGATTCGGCCAAACAGGGTGCAACCCACCACTGTTTTAATGTAAGTGTTAGAATACAATAGGCAGAATCCAACAAAATGAAGAGTTTCTCATATTTTATGGAATTCGCAAAACTGGGGAAATAAAGTAATATAATCACCAATAAATTGAAACAAAGGAGATATCTCGGACAGTGCAGGTCAACACTGTCTTTTACTGGATTAAAAAACTCCAACACAGTCCAACTAGAATCTTTTTTTCACACAAAAGAAATACTGTAGATCCTACATAGCAGGTTTTAGGGTGTGTATGGTGCTTAAGTAACATACACACCAAGCTGTTAATTAGTGTCACACTCGGAATGACCCTTTCAATCACAGATTTACAGCTTTGGGAACAAAGAACAAATCTGAGAAATATGAGGTTAAGACAGCATGGTATTCAATTAGGGAAGGACAACAGCATATCAAATACTTATAGCATGCATTCATATGTCACAACCACAGAAATGCAAGCTAACCGTGAAGGAAGAAAAAAATGATAACAGAATAACAGATTAATAGAGCTGGAAGGGACTTTTGAGGTCTTCTCCTTGTGCTTAAGCAGGAGAACCTTTCTGGCAAAGGATTGTCCAATGTCTTCTTAAAAACCTCCAGTTGTCTATGGAGATTCTCAGTCATCCAGATCATGGATTTTCTTGTTTTTCTTTGAAGATGCTTTGCTTCTCATCCAAGGAGCTTCTTCAGCTCTGACTGGATGTTAGGGAATGGATGGTGGGGAACATCCAAACACAGCACATATATTTTAGAATCCAAAATGGCCATTATACTGCCACAAGGAAATCAAGTTAGGAGAAGCTGTTTTAAATAGAACCACTGAATATTCTGTTCGGTACATCCACTGAAATCAAACAAATGTTAAATCTGAAATATTTGTAATTGCCTCCCTCTTGAGGACAGGTTGGTACCTATTATGGTAGGTTTTCAAAAGCTATTAAAGATGGAACAGTTCCAGAGAACTTAGCGGGAATGAGAGAATTAGGGCACTCTTGTCTGGGGGGAATTAAAAATGTATATTAGGTAAAGTTTATCTAATAACTTCACACTTATTACATTTTATAAAGTTGTTATGGTTTCCATTGTCCCCAGCTCCCAAAAAAGCAAGTGGATTTTCTTGGCTTTTTCTTTCAAAACATTTTGCTTCTCATTCAAGATGTCAGGTTTCCGAAAGATGCCCTAATTGATTCATGAGTCTGGAGCCAAGTTTCAAAAGATAACTAGTCATTTATAAGGAGCACTATTTGGCAAGACCTTATTGCAGTCAGTTCTGAGCCTCATTTGAATTATAGCTGAACTTTACCCCTGTTCCTTCCCTCTCCTGAGTCTGTGTCATAAATCACGTTCCCCAATGAGGTGCACCCCTCCCAAATCTGCTTCAGTAATCTGAGATCTGACTCTAGCCGAAACTATGTGTGGAATGTGCCCCTTTCCTCACCATGGAAACTTTATGAGTTGACACAAGAAGCTTCTCCTTCTGAAGAACTAAAGTCTAGTTGTCTTGTGGAAAAAAGGCATCTTTGGGACAATCATGATCTGGATGATTGACATTTGTATTTTCCATTGTTAACCACTAGGAATCTATTATTGTCATTATGGGTGTGTATTTCAGAAGTGACAAGGTGCAAATGGATTTACTCCCTAGTAAATGGACACAGGGCTAGGATCTTGCCCAGGTATTTATGTATATTTCTGACCTTAGTCTCATTATAATCCAAGAACTCTAGCATTTATTCTACGCTATATCTCATCTTTGGCTAGGACATTTTAACCCTGCTATTTCCAGGTAACAGGACTGATCTAGAGTGGTGCGATGGCCTAGAGGTGGAATTGCAATGTATGGCTGTGAAAGTTGGACCATAAGGAAGGCTGAGCAACAAAGAATGGAGGCTGTTGAACTATGGTGCTGGAGAAGACTCCTGCAAGTCCCTTGGACAGCAAGACAATCAAACTGGTCAGTTCTAGAGGAGGTCAACCCTGACTGTTCTTTAGAAGGCCAGATCCTGAAGATGAAACTCAAATACTTTGGCCACCTAATGAGAAGGAAGGACTCCCTGGAGAAGAGCCTAATGCTGGGAAAGATTGAGGGCAAAAGAAGAAGGGGACGACAGAGAATGAGGTGGCTGGATGGAGTCACTGAAGCAATCGTTGTGAGCTTAAATGGACTCCAGAGGATGGTAGAGGACAGGAAGGCCTGGAGGAACATTGTCCATGTGTCAAACGCGACTTCTCAACTAACAACAACAAAGATATTATTGGATGGCAAACTCTGCTTCAGTTTATCTGGATTATGTCCCAATCTCATCAAAATTTTCCCTTACCAAATACCTTGTAAAAATCCAAGCACACACACTTACTTTCCTTCAGAGAGCTGGAAAGGGGCAGAATTAAAGCAGAATTGGGGGACTCATTTTCTCCACTCTGCACAGGATTTCATAAAATAATGGCATCACAATTTTTTTTTCTTTAGAACTTTGGCTGAAGTCACACACGCATCCCCTGGCAAGGCTCCATAATTTTCACAAGAGTTTTGGCGATTATTTTCCTTTATTATGTTAAATAAGTGGTAAATAAATAAATAACTCTTTCATTTCTGCCTTTATCGAGATTTCCCTCTTTATTTTTTTTCGCCGCATGCCAACCCTCCTTGAGAAAGGGGATCATTTGCTGTAAATAAATTCATATTAAAATACTGAAAAGATTTGGGGAGGAAAAGCGTAGTGGATTTTCTCCTGCAAAGAGATCACATTTAAGTGAAGGATGTGTATATTTCTCTGTGTGTGTGTGTGTGTGTGTGTCTGTCTGTCTGTCTGTCTGTCTGTCTCTCTGCTTCTCTCTCTCTGTCTCTCTCTTTGCCTGTCTGTCTGTCTGTCTGTCCCTCTCTCTCTCTCTCTCTCTTTGCCTGTCTCTCTCTCTGTTTCTCTGACTCTGTGTGTGTATGTGTGTTTGTTTGTTTCTGTGTCTCTGTCTCTGTCTCTCTTTGCCCCCCCTCTCTCTCTTTGACTCTGTGTGTGTCTGTGTCTGTGTCTTTCTCTGTCTGTGTGTGTCTCTCTCTCTTTGCCTGTCTCTCTCTGTGTCTCTCTGACTCTCTCTCTCTCTGTGTGTGTGTGTGTGTGTGTGTTTGTGTCTGTGTCTCTGTCTCTGTCTGTCTGTCTGTCTCTGACTCTCTGACTCTCTCTGTGTATCTCTGTCTCTCTCTCTCTGCCTCTCTCTCTCTCTTTGCCTGTCTCTCTCTCTCTCTGTGTCTCTGTCTCTCTTTCTCTTTCTCTGTGTGTGTGAATGTGTGTCTTTGTGTCTCTGTCTCTGTCTGTCTCTGTCTCTCTCTCTCTCTCGTTCTGACTCTGTCTCTCTCTGTGTGTCTCTGTCTCTGCCTCTCTCTGCCTCTCTCTCTCTCTCTCTGTCTATGCATAGCCTTTGTGGACGAAACAGAGCTAATGGCTCGCATAGAGCATATACATGTTTTTTAAAGATGTTTTATTGCTTACAAAAAGAAGCAGTCTGCGGAGACCACTAGAAACATAAACTGGATCCAGCCAGCTGTGTCTGTCAAAGGCAAAGGAAAGTTCCCCTTCAATTAGCGGGCTAAAATAAAATACTTTGCAAAAAGGAAATAAACATGACGCTGGGCGAAGATTCATGCTTTCAAATATACACCCAGTTTGAATTTTTAATTAGGGCTGCTAATTACAGTCATCAGAAAGCCGAGGAAGAATGGATTTTTTTTTTTACCTTCGGCCGGGCAGACAAGCCTTCAACCCCAGTGTATGTTTCAATGGCATTAATATTTTATGGAAATGGCCCTTTGCAAGCTTCAGCCTCTTCCAGGCTGCCTGCAAAACGGCCCTCGCATTATGGATGCCAATGCCTTTAAGCCATGTGCATTAGCCAGATGACAAAATGCAAAAAAAAAGGGGGGGGGAGGGAGGGGAAGGAGAAAGGGAGGGGGGAGAAAGCACCTTGTCAACTCATCACATCCATTGATTCTACTTAGGTTGTGTAAAAAAAAAACAGTTGGGCGTGAGTTGTAATTGAGCCGATGCTAATGATGGAACGAGACACTGGCTGGGCAGCTTCCCATTAGCTGCCACTCCAAATTAATGCTTCTAATATATATTTTTTCTCTCCACCAACAAATTAACCTTAATGAACTGGCCAGGCCTACATTACAGCGTGTATTGATAATGTCAATTAGAAGGAGAAGAGAGGTGAGGATTCCGTACACAAATATCTACACACCAATCACCAGAAGCAGAAGTGGAAACAGACATCATTATAATCCCCCCACCCCACCCCAACATAAAAAAGGATGCCACAATAGAGCAGAGAATATAGGATTTTGACTCTTTTGGGAAGAGAAATGACGCATTGCATTCCTTGTATGATGATAAATATGTTCTATGAAAAGCATTTTTTTCCTTTCTTTCTGGGGAGTTAGTAACTTGGCCAGAAAAGAAACCAAGTATTTCATATGAAGGAAATGTAATGTCATGGTTTGGGTTGGACAAGAAGGCTTTGTTTTCTTTTAATAACTATGTGGCTGTGTTATCCGCTTTGCTAAAATTGCATAGTCAGCATTCTTAAATTTTGTGTCCTCCTACCAGGGGTGGGTTCCGGCTTCTGTTACTGCTGGTTTGCTCAGGGGCGCGCTTCTCAGGCAATCTATGTGTGCATGTGCAGTAGCAAAAAAAAAAAAAAAATAGTAAAAAGCAAAAAACAGGATGGCGGCTCTTACGGCGCCACCGATAGAATTGGTTCAGAGGCATGGCCAGCCGAGTTACTATCTATCCGGCCAAACTGGTAGGAACCCAGCTCCACCTCCTACACTAGGGATGCAGTAGCTCAGTGGCTAAGATGCTGAGTTTGTCAATCAGAAAGGTTGGCAGTTCGGCGGTTCGAATCCCTAGCACCGCGTAATGGAGTGAGCTCCCGTTACTTGTCCCAGCTTCTGCCAACCTAGCTGTTCGAAAGCACGTAAAAAATGCAAGTAGAAAAATAGGGACCACCTTTGCAATGTTCCCTCTAATTTTTTTTCAATGTGAGCAGAAAAGTATAGTGTTTGAGCGGCACATTTTCATGCCTGAGCACCTGAATTTTTTTCACAGATGTCACCTAAGACAACAACGAAATCAGTATTATTTGAAACTCAAAGTTATGTTTCTTCAAGGTACCCGCTTAATTAAACGTGTTATATAATATCAGTATCACTTAACAACGCTCCTGCTTAGCAACCAAAATGTTGGTTCAGAAACTCTGGCATTTGAAGCACGCAACTCTTAAAGCTGCCAAGTTACAAGACCCTTGCACCCCTAACCCTTTAGAAAAAAACCTAAAAGGTCTTCAAACCTGACAGCTTTAAGACTTGTGGACTTCAACTCCCAGAATTCCTCCTCCAGTCATGTTGGCTCAGGAACTCTGGCATTTGAAGTGTGCAAGTCTTAAAGCTGTCAAGTTACAAGACCCTGGCTCCCCTAACCCTTTAGAAAAAAACCTCAAAGGTCTTCAAACCTGACAGCTTTAAGACTTGTGGACTTCAACTCCCAGAATTTCTCCTCCAGTCATGTTGCAGCGACATCATCTGCGTGGATCTGCTCCATCTTTGGTTTCTTCATCGTGGGCAGGGCTGCTGCTGAAGATGGTGACGAGCTGCCACCAGAATAACTGCTGCTACTTCCTCCTCCTCCAACAGCACCACCAGATTTGCACCTGAGCTCAGCGCCGCGTTACCCCTACCCCCTCCTCCTCCTCTGCCGTGTCTTTGATGAGCCATGAGGCTTTTTTTTCCCCTGCTCCCCCCCCCCGCCTTCCTACTGGCTCCCGCAGCCTCATGGCTCCTCAAAAGCATGGCGGAGGAGGAGGGGGCAGGGGTAACGTGGCGCTGAGCTCAGGTGCTCCGAGCGGAGGGGAGGCGCCGCTGCCATGCGCGGAGATGCCGGCTGGAGCTTTGGCGGCAAATCCGGCAGTGCTGTTAGAGGAGGAGGTGGTGGCAGCAGTTATTCCGGTGGCGGTGGGGGCTTTGGGGCTTCACAACTACCCTCAGTCGCCCCGTGCTCATCAAAGCAAGTCTGGGGAAGTTCTTTGCGGGTGGCCCGTTCTAGCTGCCTGCATAGGACCTCCCCAGCTTCTGGAGCCTGTGACAATAGAAATCACTGCACGGCAGTTGAAAACTGCTGCACAGTGTTTACTTGCCACATTCGCAGCTGCGCAGCCGTGCACCTTAGAGGGAACATTGCACCTTTGGTAGGAAGGTAACAGCGTTCTATGTTCCTTCGGTGTTTAGTCATGCCAGCCACATGACCACAGAGACGTCTTCGGACAACGCTGGCTCTTTGGCTTTGAAATGGAGATAAGCACCACCCCTTAGAGTCGGGAACGACTAGCACATATGTGTGAGGGGAACCTTTACCTTTACACTAGGAGAAAAGATAGTGTAGTTTACAGATCTTCAGCATATTGGTGGGCTTTGTACATTGGAGTAAGGGAGGTCAAACTTAAGAGCACTAGCCCCAATTCTGAGAAGGGAATTATTTTTAAGAAAAAAAAATATCTGGTTTAAGATTTCAAGATTTAGTTTAAGATTCAATTTGTCTTTAGAGCTTTAGATGCTTAGATTTCAAGATTTAGTTTAAGATATCTAGTTTAACGAATGAAGGGTAGGGATGACCTGATAGCAGTGTTCCAATATCTAAGGGGCAGCCACAAAGAAGTGGGAATCAGCCGATTCTCCAAAGAATGAGAAGGTAAGAGAAGAAGCAGTGGATGGAAACTAATAAAGGAGAGAAGCAACCTAGAACTAAGGAGAAATTTCCTGACACTTAGAACAATTAATATGTGGGACGGTTTCCCTCCAGAGGTTCTAGGTGTTCTAGTAACTGGAGGTTTTTAAGAAGAACTAGGAGGACCAATTGTGGGTTGGACTAGAAGACCTCCAAGGTCTCTTCCTATTCTGTCATTCTATTATTCTGTTGTTAATTTGTTAATACGTAATCTATATCATATCTCTATCTCTATCTCTATCTCTCTCTGTCTGTCTGTCTGTCTGTCTGTCTGTCTGTCTGTCTGTCTGTCTGATAAAAATACTCATGGGATAGCAAATTATGTAAAGTAATTTATCTCATACCCCAAAATGCTCTTTGCATTTGATCAGTAGGAGACAGAATAGAGATTGGGATCTTTTGCAAGCAGTTTGGGTGATTTAAAGTAGATTTGCAAGTCTTTCTTATTTCCAATTGAGCCACAACAGCAAAAATAAATAATGAATCATCCTACATTACAGTGCGAAATGACAAACATTGGTTGGAGAGCAGTTGCGGGATTCAATTTTTTTTTTACTACCAGTTCTGTGGGTGTGGCATGGCTTGGTGCACATGGCAGGGGAAGGATACTGTAAAATCTCCATTCCCTCCCCACTCCAGGGGAAGGTTTCTGCAAAATCCCCATTTCCTCCCGATCAGCTGGGACTCAGGAGGAGAGTATAGATGGGAGTGGCGCCAGTAGGGGTGGTATTTACCAGTTCTCCGAACTACTCAAAATGTCTGCTACTGGTTCTCCAGAACTGGTCAGAACCTGCTGAATTTCACCCCTGCTGGAGGGCAAGAATGAATGATTTATGCTCAAGTTGTTGAGGATAAGCAGAGTTGTAAGATTTGGGTTATCTAAAGTGTCTTATCATTATATTCCAATTTAAACTGCAGAAAGGCAGGTCAGAATGTCTCTTACGTCTATATTTGAATAAAATGAACATCCTTAAATCCGAATAATTATGTCTCAGCTTCAGAATGGTACAGTCCTCATTTAGTGGCATCAATTGGGACCAGCAGCTATGATAAGAGAAGCAGTCACTAAGTGAAACTGCCGCTAGGCTTATAGACCATTATTTCAGCTTTCCTTTGCTTTGTAGACCTATGAAGATTATCAATGCAAGGGCTGGTTGAAAAGTTTTTTTTTTCATCACCATCATAATTGTGAAGAGTTGTTAAATGAGACAGTCACTTTACGTAGAATGTAGGTGTTCTAGACAAATCAATCCATGCAACAAGCGCTAATGAGAACATTCAGTCCCATCTATCTTAGTTAAAACTTGCAAGATTTAAACACTAATAAAGAAGCATTCACCAAGAATTCCTTTTTGAGGTTAAGAAGGCACTATGAAAATACACAGAGCTTGCTCTTGAAATACAGTGCCAGCAATATTTCCAAGATGAGATGATCAGTTGGCAAGGGTTAACTTCTCTGCATATAGACTTTACAACACAGGCACCTGAGACCTGGTTAATCATTTAGGAAAGATGCTGTACAATATAAATTCTAGGTAGTAAAAGTATCTTTATAACCAATTAAAAACCAATTAAATACACATCCATACAGTCATTAACTTCAGGCAGGACATCTACGTCCGTTAGCAAATTGAAACATTTTTCTTCTGAATTTTTTTACAAACCCCACTTCTGAATCATGATTTGTTTAAAGTACAATTTTAAAAAAAACAGGAACTAAGCTAATTGTGGCTCTTGGTTTTCATGTACAGTCTAATGTATATAATGCCTTAATTTTTATTTTTATTCTTATTGTAATCATGAAAGAATGAGAAGTATGGTGATCTTGCCTCCCACTCAGAAAGTTGGTACCTTGCTCAATAGTAGTAACTGTGAAAGGGATCTTGGACAACCATTTAAATATGAGCCAGCGGTATGCAGCAGCTTCCAAAAAAGCCAACACAGTTCTAGGCTACATAAACAGAGAGATAGAATCAAGATCACGTGAAGTGTTAATACCACTTTATAATGCCTTGGTAAGGCCACACTTGGAATAGTGCATTCCATTTTAGTCGCCAAGATGTAGAAAAGATGTGGAGACTCTAGAAAGAGTGTAGAGAAGAGCAACAAAGATGATTAGGGGACTGGAGGCTAAAGCATATGAAGCACGGTTGCTGGAACTGGGTATGTCTAGTTTAATGAAAAGAAGGACTAGGGGAGACATGATAGCAGTGTTCCAATATCTCAGGGGTTGCCACAAAGAAGAGGGAGTCAAACTATTCTCCAAGGCATCTGAGGGTAGAACAAGAAGCAATGGGTGGAAACTAATCAAGGAGAGAAGCAACCTAGAACTAAGAAGAAATGTCCTGACAGTTAGAACAATTAATCAGTGGAACAACTTTCCTCCAGAAGTTGTGAATGCTCCAACACTGAAAGTTTTTAAGAAGATGTTGGATAATCATTTGTCTGAATTGGTATAGGGTTTCCTGCCTAGGCAGGGGGTTGGACTAGAAGACTTCCAAGGTCCCTTCCAACTCTGCTATTGTATTGTATTGTATTGTAAAGTCCAATCCTAGATAGCAGCAGATATTTTTTTCCTAAGGTGCAAAGAAAAAATATCTGCTGTGAACTCCACATAGGCATCAGGAAGGGCATCAAGCCAGCAAATGCTCAGCTCCATCCAATTGCCCCAACTCTAGCCCGAATTAAGGGATTACAGGGTAATAAAAAAGGAGTGAGTTTTTTTGTGATCATGAAAGAAGAGGAGAGAAGAAGTGGAAAATTTCAAAATTTGGCAATATTGTGACTCATTCCCATAACAGAAAAGAAATCATGTTTTCTGACTACCTCTGAATCTGAACCAATCCATTGAAATTGTTGTAAGCAAAGAAATCTGTATCAAAAACCTGCATGCTATAAAACTAGATGTAGCTTAGTTTATAATAGTCCCATGGGTCTTAAGAAATATTTTGAAAAGAATTAAAATTTCTTGAAAATGTTCAAGACTGTTTTTCAATTTCTCCCAAAAGTTAAAATATTGTATCTGAGAATATGAAAAATATCCTTCAAGCAACCAGCGTATTCATAGCAGGATCATAGAAAGCATAACTTTATGACCTTCTGGGATAGCATTAGCCTTACCATTGTAATAGCTAACTCATCTCTCTTTCGACAGTTAATGTAATGATTTTCATCCACGCTTGGATATGTTTTTCCTTCTGGTTTTCTGTGCCACCATACCGTTCTACTGTTCTGACCTAGGCTTCCCCAGCAGCACGAAGCTGAGTCCTCTTCCCAATAAACCTCTTTTATTTAATTTACAGTGAATTCCTCTCCAGCAAAGTCTTTCCTCTCCCACAGTCTTTCAAGATAGTTCACAATTACTGACCTTTATCAGGCTTGGAGAGTAGCCAGGCTGATATCTCTCAGATGCCATCATACTTAGCAAGAATGAAGGAATGAACTAATTGCCTCCTGCAAACACTTCTCCCTTTCTCTCCTCTTTTATTCCCTATGGGAGGGGCCATTCATCATCCACCTGTGGCCTCACTCCCAAGTCGACCCCTGTTCTTTAGCTGTTCCCTTCATCTGGCAACTTTGCGGTTATGCACACTGGGAACAGGCTCGGGTTGTTTGTCTGCCTCACTGATGTCTGACTCTGAAGGCAGCTGATAACTGTCATATGGCCCTGGCCCCATCCCTGCCTCTGACACAGAGCCTTCATCAAAGCATTCCCCAGACTCCAGGACTGGCCCATGTTCCTCCCCAACTCCTCACTCTCTGAATCTGCTACCATCTCTGCTGACTGCTGGCAGGACACAACATCTGGCTTCTTCCTGACTTCAAACATAATGGCTTGTTCCTTCTCTCTCTCTCTCCCATTCCCATGTCATTGTTTAAAGACCCTTTACTGTTTTTTAAAGCAACACAGTGTAACTGAAAGGAAAAAAAAGCATATTGTCTAGGAAAGTTCCAACTGGCTAATTTATAAAAGGACCCGAAAAGAAAGGTAAAGGCACGAACAATACTTTGCTAGTTTCACTTTGACTCCCCTTCCTGGGAAAAGGAAAGGAAAACAGAATTTTCGATGTGAACTGTCAGCCTCAGTTATGACAGAGCCAGGATAGTTAGACGTTTTTCAAGAGCTCCTCTTCCGATGGTAGACGGAGCTAAAGGAAAACCGTGCAAACAGAATTCTTTCAAGTCGCAACTACAACTCAACTTAAATAATTTACCTTTTAGTTTCACTCAGGCTCCCTTCTTAAAACCCGCCTGACATTTTTTTTTCATTGACGAGCAGATTTTGCTGCAAAAGATCAGTGGTGGAACCAGAAAAATAGAGAGAAAGAAGAGGGGAGGCCCCAGAGAGAGGAATTGGTCCACGCTCAATGAAACATTGTGTTCCGTTTTTGGAAACATTGCGGTTTTTGATCATTTTGAGATGCGCTTTAGAAAAATCTAGAATCCAGTCTTGCTTGCCTTAAAATGACCAACTTCCTCCCCCCCCCCCCCATATGCATATGTAGATGGATAGCAAACGTTCAGTGCTCTGGAATGGATTTCTAGAAAAAATGCAAGTTATAGGAACCATTTGAACCTCCATTTCAGAGACAGACAACACAGACTGATCCCCAACAGTCTGCACGTATGTATTCTGACCTAGGCTTCCCCAAAAGTAGAGTCTTGGTCCTGACAAAACCCCTTTTATTAAATGAATGTGAATTCCTCTCATTGACATTCAGCAAAGGCCTGGTAAACAGTATTTCAAAGGTGAATTTATGACCACAGACCTCATCTATCTTGGAAAGCTGCTGTGTAAATATTTTCCAAATGAGGTGTTGTTCAAGGAAAGACACAGAGTCTCTGAGATTCACGGACAGATCTTCACACTCCTGAAATGAATCTAACGACAGAACGAACGAATTATTTCCTGCAAAAGTCCACTCCTCTTTCGCTCCTTTTTATTTCCTATGGGAAGGGTCAATCACCTTCGACCTGTGACTTTACTCCCAAGTCTACCTGATTTCTGAGTTATTCTTTTCTTCTGGCAGCTCTGTGCATGCGCACACTGGGAACAGGCTCTAGCTATTCCTCTGCCTCACTGCTGTCTAGCTCTGTAGGCACCTGATCACTGCCAGACGGCCTCGACCCTCTCTCTGCCTCTGCTGCAGAGCCCTCATCCGAACCTTCCCCAACCTCCAGGACTGGCCCATGTTCCTCCCCAACCTCCTCACTGTCCAACCCTTCTGCCAGCTCTGCTGCCCACTGGCGGGCTGCAACACTGTGTTCAACAGTGAAGGGACAGAGGGCAGAAGACATCCTGCAATTCCAAGAAGGCTCCACACCCATTTGCACCTGAGGACACAGATAAATCTCCAAGTGGCCTCAATGACTCTCTAAAAGAATGCAAATGACCAGTTGTCAGCAAGGAGTATAAACCCTTTCATTTCCCTTCATCCAGTCAGAGCTGAGGAAGCTTCTTGGATAAGAAGCGAAACGTCTTCAAAGAAAAAACAGAAAGTCTAGTTGCCTCCTGAAAAAGCACCTTTGGGACAACCCTGACCAGGATGACTGAGAATCTCTGTAGACCTTTAGCCATGTACTTTGGGATGAACACCTTCTGAATGGCGCAGGAGTACGAACGGATTTCCAGAAAAAATTGCAGACTACAAGAACCAGGTGTGTTTCAGTTGGAGATGCAGAGAACCCAGACTCATCCCCAACAGCCTGTGCCTCTTTTCAACAGGGATACAGGGCAGCCTTTTGATACACAAAATCAATGGGGAAGCCAAAGTCACTTAACAGCCATGGTACTAACTTATCAACTGCAGTTGATTCCCTTCACCTGGCAAGAAAGGTCATAAAATGGGGCAAACTCACTCAACACATGTACTTTGGGATGTTAACAACCAAAATGTTGGGCTCAATTGTGGTCGTACGTTGAGGACTACCTGTACATAAAAGAATAAGGCTGGAATGAGCTGCCCCCGGAGCTTCGCATAATCCCTGACCTCCAGTCCTTCCGACGCGCCCTAAAAAGTTGGCTTTTCCAGCAAGCCGGCCTGGCCTGTTAATTTTATTTAATTTTTAAAATGTGAGTGTTATATAAATTGGGTTTGTTTTTTGGACTGTTTCTAATTTCCTTTTAACTTTTGTACTATGTGTTTTTTAATGCTGTACGCCGCCCTGAGTCCTTGGGAGAAGGGCGGCATATAAATCTAATAAATCCAAATCCAAATCCAATAAATGGAAAGATTGAAGAACAAAGTTGGAGAAAAAAGTCACACACTGTTCTTTTCCAGGGTTTTGAAAATGCAGTGCCAGCATCTGAGGAGAGAAGTCTGCATTTCCAAAAGGAGCAGCTATCAGATTTCTACAGATTGCATTAAGAAGAATAGAACCTCACGGATCAAAATAGTCCATACAAGGAAATTCTTTTAAAAGAGTTAAAACGAGAACAGGTTGTCTGGTCTGTTTTTAAAATCAGGACTTGCTGAAGTCATGTTCAGTGCAAGCCACAAACCTTCCCATTCGCCATTGGCATAAAATGATGATCTCCGATAAAAACATACAGTGTTAAGCCACCTGTTTATGAATTTCAGAAAGCTGTGGTTAAAAACAAGAAATAACAGAAAGAGTCATTGCTGAGCACTTTTTATCGACCTTATTACCTTGATCTCTGCGATTACTTTTTGCATTGTAATAGTTACGATCTTGCTTGTTACAAAATAGAAGAAAATGTGATAATGCTCCCAAGGAATGATAAATTTACCTCAATCAGAAATAAAATGGTCAATGTGGTTTTTTTGTTCTTACTGCTGATCTGATTTTGTCTGTAATAACATACCATCCATTTTGATCTTTCAACCTTAAAATATAGGGGAAATATTAAAAAAAATGTTATGCTCAAAATCCTATAAGCTGTATGTGGATCAAGAACCACCAGAAGGACAGGCAAAATTTCGAAGAGGCAGAGGAACTAGAGATCAAATTGCCAACATACGCTGGATTATGGAGAAAGCTAAGGGAGTTCCAGAAAAAGATCTACTTCTGCTTCATTGATTATGCTAAAGCCTTTGATTGTGTGGATCACAACAAATTGTGGCAAGTTCTTAAAGAGAGAGAGTACATTATTTGTCTCTTGAAAAACCAATATGCGGGTCAAGAAGCAACAGTGAGAACTGGACACGGCACCACTGATTGGTTCAAAATTGGGAAAGAAGTTCAGCTAACTAACTAACTAACAACAACAAAATAAAAAATGTAGCTCATTATAAATGAATGGATGTTTGACATCTGTCAAGAAAAGAGTACAGGTTGTCCTCAAATTACAACAGTTCATTTAGTGACTGTTCGAGGTTGCAACAGCACGGAAAAAGGTGATTTATGACTGTTTTTCACGCTTATGACTGTTGCAGCATCCCCATGGTCATGTGATCAAAATTCAAAACATTTGGCAACTGACTCATATGGATGGCAGTTGCAATGTCCTGTGATCACGTGATCATCGTTTGAATCCTTCTGACAAAAAAATCAATGGAAAATCCAGATTCACTTCATAACTGTATTACTAAGTTTACAACGGCAGGGATTCACTCAACAATGGTGGCAAGAAAGTTAGTGAAACAGAGCAAAGTTCGCTTAACAACTGTCTCACTTAGCAACATAAACTTTGGGTTCAATTTCAGTCTTCAGTCAATACTGTAATTGCATGAGTTGACTTTTTTTTAAAAAAAAAGTGTTACCGTATTTTTCAGAGTATAAGACGCACCGGAGTATAAGACGCAGCAAGGTTTTGAAGAGGAATTTTTTTAAAAAAAAAAGTTTTTGCACTCTCCCCAAAACAGCCCATTTTTTGTGAAAATGGGCCCATTTTTTGTCACAGAAATGGCATGGATAGTCCTTAGGAAGCTTATAGAGTTCTGCTGGGGACTGGGGGGGAAAGCAGGCCATTTTTTGCTCATTTCTGTCCTCCCCAGCCCCCAGGATCTCTCTGAAAGCCTTCTAAAAGCTATGCATGGCCATTTTGGTGAAGGGGACGGGGTTTCGGGAGGCAAAAAATGTTGTATTCAGTGTATAAGTTGCACCCAGATTTTCAGCCTCTTTTTTGCGGGGAAAAAAGTGTGTCTTATGCTTCGAAAAATACGGTACTTATTTTTCCTTTTCTTGTTTGTTTGACTCTTGAGCATATCTGAAGTTCAGCTTCAATCAGGATAAACTCCAAGATAGGTAGATTAAGCTGCCTTATTTGGTCTGCTGGCTTATCTACCTTAATTTGGCTTCTTCCATCTAGCAATGTATCTCAAACAATGGTATGTTAACTGGAGAGAACAAAGGTCACATTCAACACTTTCCTCAAACAATGCAGTGTATGTCTCACCACTTCATAGCTTTCATTTTGCTTATGCCAGAGTGACAAACAAGTTATCTTTGATGTGATACAAATACTTTATCTCAGCCAAAACGCAACATGGTATCAGTCACACAGTTATATCACTGCTTTTCAATGCCCTGTCAATATGACAGCAGCAGAAGACTTCCTACCAAGAAAGGGTAGAGTATAGTACATTTACAGTGGAACCTCAGTATTCAACTGCTTTAAAACTCGTTACCTTTGATATTCAGCAGATTTTGATGTGAAACTGTTGTCCCGGTACTCATCATTTGTTTGGTACTCAACACGCTGAGATAGGAAGAGGGAGTTGATCATGGAGAACGGACAGAAACTCAGCCATGCAAGGAAGGTCACTGCAAAAGCAATGGGGGACAGCCTCAGAGAGCAGACAGGAAGTTGGCCATGCTGGGAAGGTCACTAACTTAGGAAAAGGGCAGGAATTCCCTCCCAGCTGAAACAAATAAAATGTCCCAGCACTCATCATTTGTTTGGTAGTTGATGTGCTGCAATAGGAAGGGGGGGGGCGGCAATGGAGAACAGACTGGAAGTTGGCCATGCAAGAATGGTTCCTGCAAAAGCCAGTGGGGGATAACTTCAGAACGCCGACATGTTGGGAAGATCACTAAAATAAGAAAAGGACAGACAAGAAGTCCTTCCTGGTGAAACAAAGGAACACATGATTTGTTTGGTACTCATCGTTTTTAGTCTTTGTTGTGCCTCCTGGAACCAATTAAGGACAAGTACCGAGGTACTCCTGCAAGTCCCTTGGATGGCAAGGTGATCAAATGGGTCAGTCCTAGAGGAGATCAACCCTGACAGCTCTTTAGAAGACCAGGTCCTGAAGATGAAACTCAAATATTTTGGCCACCTAATGAGAAGGAAGGACTCAATGGAGAATGCTGGGAAAGATTGAAAGGCAAAAGATAAAGGGATGACAGAGAATGAGGTGGCTGGAGTCCTGTGGGCATGAGCTTAAATGGACTCCATGGGATGGTAGAGGAGAGGAAAGCCTGGAGGAACATTGTCCATGGGGTCGCGATGGGTTGGACACAACTTTGCAACTAACAACAACAAACTGAGTTACCACTGTATTTGCTGCTACAAAGTGCTAAAATGAACATGATTTTCACATAGACTTATTCTGCACATCCCATGGCTTTGAATAAATGACCTCCTTCCAGTGCAACATTATCTCTTGCCAGTCTTCCAGACGTTGGAGAAGAATTATCTATTTCAGAGGAATCTCAAGAGCAATTTCCATCTCTGGCTGATAGTTTTGCAGTTTCTTAGGATTTTGTACCATACAGGTGTTTCAGCCTCAGCAACTTTAAGCTCCACAGAGTGCAATTCCCCAAATTCCAGCCGTTAAGTCCACCTATCCTCAAGCTGCTGAGGTGGAGAGGCTACGCCATAGATGGTTTGTGCCATGAGGTAAAGTGCAGTGAGCTCATATTTTCTCTGCTCAGTCGTGTCTGATTTTTGGTGGGAGTGGTATGGTGGCCTAGACGTGGAGCTCCCACCTCAGAGTCAGGAGGCTGTGAGTTCAATCCTAGGTAGAGGTAGATATTTCTATTTCTGGGCACATTGAGAATATATCTGCTGAACAAAACTCCGCATTGGCAACAGGAAAGGAATCCGGTCCTCAAAACATGCTGCTACCTCCATTCAGTTGCCCAAACTCCTCCCCTCAAGGGATTATGGGGTCATTAAATGATGATGATGATGATGTCTGGTTTTTGGAGATTGCATGGACAAGCTCCTGTTCTTTTCTTGGCAAGGTTTTCCAGAAATGGTTTGCCATTGCCTCCTTCCTAGGGCTGAAAGATAGTGACTGGCCAAGCTGGCTTTCCGCCTAAGGCAGGACAAGATTCGTGGTCTCCCAGTTTCTAGCTTGATGCCTTTAACCACTACCCCAAAGCTTAAAAGCACACAAATTAAATAAATAACAAGGAGCACAATTTGAACAGTCCCCCCCCCCCAAAAAAAAGCTGAAACTAAGTGACAGAAAGGACAGAAACTGTTAAATACTTGAGCCCTGACGACGGAAGGCAAATACATGTGCTCCGTACATATTAAATACCTGGGCACTCATATTAGTGCTTTTAATTAATTTGTTTTGTTCATGTAGAATTAAAAGTAGCAATGCCCTCAACTCCTAAGCACGCTATTTAAATGAAGATTTCTCTTCCACCACTTTTCTTCTCCCCCACCCTGGCTTCCCTTGGTGGGATGCAACCCCCACCCACTCCAACCTGCCAATCAAATGCCACTTGCACACACTACTCAAGTGTCATGCATCACATGCCCCGTGTAGCCTTTCTTATAAAACACTTGGAACATGCCCATTCGAGAAATTTGCTATATTTGGAGACTAAATGATAACTCACTGCTTTTAATTCTCATCATAATCGTTAAAAAAAAAGAGAGACCCTATTGACAAGCCAACTTTCTTCTAAAGACCCCTTGTCAGCTGGATCTCCAGCATGGGTTTTCCCTTTGATGCTTGCTTGCTATCAGCTGCCATAGTAATGGGGAGTGGGTGGGTGGGGGGCATGGTATTAGGGTTTGGGAAGGAGAAACCCTCACATACTTTCACCTCTTACAATACTAGACAACACAGTATCAACAGTAGAGACCTTCAAATTTCTAGGTTCTACCATATCTCAAAACCTAAAATGGACACCTAACATCAAAAACATCATCAAAAAAGCACAACAAAGAATGTTCTTTTTGCGCCAACTCAGGAAGCTCAAACTGCCCGAGGAGCTGCTGATACAGTTCTACAGAGGAATTATTGAGTCTGTCATCTGCACCTCGATAACTGTCTGGATTGGCTCTGCAACCCAACAAGACAAACACAGACTTCAACGGATAATTAGAACTGCAGAAAAAACAAGTGCTACCAATTTGCCTTCCATTGAGGACCTATATACTGCACGAGTTAAAAAGAGGGCTCTGAAAATATCTACAGTCCCCTCATGTTCTGGGCATAAATTGTTTCAACTTCT
Organism: Natrix helvetica; assembly: GCF_964273705.1. NCBI lineage: Eukaryota > Metazoa > Chordata > Lepidosauria > Squamata > Natricidae > Natrix > Natrix helvetica. The sequence continues at coordinate 14,249,462 of NC_138549.1, read as the reverse complement.
ACCCTCAAAACGATGTTATAGGGCATTGCACACCAGAACAACTAAACACAAGGACAGTTTTTCCCCCAATGCCACCAGTCTGCTTAACTAATTCAAATAATTTACTAAGACTGTATTACTATTATTCTTCTCTTCCTTCCTAGTACCTATCTCTTCCCAATTATGACTGTAACCATGTTGCTTGTATCTTTCAATTTATATTGCTTTTATCTGTTTCCTAGTATGATTTGATAGCTGATTAGTAACCTCGACTATCACTAAGTGTTGTATCTTTTATTCTTGATGAACATATTTTATTCTCCTTATGTACAGTGAGAGCATATGCACCAAAAACAAATTCCTTGTGTGTCCAATCACACTTGGCCTATAAAGAATTCTATCTATCTATCTATCTATCTATCTATCTATCTATCTATCTATCTATCTATCTATCATCTATCCATCCATCCATCCATCCAATCATTTAAAAAAGACCCTATTGACAAGCCAACATTCTTCCAAAGATCCCTCTGGAATGTGAGAACAATTTAGTATTAAGGAATTCCACATTTTGGTAACTACAGTTCTTGGCCAGTTCCTCACACATAGAACAGACAAGACATCTCTCCTTTCTCATGCATTAAACCCCATGACATTATAAATTACTTCATGTACATAGTGAATAAAGCATGCTGTGAATAAAGCGCAGGAAGAAAAATACCCGGTAACATTGCAATGTCCGTCTGGACTGAAATAAGTAGGAGATATAAACGAGCACAACAATTCCAATTCATATTATCACATCTACGTACAGAATTGCCATTTCTGCATATGGGACCGTGTCTAAAATGCACATGGCAAAGATAAAGGCAGGAATTTGGCAAAATATGTGTTGGTTCACCAGTATGGGAAAATGCCATTATTCTTTTGGTTTTGCACATTACCAATTCCTGCAGGCTACCATTTGAATGGAATGTTCATTCAATTGCATACATTAAGGCAGGGGTGTCCAAACTTGAGAACTTTAAGACTTGTGGACTTCAACTCCCAGAATTCCCCAGCCAGCATGACTGGCTGGGGAATTCTGGGAGTTGACGTCCACAAGTCTTAAAGTTCCCAAGTTTGGACACCCCTGCATTAAGGAAACGTACATATTTAAAGTCATAGCTAATGAGAAAATAAAGGCACACAAAAGAGAGATGCTTGTTTGTGCATGTGAAAATGGATATAAAATATTAGGAAATACTCTGAAAACAGTTCACAAACTAATTTATCGATGGAGCAGAACGCACCTATATTTGGAAAGCTTAAATGAAAACAGCACAGAAAACTGAAGTCTAATTTGATCTTCCCCAAGTATTCCACCGTCTATTTTTTCCCTCAAATTATTCCAATTTTTTTCCTCAAATAAGAATGTTATATTTTCCAGCCAGACTAAAGAATTTTAGTGATTCCTATGTAATTAATGCAGAAGCTGCTTTGCCAGTGCAAAACACTCATTAGCAGTTACTTAACTATACATATATTAAACCTTAATTAGTAAATAAATTAAGCACATAATTAATTGCTTTAATCAGAGGGCTTTTAATATTGCAATTATCATTTGATATACAGACATGTTACAAATACATTGCTCCCCCCCCCACTAAAAAAACCCATGGACTGTTAATTAATCATTAAAAGATATCTTGCTACATGCTCATTAATGATTTATCTCAGACACTAAGCCAGCTATAAGCTGCAAGCAAAAGTGGGAGGGGGGAACAGTTTTTAAGTGATATAAACAGAATTTAGACTATAAAAGGCCTGAAAAAATTAAGGTTTTTAAAATTATTATTTGAATGATTATCCAGGTATTCAAGTCCCAATTCCAGATCAGCTTTTTTGCTCTTAACCTTTCTGTGTTCTGAATTCTGGATGGTTTACAAAGCAAATTTACTGCATAGTGCTGATTTATTCTTTTTTTTTTCCTGGGGATTTGTTTGATTTTTGTTTGCTGTTGCACTTATATTTTTGCAATCAGAAAATTCTGGAATTGAAATGATGGTAAGGAATAGAATAGAACAGAACAGAACAGAACAGAATAGCTATATTGGCCATATGTGATTGGAAATTAGAACAGAACAGAACAGAACAGAACAGAACAGAACAGAACAGAACAGAACAGAATAGAATAGAATAGAATAGAATAGAATAGAAAATGTGAAATGGAATGGAATGGAATGGAATAGAATAGAATAGAATAGAACAGAACAGAACAGAACAGAACAGAACAGAACAGAACAGAACAGAACAGAATAGAATAGTCTATTGGTGAAGTGTGATTGGACACACAAGGAATTTGTCCCCGGTGCAGAAGCTCTTGGTGTACATACAAACAACAAAGTAATATAATCATAATGATACCAGTAAAGGAAGGTAGTCGGAAAAGATTAGAAGGATAATAATAATAAGAAAGCAACATGCATTTGTCAGTAAACTATCATTTATGGTTTTAAAATATTGCTTCATTAAATGGCAATGAATTTTGATTTTTTGTTTTGTTTTGTTTTTAGAGAAAGAAATAAGGGTGAGCACAAAAAGGGCAGGGACTTTTAAAAACAACTTTTGTTTCATATTTTAATAGTTCTAACTATATAATAAATATTATTTATCTATCTATCTATCATCTATCTATCTATCTATCTTATGCATTTGGCCAATAAAGTATTCTATTCTATTCTATTCTATTCTATTCACCTACCTACCTACCTACCTACCTACCTACCTACACACACACACACACACACACACACACACATCTATCTATCTATCTATCTATCTAACTATTTATCTATCATCTATTCATTCTCTGTCTCTCTGTTTGTCTCTCTATCATCTAACTGTTTTTCTGTGGTAATGGGATCATCAAACAGAGAAATCCTAAGTATTAATACGGTAAGATTTTTTCTTTCAGCATCAGAAATCAGTCGTATGATATCTGAACTCTTTTGGCATCCTGACACAATGCTGGATATATATGGAAAGGAAAGGAAGATGATTATGCGAAGCTGGAGAAGTTTATACGGTAGTTCAAAGCATGTTACACCCCCATTTTTAAAAGTGTCAGTTCTTTGAATGGTTAGGAATACATTTCTGATTATTTGTCACGGTGATGTTTAACTAGGAGAAAAAAATGTACAAAACATCAGCACTTCAAGCAAACTAAAATTAATATTTTAATATATGTTTAAAAGACAGTGAAAATGATTTGGTTTTTTTTTACCTTTGCAATGCTAAATTCATACTGACTATGCTCTGCATTCATAACTGGATTCTTCCGTTTCTGGGAAATTTAGATGACTTTTTTCTCACTTTGACAAAGAGTAAGTTTTTAATCAATTAACTTGTTAACTTCCTAAACAGTGTAATCTAAGGATGTGGAGGATCAACAATTCTAATGATAGGGTTAGAGTTTTTCACAATTTTCTGTGCAAATGTTTGGCTGGGATTATATGCCATAATTCTAGTACTAAACAAGCTAACTAGAATGACAAAAAGTTCTGAAAAAGATTATAGCAAATCTAAAGCTGTGGAATACAACTCTTTTGAATTTCCCAGTGACTTTCAAACGTTTTTACTATCAATTCTGTGGGCGTGGCTTGGTGGGTGTGGCAGGGGAAAATCTCCATTCCCTTTCCACTCCATAGATGGGGGCGGACCAGTCAGAGGTTGTATTTACCAGTTCTCTGAACTACCCAAAATTTCCGCTACCAGTTCTCCAGAACTGGTCAGAACCTGCTGAATACTACCTCTGATATAAATATTGCTTAATTAAAACATATATGTGTCACCTAGTTTAGGGGGAGATTACATAAGTCTAATACTTTCTAATAGTCTAACAATTTGGAGTATGTGTATCTACTCTAGATTAAGTCAGAAAAGATTATTATAATCTTTTTATAATAAAATTATAATAAAAAGTTGCTTTATATATTTGTTTTGTATTTTTTGGCTGTTAAACATAGTTAAGCGATGAATGGCCTGCATTGACAAATACTTCGATAGAAACAGGATCGTTTCCTGAGGAAAATTATTTATGAAGAAAACATTTTGAAAAATTTGGAATGCATCTTATTCAAAAGTCTTAAGCTTACAGAAGGAGTAGCAGTGGAGTAAAATTTTGAGCAATAGAGATCAAGAGTAATTGCTTTGTAATTAGAAGAACCTATCCACAAATTACTTTGGAGCAGGAACTTTCTCTCAGTCCAACCTATCTCAGTTGTGGTTGCTTACGAAAGGGAAGTATTATATTAGGAAGGAAGGAGGGAGGGAGGGAGGGAGGGAAGGAGGGAACGGAAGAGAGGGAGGGAGGAGGGAGGCAGGGAGGGAGGGAGGCAGGAAGGAAGGAAGGAAGAAAGGAAGGAAGGAAAGAAAGAAAGAAAGAAAGAAAGAAAGAAAGAAAGAAAGAAAGAAAGAAGGAAGGAAGGAAAGAAAGTGTTTCAATTTTCCACTTGTAGTTGCTGAAATCCCAAGGTCAGTTATAAACATACACTACTCTTTGTTAATTGGTTATGGGAAGTGCAATGAGTATAAAAATAATGAGTAACAAATAAAGTTTTCCCATAAAGAATAATTTAATGAGTCACAAGGCAGCTGACACCAACAAGTTCTAGTTAGTGCAGTGTTTAGCGAACCTTTTCAGCACCCAGTGCCGAAACGGGAGCGTATGTGAGTGGGCGGGGGAGCACCGGAAACTGGAAGAGCAGTTCCCCAATGCGCATGCGTGCGCCGGGAATCTGAGCTTCTGATTTCCAGCATGTGCATGTGCGCCGGTCACCAAGTCTTCCAGTTTCTGGCACATATGCATGTATGAAGACCAGCTGGAGGAAGAGCAATGGGTGATGACTGTGTGCCCGGAGATATGGCACTGCATGCCACTTTCGGCATGCGTGCCATAGGTTCGCAAGCACAGATCTAGTGCATTGAGTACCAACAAATGATGAGTACTGGGACAAAAATTTTGCATCAAAATGCATGGAGTACAAAATTCTGTGGGTTTCAATGCAGTTGAATACTAAGGTACCACGATATTGGGATAATCTACTTTACCATCAATGCACATGAAGAGCATGCTTTTGTGTTACAGTAATGCCACATTTGAAGTTATTTGTGGAAATAAAATGCTAAACTCGATGGGGTTTTTGTTTTCCAACATTTCTTTCTTTATATTCATACCAGAGTATTCTGGGTGTATCGAGGGACTACATTTTCAGCGTGCATCAGATAGAAGCACTAAATTACTAGCTGCAGCAGCCACTCCAAAAAAGCATTCAGAATCCTGGCAACATTTGGGAGCTGAACTGGTCCAAGAAAAAGGATTTTTTGGGTGGGATACATGAACTGGGATGTGGAAACAGAAAAAATAACTGTCATAAAGGAATCATAATTTTGTCCATGACGGCAAAGGATGATGACAGGTGTAGCTTTACATATACACATGACTGCAATTAAACACCAGCTTAACCAGAAATTGAGATACTTCCTGGTTTTATTATACCCCTACTATAAGCCAAGAAATCATTAGATTGCATCTGAATCCTATGGCCGCATGCCTTGGGAGCTTGCAAAACAATGGCAGCAAAATTGCTTAGGAAATCTCTGGTTTTGGGTAGTAAGATTTTCCATGTGTTATAAAAGCACATGTATTACATCTGTTGAGTTTAATGTATTTGTTCTCCGTTAAAAAAACAAAAGCTGAGATATTCACCAAAACAAGTCTAACTTTAAGCCTCACTGCTCCAGGGATTATATCATATCATAGCTATGTGCCAACAGGTAAAAAATTATGAAGATATATGATAGATAGATGATAGATAGATAGATAGATAGATAGATAGATAGATAGATAGATAGATAGATAGATAGATAGATAATAGAGGTAGGTAGTAGGTAGGTAGGTAAGTAGGTAGATCGATCAATAGGTAGATGATAGATGATAGATAGATAGATAGATAGATAGATAGATAGATAGATAGATAGATAGATAGATAGATAGATGATAGATAGATGAGAGAAAGGGGGGGGCAAAGAAATATCTTTTCAGCATGTTTTACTTCTATTTAAAAAGCACTCCCAATGATTCCTTATGTTTTAAAGTTTGATTTCAATTATTCATTTCTTTATTGTATAAGTATAGACATATTGTTAGATCTGGGCAACGAGAGACAGACTGCGGACACGAAGTGACTTAACAGCTCTTTATTAGTAATAGTAGTGATCCAGCTTGTTCTGTAGTCGGAGGGTTCCCCTTTTATAGGGATTGGGCACGCCCCTCGACCAATCACAGGGATACCTGTTTCCCGCTGTAGGAGCGGACCAGAGGGAAGACTTATCCCGATATATGTTAATATCTAACACCCCTCCCCTCCTAGATGGGACGTTGCGGTAGGTAACATAATCTTTTAGGTAGGTGGGTGTTTGTCTTGCTCGGGAGGAACGTCGTAGTTCGGGTTGGTTTGAAGTGGTTGCAGGACTGGTTGCGGGTTGGTTCGAAGTAGTTGCAGGATCGGGTGCTTTTCCTATTTCCCGTTCTGGAGGTCTTGTGTCTTCGTTGCTCGGGCGTTCAGGAGTTTGTTCGGCTGCGTTGTCTGGGGGTTGCTCTGCTACGTGCGTGTTGTCTTGTTCCACGCTTGGCTCGCCGGTGTCGTTGTTTCCTATGATGGGGTTTTCTTGTGGCTGACTTTCTGTAGACAGGAAACTTTCGTCTTCATTGCGAAGGTTGGAGTGTGCTAGGCGACCCCGAAGTTGATCGATGTGCCTTTTCCAGTTCCGCCCATCTTCTAGTTCCAGCAGATACGATCGTGGACCTGTGATGCCAATGACCTTTGCCGGCATCCATAATGTACCCCCTGCGTAGTTGTGGGCGTAAACTGCATCCCCTACTCTGAAAGACCGGATTTTGCTTGTAGAGTCTGGGGGAGCCGTGGCAGAGTAATTCGGGTGGAGTCGGTCTAGGTGAGATCGTAGGCGGCGGCCCATGAGTAGTTCAGCGGGGCTCCTACCCGTCGTTGCGCTCGGGGTAATGTGTTGAATGAGGAGGTAATGGTCAATGCGTGTTTGCCAATCATCTGGACCCATCCTAGCGAGGGCCTCTTTTGCGAATCGCACCATTCTCTCTGCCTGACCGTTGGACGCTGGATGGAATGGCGCGACGAGGGCATGCCGGATTCCCAACCCTGCTAAAAATGTTTCAAACTGCATGGCCGTGAATTGGGGCCCGTTATCGGATACTAGGAGATCTGGCAGACCATGGGTGGCGAAAAGTCGCCGTAGAACCTTTATGACTGCCTCTGCCGTGGTTGAAGTCATTAGGACTACATCTAGCCATTTTGAGTATGCATCCACAACTATAAGGAAAGTCTGACCTTGGAATGGCCCTGCGAAGTCGATGTGTATTCGCGACCAGGGTGCTTTGGGTTTCTCCCATTCTGTGGCGGGCGCTTCCGGGGGTGCTGGTCTCGATTCCTGGCAGGGGTCGCAAGTGGCCACCCACTCCTCTATTTCTTTGTCCATGTTTGGCCACCAAACGTAACTTCTTGCTAACGCCTTCATTCTCACAATCCCCGGATGACCCACATGTAAAGCCTCTAATACATTCCTACGTAAAACATACGAAATAACAACTCGATCCCCCCACAATAAACAACCTTGTAACACTGAGAGTTCGTCCCGTTTTGACCAAAACATTTTGAATTCCGGGCCCACATTTCCCTTTGGCCACCCCCTCCAAACCCAAGTTTGGACTTGTTTTATTAAATTGTCTTTAGATGAGAACCTTGCAACATCGTAGGAAGAAACCGGTCCCGAATCCAAACAGTCAATGAGCAATACCGGTACTTCTGGAGTGGGGTCTGGCAGAATGTCAGGTAATGGGCAACGGCTGAGTGCGTCTGCGTGTCCTAGAGTGGAGCCCGGTCGATGAATCAATTTGTATGAATACGCAGCCAGGAAAACAGTCCACCTGGTCATGCGAGGAGAAAGGGAGACCGGAGTGGGGCGGTTTCCCGCCAGAAGTCCCAACAGCGGTTTGTGATCTGTGATCAGTTCAAAATCGCGGCCGTAGAGGTATTCGTGGAAACACTTTACTCCCGCTACGGCAGCCAGCGCTTCCCTGTCCATTTGGCTGTAATTCCTCTCGGCCGATGAAAGAGTTCTGGAGTAGAAGGCGATGGGTGCTTCTTTTCCGTCGGGCATCCTGTGGCTGAGGACTGCTCCAACTCCGAAAGGTGATGCGTCGCAGGTCAATACCAACGGTAGGGTCTGGCTGTATTGAACAAGCAGTGAGTCAGTGGTGAGCAGGCGCTTTACCCCGGCGAAAGCTGCAGCTTCGGATCGTCCCCATTTCCATGGTGCGTTCCTCTGGAGTAGACGGTGTAGTGGCTCAGCAACGGTCGCTTTCTGCCTCAGAAAAACGCTGTAGAAGTTAAGTAATCCGAGGAAGGCCTGCAACTCGGTCTGATTTCGTGGTGTGGGGGCGTCCTGGATCGCCTTAATTTTCTTTGAAGTGGGGTGTATTCCCTGTCCATCGATTCTATAACCCAGGAATTCTACGCTAGGCACGTTGATTTGGCATTTTTCTTTTTTAAGGCGGAGGCCCTTTTCTCTGATTCTGGCCAAAACAGATCTGACTCTTTTGTTTAATTGCTCCTCATTTGCAGCGGACACCAAGATGTCGTCAAAATAGGGGACGACTCCTGGTATCCCTTGCAAAAGTCGTTCCATGACGCTCTGGAACAATCCTGGGGCAATGCTTACGCCAAATTGTAGCCGGTTGCATTTGAATGCTCCTCTATGCGTCACTATAGTTTGGGCCTCCGCTGTGGCGCTATCCACTGGCAGTTGCTGGTAAGCTTGTGCCATGTCTAACTTTGCAAATACCTTTCCTGGCCCCAACGAGTGCAATAAGTGCTGTACTACAGGCACAGGATATGCGCTCTGTTGTAGCGCGACATTAATTGTGCATTTATAGTCCGCGCAGATGCGGACTGATCCGTCTGGTTTGACTGGGGTCACGATGGGCGTTTCCCAGCGCGCGTGATCTACCGGCTCAAGGATTCCTTGCTCCACTAACTTATCTATTTCTTTATCTATTTTTGGGCGGAGTGCAAAAGGTACTCGTCTCGGTTTAAGTCGGATTGGCGCCACTTTGGGGTCTAAATTGAATGTTATTGGTTTACCCACATACTTACCAAGACCGGGGCTGAACACATCCTCGAACTCCTTAAAAATCTGTTCAGCGCTGCTGTTTCTCACGGCGTTGATTCCGGTGACTTCTAACCCCAGGGCTTCAAACCAATCAAGCCCCAGAAGGTTCTGCAATGGCGCGCTGGCGATGGTCACGGGCAGCTGGGCTTCGATGTCCTTGAAACGGATGTGGAATGTGCCTTGGCCCACGATGGGGACTTGGTTCCCCTGGTAGTCTCGTAGCAGGACGTCTGGAGCGTGTAGCTGGCTCTTTCTGAGGCTAGGGATAGCCTGTTTCATGGATGCCCATGAAATGATCGTCAGGGTCGATCCTGTGTCAACTTCTAGCTCGCAGGGTGAGCCCTCCAAGAGGACTGTGACTCTCAGCCTTTTTGGCCGCTTAGGGCGGACCTGATGTATTGTGGTGAGATACGTTTGCAACTCCTCTCTCTGGGTCAACTCTATCTCATCGTCAACATCCTGAAAATACTCTCGTTGAGCGTCTTGATAGAACGCTCTTTCAGCTCTTTGTGTGTATTCTCTCTGGGGATACGCTCGCTCACTTCCTTGTGAGTAATCTCTCTGGGAATACGCTCGTTCAGCTCTTTGGAAATTTTCTCTCTGGGTAAACACTTGTGGATTTCTCTCTGGGCGCCCTTTTTGATTTCGCCAGGCCCCTGGGTTGGGCTTCTGTTGGCGGTACATGGGTGGCTGCCGTGAGGCAGGGACTCCGCTCCTGCACACTCGTGCGATGTGCCCAAGTTTGTTGCAGTGCGAACAAACAACGTTCCTGAACCTGCAAGTAGACCTGGGGTGATTCCCTCCGCAGCTTGCGCAGGGCGGCAAACGGGATCCGGGTCTCCCTCCAGGCCTCAAGTGACTGCTCTGCATTAGGTGACTGTCCTCGAACTCGGGATTCTCGTAGTCGGGGCTTGTGTCCTCGTAGTGAACTCTGGTTTGTCTCGGTGCTGGCTGGTTTACGCTGGCCCCTCGTTGTATGGTCACCGATGATTTCTCCGCTGATTCTGACGCTCTTGCTTCGTTTAACGCTGTCTGTAGGGTTAAATTCGGGTTTGCCAACAGCTTCTTTTGCAACGAAATGTCTCTTATCCCACAGATGAGCTGCTCTAAGATGTGCTCTTCCAAATCCCTGTATTCGCAGTGAGCTGCTGCTTTTCGTAGGGCTGCAACATATTGATTGATGGATTCTCCCGCCTTCTGGGTCCTCATGTTGAATTCCTTGCGGCAGACATGGCGGGAAGGTTTTGGCGCGTAATGAGTTTGCAGAGTTTGTTGCAACGTCGTCCACGATACTGCCTGTATTGGAGTAGGCGCAGTGAGGTCTCTGGCCGTATTGAAGACTTCCTTTCCGCAGTAGCCGAGGAAGATGTTTTTCTTCTTCGCATCGGTGATCCCCGTGTATTCGTTCGCTTCGAGGAAGCACTCGAAACGAATCATGAAAGCTTCCCATTCGTCGTTTGCTGGGTCGAAAGGAGCGGGGGGAGCATGCATCGCCATCTTCTTAGTTTGAATTTGCCGCGCTGCGGTGATCTGAGATGGCTGTCGGAATTACTGCCGAATTCCTGGGCTGGATCAAATCCGGAGATTCTGGAGGTAGCGTTCTTCGTCCTATCTGTCTCTCAATCCCACCTTCGTCGCCAATGTTAGATCTGGGCAACGAGAGACAGACTGCGGACACGAAGTGACTTAACAGCTCTTTATTAGTAATAGTAGTGATCCAGCTTGTTCTGTAGTCGGAGGGTTCCCCTTTTATAGGGATTGGGCACGCCCCTCGACCAATCACAGGGATACCTGTTTCCCGCTGTAGGAGCGGACCAGAGGGAAGACTTATCCCGATATATGTTAATATCTAGCACATATTTTATGACTGTAAGCAGTCCAGAATTACCCTATGTTAAGATAAGCAGCCAATAAATTTTATACATGTTTATACATATATACATTATATACGTTTATACATTTCTGAACTGCCCATCTCCTTCAGAGATATTCTACCTAGATATGAAGCTGGACTTGAAAGTAGATGGATTGAAAGAGTATTGACCTTATTGGAAAAACTTTGGTGTTGGAAAACACCGCTAAAAATACCAGGTCAAGAAAACAGAGTTCTCATTTGAGGCACAATGACCAGACTCAAACTATTATATTCTGGATATTAAGTGAAGAACTCTCTCTTTACAGAAATATGGAGGCAATGAGAAGAAAGAGGACAACAGACAGCAAGATGGAAGGATTCAATTACAGTAGCAGTGGATATATTATTGGAAGACTTGAATGACCAGTCCAGTGGTGGGTTTCAAACTTTTTTAGAACCTCTTCTGTACGTGTGGCTTTCTTTGTGGGAGTGGCTTGCCAGCCATGTGACTGGGTGGGTGTGGCTTCCAGCCATGTGACTGGGTGAGTGTGGCCAACTTGTAAAATGTGGTGAAACTCACTAAACAACGCTCTTGCTTAGCAACCAAAATGTTGGCTCAGAAACTCTGGCATTTGAAGCACGCAAATCTTAAAGCTGTCAAGTTACAAGACCCTTGCACCCCTAACCCTTTAGAAAAAAAAACCAGGGATGTTCAAACTTGAAAGCTTTAAGACTTATGGACTTCAACTCCCAGAATTCCTCCTCCAGTCATGTTGGCTCAGGAACTCTGGCATTTGAAGCACACAAGTCTTAAAGCTGTCAAGTTACAAGACCCTTGCACCCTTAACCCTTTAGAAAAAAAACCCCAGGGGTGTTCAAACTTGACAGCTTTCAGACTTGTGGACTTCAACTCCCAGAATTCCTCCTCTCGCTCTTCATCTTGATGATGTGTGAATGGGCAGGGGGAGGGAGCTGGAACCGGTTCTAAACGGCACTGTAGATTTGTGGAACCCCTTCTATAAAAGAGGTTAGAACTGGCAGGAACCCACCCCTGGACCAGTCTGACCAGTCTGGGGTCATGATTCTGGAGAAAGTCTATGTGTCTACTAAGAGCTGCCACCAACTTGATAGCACACAATCAAAGATGCAGGAAGCAGCTCAAAATCTTTCAAAAACTCTTCTGCCAGCTTCAGTCTTCCATGACATTGATAAAACCTATCTTTACCATATGGTATGATGGCTTAGTGGCAAAGACTCCAAGCTTATCAGCTGGAAAACTGACAGCCCGGGTCCGACACCCAAGTGCCGTGCAACAGGGTGAGCTCCTATTACTTGCCTCAGCTCCTGCCAATCTAGCAGTTCAAAAGGATGGAAATGTGGGTAGATAAATAGGTACCACTTCAGTGAGAAAGGAACCGTGTTCTGTGAGTCTCGGCTTATAGTCATGCTGGCCACATGACTACACAAGCATCTTTAGACAATGCTGGCTCCCTTGGCTAAGAAACAGAGATGAGCACCATCCCTACAGGCAGAAACAACTGGACAGGGGAAACTTTTACCTTTATCACTGTGCATTATAAAACATTTGAATATTTCTACAGTATTATGATGGAGCACCTCCAAGGGCTGAACCAAGACAATTTGCTGAATGAAACATAGGTTCCACTAGGGCAGACATGTCAAACTCAAGGCCCACGGGCCAGATCTGGCCCACAAGATGTTTCTATCCAGCCCACGGGGTTTCCCTGGAGACTGTGAGGGGCTGTCCCCTGCCGCCTTGGCCCACCCCAGCCAGCAACCAAAGGAAAAAACCAAATGCAAGTGTGCAACTGCCAGCAGTTTGGGGAGGCGAGGAGCTTGTGGGGGCACCAAATTGTCCCTCATTCAGTTAGCTGGTGCAACTTGTTCCATCCCAATCCAGCCATTTTGAGACAGCTGCGCCCAGTGAGTGGTGTAGAGCCGGCCACGCCCACCTAGCCACGCCCACCTAGTTGTGGCGACCCAGCTATTGGCCCTTTTGAGAGCAACCATAATCCTGATGTGGCCCTCAATGAAATTGAGTTTGACACCTGCACTAGGGACATTAACCTAGTCGAGAAGAGACATTTAAGATGCTTTCCCTGTAGTGCGATTCCTTGATTCAATCTACTCAGTGTCATTTGAAAGTCTTCTCTCTCTCTCTCGTGTGGCAGGTCTGGTCCTTTTGCTACTCCTCATTGCAAAGGTTCCCACTTGAATTCTGAGACAAAGATTGTACGGAGTTTTATGTCCCAGAAGAAGAAAGTAAAATAAAGCATCACTGGGGGAAAGAAAAAAAAACCCTGTAGCGTACTCGGAATAAAGCTGAATCAGTACTATGGTACAGAATCTTCCTGTATTATCTGGGATCATAAGGGAACTATTAAATTCTGTCGTGAAAGGAAGTGAGCCTTTCTGAATGAAAAAGAAATTTGGCGGGGGAAAAAAAAACCTTCATCTCAAGAGGAACAAGTGGGTTTGTGCAACAGGCAAACATTTCAATTGTTGTACCCAGGTGGATTGCAACCAACACGCATGTCTCTTTTCATTGTTGAAAGTGGGTGCCATCTCAGATAATATATTTATTCTCTCTCTGCCCTGAGGTTTACCTAACAGCGGATCATTATTATTGTGACTTGTCACGCAGTCAGCCAGATGTTCAGACTGGATTTAGCATTTGTGTCCACTTATTGAGTCCTATTTCTTGGGATGAGGCAGTTGTTGGATGGTGTTAATGGTATCATTACAGGATTGAAACTGTTTGGAGCAAAGCTGCCTTTTGCCATTGACTAATTATGAATTTGTCCATGCTGATGGCATTCAGGCAGTGCTCCGGTTGGTTTGGGATTGCATCCAAGGCACCGATTACTTTGCTCTCTTTTCCACAGTTTATTTCTATTTGCAGGGCTTTGCATTTTGCTACCTGCTGACTGCCGGCTGCCAGCAATTTAGCAGTTCGAATCTCACCAGGCTCAAGGTGGACTCAGCCTTCCATCCTTCCGAGGTCAGTAAAATGAGGACCCAGTTTACAGTGTCAGCAATAGGCTGACCCTGTAAACTGCTTAGAGAAGGCTGTAAAGCACTGTAAAGCGGCATATAAGTCTATGTGCTATTGCTATTCTCCAGTTCTTTATCTTCTAGAATAAGAAGCAATGGGTGTAACAAGAAGCAATGGGTGGAAACTAATCAAGGAGAGAAACAACTTAGAACCGAGGAGAAATTCCCTGATAGTTAGAACAATTGATCAGTGGAACAACTTGCCTCCAGAAGTTGTAAATGCTCCAACACTGAAACTTTTTAAGAAGAGACTGGATAACCATTTGTCTGAAGTGGTGTAGGGTTTTCTGCCTGAGCAGGGGATTGGACTAGAAGACCTCCAAGGTCCCTTCCAACTCTGTTATTCTGTTCTATTCTTTTGTTCTCTCCAGGTACTGCCACATCCACTAAGAAATACTTTTTGTCTTCCTTATTGAGAATTGTTAATACTGGAGTGTTAGGGAGCAGGTGCCTACCTGTTTGAAATCTAACATCCCAGAGTATTTCAGCCCTTTTATTTTTCTGGCTTTGTATACATTTCTTCTTAAGGCTTGGTCTTATGCATCAAAAATTAGCCCCTCTGTCTTTTCCTTCAATTTTCCTGCTCTTAGCCATTGCCAAGGCTTGTTATTATCTGCTTTGCCTGTTATTATTTTTTTAATGTACTGGCTGCATCATACTTTATCTCCACCTGCTTCTTTTTTTGTTCTTCATTTGGTCCTTCTTTGTAGGCCATTTTGGTTTCTCCAGTATTCAATGAGCTTTCTTAGTATACTAGCTTCAGTCTGTCTTCTTCATTGTCCTTTGGGTATTCTTCCAAGAGATGCCTATGGAGAGACCCCAATGGTGCTTTTTCAAGAGGCAACTGGTTTTTCTGGTTTTTCTTTGAAGATGTTGCGCTTCTCATCCAAGAAGAGGATGGTGGGGAAGAGCAGTCAGAGCTGAAGAAGCTTCTTGGATGACAAATGAAACGTCTTCAATGAAAAACAAGAAAGTCCAGTTGCCTCTTGAAAAAGCATCTTTGGAACAAAGGTGGAATTCAGCAGGTTCGGACTCGTTCATCTGAACCGGTAGCGGAAATCGCGGGTGGGACCGCCCACCTGCCCAGGCTCTATGCTGTCCTATTTAGGCATGTTTTTGAGGTGGGGCGCATGCGCAGAAGAAGCACGCACGAGCAAAGTGCATGCATGGAAGATGCACACGTGGCGAACTGGTGGAAACGAAATGTTTCCCACCACTGCTTTGGGACAACCATGACCTGGATGACTGAGAATCTCCATAGACACCTCTGGAAAGACCTTTGGGACCAGAAGCTCAAAGTGTTCTCTGCTTTAATGAACTCAGGTGTTCTGCGATTTGTTTTGCCTTATGTGTTATGTGAACCTAGTCATGATACCTGGTGAACTAATTTCACAAATGAATGTGCTGGATTAACCTAACAGGGCCTTATTTACCAGATCATTATTAAGGAGAACATTGCATAATTCCAACCAGTTACTTCACGGACATGAAATTTAAAGTAGAGGACATTGCCTATGTCCTCCTAAATGGGGCAATCCATATAAAGTAGGATTGAGGACCAGCAAGCTTGTCCCATATTTTGGCTTGTCTTCCGAGCATGGATGTGATTTGTGGTGAAAGGAGTCCTCCATACCTAGAAGCTATTCATATAATTACCCTAGATTTAATAACAGAATAACAGAGTTGGAGGGGATCTTGTAACTAATCTAATCCAACCCCCTGCCCAAGCAGGAGACCCTACACCATTTCTGACAGATGGCAGTCCAATCTCTTCTTGAAAGCCTCCAGTGATGAAGCCCACACAACTTCTCAAGGCAACTTCTGCTCCATTGGTTGATTGTTCTCACTGTCAGAAATTTTCTCCTTATTCTCCTTCCATCCATTATTCCTTGTCTGCCCTTCAGCGTGCGATCACTGAACTGGTTGTTAAACCGGTAGATCCCACCACTGAGTATGCTCCATCCCATATTTGGGTAGACCAGGTTGCTCTGATAAGGAAACAACCAAGCTTGGAGAGCCCCATGGACCCCTTAGTTTACACTTGGTCTTATTGAATGACACCTGCTATTTTGACATTCCCTTGGAGCACTTCACAGTCCCTAATAATTTTTAACATTCCTTACAATTTAGTGTCTTCAGAAACCTTGCCTGTTCACTAGTTGTGCCCAATTCCAGATCACTGAAGCTGTTCTCCAGGTTTCTAGGAATTGACTCTGTTCAACCTAACATGGCTGGAGATTAACCTTGGAGATTAACCTTTTCCTAGCAATAGAATAGCATAGAATAGCATAGAACAACAGAGTTGGAAGGGACATTGGAGGCCTTCTAGTCCAACCCTCTGCTTAGGCAGGAAACCCTACATTACTTCAGACAAATGTTTGTCCAACATATTCTTAAAATCTTCCAGCGTTGGAGCATTCACAACTTCTGGAGTCAAGTTATTCTACTGATTAATTGTTCAAACTGTCAGGAAATTTCTCCTTAGTTCTAAGTTGCTTCTCTCCTTGATTAATTTCCACCCATTGCTTCTTGTCCTGCCCTCAGGTGCCTTGGAGAACAGCTTGACTCCCTCTTCTTTGCTCCTGAGATATTGGAACACTGCTATCATGTCTCCCCTAGTCCTTCTTTCTCTTAAGCTAGACATACCTAGTTCCTGCAACCGTTCTTCATAAGTTTTAGCCTCCAGTCCCCTAATCATCTTTGTTGCTCTTCTCTGCACTCTTTCTAGAGTCTCCACATCTTTTCTACATCATGGCGACCAGAACTGGATGCAGTCTTCCAAGTGTGGCCTTACCAAGGCATTATATTATTACTATTCACTATTCCAATTATGGGAATTTATAACATGCCTGATGTCAGCTCTTGAGGTTTCAGAAAGGGGAATCTTACCAACGTCTTGCCTGGAAATCCTAAGGATTAAACCTGCAAACCGTCTACTTCAACCACGAGCTCAGAACTTCCCCTACCCAACGCACCGCCAATATGATACCGTACTCAAAAGCTCTGTTGCAGTTAGAGTGTGACTTCATAGCACGAAGTCAAATCGTTTGATTAATAATCAATGTTGCTGTATTACCAGAAATGTCATCAGATGAGTTAATACGAAAAGCAATTGTAAATTTAGGCTGCAACCATTTTATGCCTGCCCTTGTCACTATAAGCACCGAAAAAAAGGCACACAACTCCTTTTATAGCTAGTAACATCTAATGCGGGAAGACAGGAATAAGCAGAGTAGAAGCACCTGTCAGCTCTATTTCTTACTCTCCTTGATTAGCATGAAACATTAATATGGGCTCTCTGAAATTCTGGCTTTGCCTGAAAATATGTCTGCCTTTACTGTACAAAAGCTGCTATTTTAAAAAAAAAAAAGGCAGAAGGGGGAGGTTAAACAGGCAGGGAGAAAGAAGAAATATTCAAAGAAGACTTGAAATTCCTGGTTTTTCTCTTTTTTTTTCCTTTTCCTTTTCCTTTTTTTATAATCCGATGACAAATTATTTTAATAATGGCAAGTGCACACTGTTTCATTTGTATAATGCAGCCTATTAAATTCCCACCCCTCCCCATTAAACGTGGGTTGCGTCTTGGCATATTTCTTTCCCTCTCTCTTTCTCATTTTAAATGACACCCACAAAATGATCTATCATGCTGGCTGGCAAAGAATTGAAAATGAACATTGTGTAATGGGTTAACGAACAATTTAATAAAATTTTCATTGTTGCACATTTCACTTTTCCCATATCAAGTGCCGAAGCTGGATCAGTAACCCCAGGCAATGCCTTAGGATAAAACAAATCAGATGGTGCTGTTATTTCCACCTATTTATTCTTCGACTGAAAATATATTCATAAATACCAAAAGCAACCATTGGGTGTAAGCCATAAAATAAGGCTCAGCAAAGATGCAGCTTCACAATCTAGTTTATTGTGGTGTTAAGAAGGAATGCTTACAAATGCTATTGTGCAATACCTAGCAATGGAAACTCCAAATAAGGAAATTGTTTTCTTACATGTCATGAAGTCAATGCCATTTTTCATTTCTCTTAAGTCTTGCGCAAGCCAGCAACTTATACAACAACTATTACAACCACCAACAAGCTTACAATTCTTCAGTGAACCGGAAAAAGTTGCTGTTCTATCATCAACTTGGTTGCACAAATAGACCAAGTTGGTTGTGCAAAATTGGAGGAATCGATGCATAAATCTATACAGTTAAATATACTCGTACCTTAGCAGCTATTGTAGATTTGCTAACCCTCGTCAATCATCTGTGCATTAGATGACAGCATGAAGAAGAATCATTAAACATTAAACCCATAGTTTCCTGCTTCCTCATCCCCATTTCAATAGGCTCTTTTGGTTGGGATCTGATGAAATAATTGAATTGTCCCAAAGGTTCTGAATTGAAGAAGCTTCCTGGATGAGAAGAGAAACATCTTTATGGAAAAACCAAGAAAGTCCATTTAAAAAGTACCTTTGGGACAACCATGACCTGGATGACTGAGAATCTCCATAGACATTTAGATAGTTGAATTGTCTTGCACAACTCTTTGAATTGTACACTAGATTTCGTGAACCTTGGCTCTAAACATTGGCATGGCATCTCCTATGCTCCTATCTAGACACTTCATTTTCTTTTGTCTATAATAGCCTAAGAATTAAAATGCTAAATAATTCCAGCTATAATTCAAAACATAATGTTGGGTATTGTTCTATTAAATTAATGGGTCTAAATTCTGAATACACACACACACACACACACACACACACACAGAGTATATAAATAAGATAACGTAACTTAAATGAGAAAACTATACTAAAGCACACACTGGTCTATCATTGTGAACTGGTTTCTGCAACCTGCATTCATTATCTCCATCCATGTATTTACCGGTAGTAGTCATGAACATAAGAAAGGGAGTGGGAAACGTAGATAGATATAGGATTCTTTATTGGCCAAGTGTGATTGGACCACAAGGAATTTGTCTTTGGTGCATATGCTCTCAATGTACATAAAAAGAAAAAAATACATTCATCAAGAATCATAGGATATAATACTTAGTGATAGTCATAGGTTACTAAATAAGCAATCAAATCATACTAGGAAACTAAATAAAACAATATAAATCATAAAGATACAAGCAGCATGGTTATAGTCATAAGTGGGAGGAGATAGGTAATAGGAAGGATGAGAAGGATAATAGTAATACAGTCTTAGTAAATAGTTTGATAGTGTTGTGGGAATTAGTTGTTTAGCAGAGTGATGGCATTCGGGGGGGGGACTGTCCTTGTGTCTAGTTGTTCTGGTGTGCAGAGTCCTATAGTGTTGTTTTGAGGGTAGAAGTTGAAACAATTTATGTCCAGGATGTGAGGGGTCTGTAGATATTTTCAGAGCCCTCTTTTTGACTCGTGCAGTATACAGGTCCTCAATGGAAGGTAGGTTGGTAGTAATTGTTTTGTTCTAGCCAGCCAATACTCCTCCTTTTAATGTCTAGGATTTAAATGTTTTGAAAGGGGTTCTGTGTGCACTTCCTTAACTGTGTAATCATTAAAGGACGCCAGTAGCATCCATATCTGCATGTATGATTTTCCATTCAGATAGGGATTCCTCTGCATGCCCATGTGTACACAGTTGTGTGCAGACCAAAACACACAGTGCTCCCATACAATGGCTGAACTGAGCTGTGAGCCTAGTTTTATTGTTCAATTTTCATTTTACATTCTGTTTCAAATCACAAATGAACTTGCAGCTGTTCTCAAGAGTAACATAAGCCAGTTCAAGTTTTGACTGAAACGTTACTGGTTTTGGAAAGTTAAAACAGCTCAGCAAGAATTTTGGAACTTTTAAATGCGAATTTGTTCAACAATCAACATGCTCTTTATTTTTAATCCATTTATAACCCCAAATTGCTGCCTTTTCCCTTAATAAATAAAGATTTGTATTGAATGCTGCATATTTAAATACACGTTATTAGCATTTGATCTTTTGATTAGGGAAGTGCCACAGATTAAAAATAAATAAATTATGTACTTAAGTTCTATTTAAAATCCACAAGTACATAGAGTAAATTGTGTGCTTTGCTGTTCTTTGTCAGCCTTGCTAAAATCAAGTGTGGGCATATAAACATTTATGTGAGCTCAATCTCAAGCAAGACTAAAATATAACCTTGTGCTTTCTTCTTTCAGGCCAGGCCCATTGAATCCTGGGGAACAAACTTTCAGACAAGAGCAATTAAGACAGCTGGGAAGGGGAAATACATACAAATGGTCTTACGTCTGCAGAAGAATGGGCTAAATGTCCACATAAACACATGTGTCACCTTTGGGATGTTAGCTTACAAGCATACAAACATATAATTCCCATTTATAACCTTGATTACATGTATTGGAATGCCTTTAAACTGCTACTAAGCATTATTTCCCAGATCCCAACGGAGAGTTTATACCTAACATAGACAGGGACTGTCTATTGTCCAGATTAATATATGTCTTTACAGAAGCAGGTAATAACTACGGACAGAACAAATTCATAAAGGACATTGTTGTTTATTTCTGTCTAGCAGAGCATTCTACAAATGAAAGCTACAATTTTAACAGTATCCTTTCCCTCCTTCTATGGTACATAATGGGTTATTCCGCACCTCAATTTATTGCAAAGTATGAGTTACATTCTCTGCCATGCGAAGTGTCAATGGTCTGTTCACAATTATAGGCATGGGCGTGTTTTATTTAGAGATCGGCATTCAGGATGAAAAAAAATAGAAATCCTCATGATTTATAGTTGGTAATGCATTGTAATGCTCATACTGAATTTGAGATGAGTCCTTCCTTCCTTCCTTCCTTCCTTCCTTCCTTCCTTCCTTCCTTCCTTCCTTCCTTCCTTCCTTCCTTTCCTCCCTTCCTTCCTTCTAAAAAAATGTTAGGAAATTCATAGAAAACCCTTCCCCTTCATTTGCAAAACAGGCTGCAGCATGGGGCTAAGGAAGATAATGCATATTGTCTGTCTCTGCAGCATATTCTACTCAAAACGTTTCACAGCCTGCTAGCTTGTCAATCTTTAATAGAAACTCATCAATTATTTGTGGGCACGAGATTGAAGCAGATAATAGCTTAAATATATTCCTCAATTTCATTGCATCAGTAGCTCTAAATTAATGCCTTCAATTCACCTTTCTCCTATTAGAGACACAGAGACAGAGATGAAGAAATAAAAATAATAAGGCAAAATGAATATAAAAACGTCATTTGAGTAAACAGGTAAATACATGGCAAGCGTAAATGTTCCAAGAGTGGAATAACAACAATAACACCTCAACCCAAGGAACAATTCATATATTTTTTCTCTGCGTAACCTGATTTTAATATGGGTTTGGGTTTTTTTGGGTAACTGTCCTACCAATTATAATTAACCCTCGGAAAGGTTAAAAAAGAAGGTGTGGGAAGGGGAACTTATCTCTGACATCTGAATTGATGTGGTTTTATTTAAGCACGGAACTGCTCCAGACAGATTCACACCTTTCTTTAAGTGATGATTATATGATGAGGGTGACAATAACAACGAAGAGATGGGAAGCTTCTAAACAAGAATGCAGACGGCTTCTCGTAAAACAATCCCAAAATTAAAAAAAAATAATCACCTTGTTTCAGCTAATTAAAAGCAAGCCTTCGGTGACATTAACAGGCAATAAAAGTAAAATTTATCGCACAGATGATAGAACAGCCGCTGTCCAGAAAGTTTAGCCTCCAAACTTGAGGGAAAGTTTTGCGTTTGCCAATCACATGCAATCACACACACAATCACACACACACACACACACCACACCCCTCCCCTGACCCTGGGCTTTTGCTCAGAGAGCAAGTCCTGGGTGGAGTTTTTTGGGGGAAAGGAAATGGGAGGGGGGTCACCCTGAAACAAGCTAAGGAGCCTCTCAAAGCTCGCTTTCCGTGGCGTGCCTCACTCAGCCATAAGCAACACACACACACACACACACACACACACACACACACACAGCCTCCATAAAACGAAAAACACGAAACAGGGGCTGCTGGTGTTAAGAACAGAAGCTGAACTCCCAGCCCTGCCCAGAGAAAGCCCACCCACCCCCCCTTCCTTGCTACAGAGGAAACATTGCAAGCGTCAAGTAGCTCCCCACGGTTAGAGACCCAAAGAAATTACACACTTACTGTCAACGTCCCAGGGAGGAAAGTTGCCATCCCAGAAAAAGCCACTCTTTGCCCGATTCCGGTCTCCACACACACAAAAAAGGGGGGGTTATTAACCCCTTATGGAAGGAACCTTACGCCCCAACCTCAGGCAAGGCGAGGCAAGCCTATATATATTTCAGAGATATATTACACTGTGTTGCTAGCCAGGATGGTAACCCCTGTTTTCCTTTTTTAAGCATCTTGGCGAATGAGGCTTACTACCGCATCCAGTCGCCAAAGCCCAATCAATATGGAAGGAGCGGTATTTTATGATTGGAGAAGTTGTTGTGTTTTGGGTGGTGAAATTCATTATTTAGTATCTGAACCCTCAGCATTTGGGTATCATTTATTCATAAAGTCCCTTTTTGCCAGGAGGAAATGGATACAGCTGGAGAGAGAGAGAGAGAGAGAGAGAGAGAGAGAGAGAGAGAGAGAGAGAGAGAGAGAGAGAGAGAGAGAGAGAGAGAGAGAGAGAGAGAGAGAGAGAGGCAGTGGTATGTGTGTGTGTGTGTGTGTGTGTGTGTCCATGTGTCTGTAAGAGAGATAGGAGGGAGACAGATTGATGATATTGATCAGGTACCATCTTGAAACAAAGGCTAGGTGCTGTATTTTACTTGACAACTGTGACACATGAAGGAAAAAAAACACACACACAAGCGAGAGAGGGAAGAAGGAGGCTGAGGCCTTGAACATCACAAGCTTTAAAAAGCGTTTGAAGAAACCATTATGACAAGCAGGTCTAGGCGAGCAGCTGTACCAAAAAAAAAAAAAAAGGAAAAGTATTCAGAAAGTCATTAAAAAATGATGCTTTGTTTGCCTTGTGAATCTGTGGTTTGTAGGTAGCTACACTGCATTCTCGGGAAGGGTTTGTGTAGTGGTGTATGTGTCTGAGGGTTGTTTTAGGTTGCTTTTTGGCCCCCCCCCCTTTTTTTTTTTTCTGAGGAGGGCCAAAAAAGAAAGAAAGAAAGAACAAAAAGACTTTTGATTTGCTTCCTTTCCTGGATTTGAAAGAACATCGTTTGGAATTTAGCTTTAGAGGAGCTCGTTCCCTCACAGATGCTGTCAGATAACAAAGCAGAGTCTGGGACTTTGGTTCTTAAATATTCCTTGGTCGTTAAAAAGAAATCAGACCCAACTAATTCAAAGAATTAAATGTGCTGCCTCTTCTCTCAATACGAAAAAGTGGGTTTCTTTCTTTTTTTCTTTCTCTCTTTTTCTTTCTCTCTTTTTCTTTCTTTCTCTCTCTTGTTTCTTTCTCTGTTTCTCTCTCTCTCTTTTTCTCTCTCTCATTCCCTTCCTTCCATCCATTCTTTCTCTCTCTCTCTCTCTCTCTTTCTCTCATTCTTTCTTTTTCTCTCTCTCATTCCCTTCCTTCCTTTTGTTCTTTCCCTCTCTTTCTCTCTCTCATTCTCTTTCTTTTTCTCTCTCTCATTCCCTTCCTTCCTTTTGTTCTTTCCCTCTCTTTCTCTCTCTCATTCTCTTTCTTTTTCTCTCTCTCATTCCCTTCCTTCCTTTTGTTCTTTCCTCTCTTTCTCTCTCATTCTCTTCCTTCCTTCCTTCCTTTCTCTCTCTCTCTCTCTCTCTTTCTTTCTTCACACCTACATTTCTGTCAGTTTGTACCAATATACTTTTGTTCCTACAATTTTAAAAAGGGTGAGGTGCCAAAAGGCCTTTATTGTCAGTCATATCCATTGTGTGCTCAATATCAAATAAAAATTGTTCTATGTCTTGTTTTAGAAGCATCCCATTTCTCTCTCTAACTGATATAATATTTTCTACAGCCTGTTTTGCATTAATACCTGAAACTGATCAGGAACTGTCAGAACATTCAACCATTTCATATAATTTCTGTGTATGCATCATCCTAGCCATGGAGACGAATAAACCTTGGATGCTCATTGAAAACTATTATTTCTCCTTTGGAAAGTTCTAAGTAAGTTCTAAACTCAGTTTTACCTTTATTTTAACCAAATTCCAATTGCTTTATTTATTTATTTTTCTGTACTAGCGCTTAACCTCAATGTTTCGGGAATTCTACTTTCGCAGCACAGCTCTGGTCTTATATAATTCCTGTGCTTAATTATTACTAACAGTTCATAAAATGAGACAGAGTAAGGTAAAAGATGAGATTAAATGTGTCAAGAATGGAGGCAAAAATCAGGTTAAATGTATATTCCCATTTTCCCCAAGAAGCAAATCCAACTGAGGATATCAATCTAGGAAACATTGTCCCAGAGATTAACAAAGAAAGATTTTGACTCCGTTATTATCTGGTGTGAAGGAATCCACATAAGATTGCCCTGTGCATGCATACATGTAAAGCAGGTCCTTTTTATTATTTATTAATGAAACCAATTTATGCAGCCCCTCATCTTATAAAAGCAACTCTTGGAGGCATACAACTGAGCAAAAACACCTTAATAAATGCATTAAAAATATAAAAAGCCAAACTAAAACAAAGAATGGTTGGTGTGTGTGTATGTGTGTGTGTTAAATATAGGCAAGTCAACCCAATAGTTCAATATACTTTGGCCCACTGGCATAATCAGGCCTTGAGGGGCGGCTGGAGGCTCAATGGTGATGTAGCCAATTTCACCTCAGCGGGAGAAAATTCCACAGTGTGAGTGCCACAAAAGAAAAAACCCTGCAAGTGTATTTCCCTAGGTGATGTGATGGAACTCGTAACATTCTTCTGTGCCATATCTGGCAGAATAGGCAGATCAAGTACTGTATTTTTCAGAGTATAAGATTCATCTTCCCCCGCCCCAAAAAGAGGGTGAAAATCTGGGTGCATCTTATCCATGAAATATAGCATTTTTGGCCTCCTGAAACCCCACAAAAATGGGCATGCACAGGCTTTGGGAGGCCTGCAAAGTGCTCCTCAGGACTGGGGAGGGCAAAAACAAGAAACATATGGGCTGTTGTTTGCCCATTTTGCCCCCCTCCAGCCCCCAGGAGCACTCTACAAGCCTCCCAAAGCCTATGCATGCCCCATTTTTCATTAAAAAAAAACGGGGCATGCAGAGGGTTTGGGAGGCCTGCAGAGTGCAAAAACTTTTTTTTCTAATTTACCTCTTCAAAATCTTGGTGTGTCTTATACTCCAGTGCATCTTATAGTCCAAAAAAATACGGTAATCCAATCTCATATTATGAAGGGCTTTTAAAGTTGACACCAGCACCTTGAATTGGATTCAGAAACAACCAGCACAGCTTCTGAAGCAGAGATGTAACAGGTGTCCTGCCGGAAACATACATAATTGTTTACAATGCTGTATTTGCACCAGTTGAAGTTTCTGGATATTCTTCAAGGGCAGTTCCACATAGAGTGCATTGCAGTAGTCTAACTGGGAGGTGACCAGGGCATGAATGAGCGTAAGCAGGTCCTCCTTGATCTGGCATGTGTAAATCGTGCAAATACGCTCCTAGTTGCAATTGCTGTCTGATCGTTGAGCAGGTGTCATAAGTCTGGAAGATTCCCCCAGATTCACACAAGACACTCACACACCAAAGCTATTTAGTCTTGCCAGGGTTCAGTTGAAGCCTGTTCTCCATATCCAGCTCTCACAGTCTCCAGACACCAGGACAGGTTGTCCACAACATCACGTAATTCTCCAGAGTGAAGATGCACTTCCCCTGGCAATGGATGAGTTCACCCAACAATCTCATGTGGATATTGAATAAAAGAAGTGTTCTGACTTAGGCTTCACAAAATCACGAAGTAGACTCCTTGTCCCGACAAAACACCTTTGGATTAAGGTCATGTGAATTCGTCTCATTCACATCCAGCAAAGTCCCTACAAACAGTTTTTCAAGGGTGATTTTACAACCACAGATCTTATCAGGCTTGGAGAGCTGCCAGGCCGATATCTTCCAAATGCAATAGCTGTACAAGAAAATACTTGGCAAGGAGTCTCCAAGGGTCATGAACAAAATCTTCACACTAATTAAGCAAACTAATTGTCTCCTGCAAACTCCACTCCCCTTTCGCTCCTCTTTATTCCCTATGGGAGGGGCCACTCACCATCCACTTATGCCTTTATTCCCGAGTCGGCCTTTGTCCTTAGCTGTTCCTTTCTCCTAGCAGCTCTGCCCATGCACACATCAGAAACAGGCTCCAGTTGTTCTTCTGCCCCACTGATCTCCAACTCCAAAGGCAGATGATAACTGTCAGACAGCCCTGGCCCCATCTCTGCCTCCAACGCAGAGCCCTCCTCAGAGCCTTCCCCAGACTGCAGGACTGGCCCATGTTCCTCCCCAACCCCCTCACTGTCTGAGTCTGCCACCAGCTCCTCTGGTGGCCCATAACAAGAAGTAGGGCATCAACTTCCCTGACACCGCACATAGCAGGGCCTGGGGGCAGACTGCCTTCTTCTGTCCAATAACCACTGACTGGGACAGATCCCATAGAAAGGAGGTGAACTACCACAACATCATCCTGCCCACTCCCATTTTTCTAAGTTGGCTCAGAAGGAAACCATGGTCAATGGTATTAAAAGACATGAAATGTTAATTGTTTCAAGAGTTTTACTTTCTTGAACAGAGAGGAGAGACAGACCATTACATAAAGCGGGATCTAAAGTTTCCAGGGCAATTCAGTTAGGATAAAGCAGTTAGAAACCCCTCCCCTCAGTCCGATGTTGATTTGAGCTAATACACAGGTGTGATATTGTTTTGAGAATCGCAGGGTGAGAAGGTGAGAAGAAGCTGTTCCCAGGCATCTCTTGCTGGAGGCTTCGGAACTAAGACAAAACAGATGGCCCTCCCCACTTACATTCCCAAGAAGGTAAATCAAAGTACAAGATGCATAGGCATCAGGCAAAAGGCTATAAACTAAGGAATGCACCCAGACCCCCTCCCCGCCAGAATAGCAGCATCCTGATAAGAATCTATGGGACCTGACAAGAGGTAAAGTAAGGCAAGGATGAACACAAAGCAATCATCCCACCCATGGCAGATGTGATCCAAAATTGTGACCAAAATCCATTTTTGTACCGTATCCTGTCTGAATCCTGACTGAAATACATCCAGATAATATACTTTATGTAACACTGTTGTACAATCACCTTCTCAATCGTCTTTCCCCAAAAGGGGAGATTGGATACTGGACACAAAGTATACAGTATTATGGGGTCCAGCAATAGTTTCTTGAGGAGGTGGTGCCCCCCAGCTGCTTTCACAAGCCAGGAAGGGTATGGGTCTAGGGAGCAGGTGGCCAAACTCCTAGCCTAAGGACCTTGTCCACTTCCTCAGCTACAACCTTTTCAAATGGTCAAATTCAAGACCTTCTTATCCATTCTCATCTAGCATGAAGGAATCCACATACCACTGTCTTGTGTGCACGTACATATAAAATAGGTCTTCATGAACTAATACCCGGAATCAAAAGAAAAGATTACATGTCATGCATGCCAGGTATTTCTCTCAATCCTTTAGTCCCACCTCCTCATCAGTACTGGATGGAGTGTTTTACTTTCTGATTGGCCCAGCAAGGTGGCACTCCTGTGCAGAGTTTCTCAGAAGGAAATCTCGTGGACTGAACAAGCTACTGAGTTGAATCCAGTTTTGAATGCAACTTATTTTCCAAAGCACCCGAAGACCAGACAAGGAATAATGGATGGAAACTGATCAAGGAGAGATTCGACCTAAAATATGGAGAAATTTAGAACCATTAATCAGTGGAACAACTTGCCTTCAGAAGTTGTGGGTGCTTCATCACTGGAAGCTTTCAGGAAGAGACTGAACTATCAGAAATGGTATACAGTCCCCTGCTTGAGCAAGGGGTTGGACTAGATGACCTACAAGGTCCCTTCCAACTCTGTTACTGTGAATTGAACCTAGATAGAATTGATCTTTTGCTCCGAGACAGAATACAAGCTTTGCGTTGCAGGAGGACCAAGGTAAAAACCCCATGGGGATTACAAAACATATTTTAATGAACTCTTCTAAGACAGATTTCTATGGAAACTCCTGTCACGTATGGATAATAAGGCTCTGCTGACACATCTGATAGCATCAAGCAATATACTCCTTTGAGAATATCAGACCCAGGGAGCAGGGGAAGGATTCGCGTATTTGAATGCTCCCCTACGGAGGAAAATCTTCCTGCAGAATCGTATAAAGGGAAGGTTAGGCATCTCCTTTCTTCTCATGTGGTAGCCTTCTAGCACATGAAAGAGGATGCTCAAAGCTACCTCCACCGAATTGACTTGGTACGGTCCACAGAAAACTTCAGAGGCCTTTAGTCATACAAATAAACCCGAAATCAACCCGCCAAGTTTTCTCCACGAGGACATTTCAGTTCTGCCTCCTCCTTCGCTTGCCAATAGTGCTCCGATGCCAGCTATCCTGCCTGCCCCCCTTCCTTCCTTCCCTCCCTCCATTACCAAGAGAAGAGATCATGCTACATTAAAGACCCAAGGGAAGGAGGAAACGATAAGATACTTCAGGGTAAATTTCTGGCTGATCTACAGAACCTGTGCAACCATACAATCTCCCGCTGGATAACCCGAGGTGCAGCTTAGTGCAAACGTCAGCTTCTAATTGAATTCACAAAGCAAATAAATTACTCGGAGAGTTTCTAAGTATCCAAAGAAAATTAACAGGGGCGGAATTCATGGGCATCCAAATTAATTAGCACGTGGGATAAATATCCAATGCAGAAACAAACACACCGAAAAGGACAAGGCACTGTTGTTTGCCTGGGTGGGGGAATCTCACGCTCCCCCTCCCCACCTGTCCATCAGCTCACGCTGAGCGATATTTAGGCATTGTTACCTAATCAATTTATTTATTAGTATTTATTTAAATGCCTTTTCCAGACTACCTCAAAGGCGAATAACAATGAATGCTGAAATTACAGGTAGTTCTTCACTTACACCAATTCATTCAGCGACAGTTCAAAGTCACAACGGCACTGGAAAAAGTGACTTATGACCATTTTTCACACTTTGTAACCATTGTGCATCCCCGTGGTCATGTGATCAAAATCCAGATGCTGGGCAATTGAGTCGTAATTTACGACAATTTTCAGTGTAGCAGAGCCATGTGATCACAATGAGGAGAAGGAAATTGTGTGTCCTGACTAGCTTGTTAAACCCCTTGACTTTACGTAAAGTGACATCAGTCCAGTTTGTAGAATATCGACCAAAAGCCCCAATCTTCATGGCTTTTCAAGTTGTGTGCCACTTAAAGGTGTTTTTTAGACTTAGGCTTAGAGCAACTTTATTGTCACTTTAAATGTATGCGAATCGACATTAAAATGAAATTTCATTGCATGCAGCTCTCAAAGGGTCACCACCTCCAACATTCACTACATAAATATGATAGATAGATAGATAGATAGATAGATAGATAGATAGATAGATAGATGATAGATAGATAGATAGA
Source organism: Natrix helvetica (assembly GCF_964273705.1). NCBI lineage: Eukaryota > Metazoa > Chordata > Lepidosauria > Squamata > Natricidae > Natrix > Natrix helvetica. The sequence continues at coordinate 14,219,719 of NC_138549.1, read as the reverse complement.
TAGATAGATAGATAGATAGATAGATAGATAGATAGATAGATAGATAACAGATGGATGGATGGATAGATAGATAATAGATGGATGGATGGATGGATGGATGGATGGATGGATACATAGATAGATAGATGATAGATAGATAGTTGTTGTACATACATACATACATGTTGTTGTTAGTTGTGAAGTCGTGTCCAACCCATCGTGACCCCATGGACAATGTTCCTGCAGGCCTTCCTGTCCTCTACCATCCTCTGAGTCCATTCAAGCTCACGCCTATTGCTTCAGCGACTCCATCCAGCCACCTCATTCTCTGTCGTCCCCTTCTTCTTTTGCCCTCAATCATTCCCAGCATTAGGCTCTTCTCCAATGAGTCCTTCCTTCTCATTAGGTGGCCAAAGTATTTGAGTTTCCTCTTCAGGATCTGGCCTTCTAAAGAGCAGGCAGGGTTAATCTCCTTAGGACTGACCGGTTTGATTGACTTGCAGTCCAAGGGACTCGCAGGAATCTTCTTCATCACCATAGTTCAAAGGCCTCAATTCTTGGGCGCTCAGCCTTCCTTATGGTCCAACTTTCACAGCCATACATTACAACTGGGAAAACCATCGCCTTGACTATATGCACTTTTGTTGGCAGGGTGATGTCTCTGCTTTCTAGTGTGCTGTCTAGATTTGCCATAGCTTTCCTCCCCAGGAGTAAGCATCTTTTAATTTCTTGGCTGCAGTCCCCATCTGCAGTGATCTTGGAGCCCATACATACATACATACATACATACATACATACATACATACATACATACATACATAATTATGCATATACCCACATATATTATTATATGACACAGAGAAACAATACATTCTAGTTCAGATGTATACATGTACATGGTGAGAAAAACAAATCTTGAGAGTTTGCCAGATGGACGGCATAGGGAACAAAGGTGTTGCAGAATCTGGTAGTCCTGCTGGAAACACTTTGAAACCTCCTCCCAAAGTGGAGCAACAGAAACAGACCATAAAGTGGGTGTGTGGGGTTTCTAACAATGCTTTGAGCACTAAACACAATGTTTCGCTTCTGATGCAAAAAGCTTCTTTATTTCTGGAAGGACTTATATTCCTTGCAGTCATTGGGTCATTAGCATTCCTCCTGAGAGTTGCTGAGGCTACTTAGAGGCTTATCTGTGCTCTCAGGGCCACCTGAATAGTGCAAGTGGGTGTGGAACCTTCCTGGAACTGCTGAAAGGACTGTGTTGTAAACAGGAGGTGGTTGCGTCATACACAAAATTATGCACTACACTGCCCTACTTGTCAATGACTACTTCAGCTTCAACCACAATAATACACAAGCAAACAATAGATACAAACTCAAGATAAACTGCTCCAAACTCGATTGCAGAAAATACAACTTCAGCAACAGAGTGGTCAATGCCTGGAATGCTCTACCTGACTCTGTTGTTACATCCCCAAATCCCCACAGCTTCAACCTCAAACTGTCTACTGTGGGCCTCACCCCATTCCTAAGAGGTCTGTAAGGGGCGTGCATAAGCCCACCAATGTGCCTACCGCCCCTGTCCTATTGTCCCCATTTATTTGTACCCACTTACTGTATTTATACTTACGTTTATACTTATACCTGTTAACTTTGACATGTTTGACAAACTAACTAACTAAAAATAAATTAGATGGCCATATACGAGATAGATCATGGAAAGGGAAGGGACATAAAACATGAACCAATCTAGAGAACGAATCTTTCATGGCATGGACAGTAGAAGATCATGTGACATGTTCTGCACCTGAAGACTGATTCATACATGTAGGATACATGCTCTCAGATAATGCCAGCATTATTTTATAACTCGCAAACTGATTGTGCGATTGCATGTCATTAAACAAACTGCCTTTGGAGCAGGCTTGGTTCTCGGGGTTACGTGACTTCTGTAGTTACTGGACGCCACAATCATCCAGTGGAAAACAGGCACATGTGAATAATTCCTGGGTCATTAAAGCAAATCCCTGTGTACTGCATTATGCATCAGCTGCTTTTCAAGCATTCCACCTACCTAAATAGTGCTATAATTGGAGGGAGAATATATTTGCAGTTCGATCAGGGGATTTATGTAGGTGAAAATGAGATATGGAGATGAGATAGCTTTATTTATCTGGAAACTTGGCTTATAGAGGCTTCATTCAAACCCAAAGGTTAAGGATGAAGTAGATGGGTTTAACTTGTTACAGATTATGCATTTACCACTTACAATGGCATTGGGAAGAAGGATGATCTTGAACAAGAACTTAGCAGCTGACCAATTGTTAAATATCAGGTTTGATCCAAACTCCGTTCTGGCCTCCTGCAGTAACTTCTTGTACTTACAGTAACTATTGTATCGGGGGTGAAATTCAGCAGGTTCTGACAGGTTCTGGAGAACCAGTAGCGGAAATTTTGAGTGGTTTGGAGAACTGGCAAATGCCACTGGCCCCAGAGTGGGGTGGGAATGGGGATTTTACAGTATCCTGCCCCTGCCACGCCCACGAAGCCACGCCCACAGAACCAATAGTAAAAAAAATTGAATTTCACCACTGTATTGCACTTAGGTTTTTTTAGTTAACTTAAATATTATTATATTATATTATATTATTATATAAATATAACTTAACTATTGTAGGAAGTTAGCACCCACCCCTCTCCTAGAAGAATGAAATATTCTAGGAAATATTAAAAAAGCAGAATATTATATTTCCCTGGATGAGAAATGGAGAAACGTGGTTTTTTTAGAGGCAGGAAGCAGACTCACTCTTAATAGCCCCCACCCTCCTCAATAGCTCACAGCATATGTCCGTACTTAGGAGATAAAGAGATAGCTAGGTCTATTCATAGGCAAACGCCCTCACCCAAGATCCAACAAAGGTAGGATTAGCCCTCTACCCCTCTCACCACATGGCACCTGGGAAGATTACATCACCCAGCAAGGCTCAACCAAGCCTGGGACTCAGAACAGCCTAGAGAGTTGCCTCTGCCATGGCCCCATGGGTGTCTGACAACCAATCAGAATACAAGCTCAAATTCAAAAGCCCAGAGAGGGTATAAAGCTCAGCCACTCTCAGCATCTCTTCTCTTTTCTTTTCTTCACCCAACATCTTCAAGGCACGTGATCCTGTCCACCATTAAAACCATATTTCCAAACAGCTGCCATGTTTCCAGTATCTTTCTCCCCACTTGGAACTGAACCCAGGTGGACATTTCTTCCAACACCATTAATTGGGCAAATGGGTGCAAATCTGTCCCCAACCCAGCCAGGGGTGGGATTTGGAGGTTCTCCGAACCAGCCATAACATTAGTTACATGTTCTCCTGAACCTGGGCGAACCTGTAGCAGCCCACCCCTGGATATTTTCATTTACCTGCCTCCAACATTCTTTTGCCTGAATATAGACGGACATTTTTCTATATATCCATTCACATCAGGCATATTTGCACCTATGGATGTATGCTTCTACTAAAAGTACCCTACCAATGATTGACGCTGTTAAGATATTTGTCCGTCAGTATATTTTCACAGGCCTCCTAATGCACAGGTAGACTCAGAGAGGATAACGGATACCCCTTTCACTTCAATTTGCAATGAATCCAATCTTGAGAATTGGAGCGACACAGTCTAACCCAGCATGCCTTGTCTTAAATATTACAAATTCTTATTTTTATCAGTAAGACAAGCAGAATAGCAAGCTTATGTATTGTATCACAGGAACAGAAGCACTACAAATGACTTGAAATACCTTGGGCATTGCCTAGATGGCAAGTGATTTATTTATTGTTGCTGGAAGTTAATGCTGGTATTGAAAAATGTGACATAATGCTTAATTGATTTTTTTTTCCGGCGTAAATTCTGCATTTCTCAGAACAGCAATGGATTCTTGCACACCACCCTCTATTGACTAAGAACATTCACAATCCATAATGACAAGAGAAAATGTTTTTCCTTTTCTCTTATATTATTATTGGATTGGACCCAGATCCAGTTATATTTGCATAGATCCCCTAGAAAATCAAAGAGGAGTGCTGGCACTATAATGAACATGCTTGGAAATGGCCATCAGTAAGAACAAATATTTATTAGCTTTATAGCACCTGAAGTTCACTTTTAAAATCCAATAGACTTTAGCATGGGAGAACATTAAGTGATTGAGGCTGCAAGATGTGCAAGAATGAAAACCTCGCATGTCCTCAGCATCTGAAGTGGTAAAAGAGAAGGAAGAAGAGGAAGACGGAGAAGGAGGAGGGAGGGAGGGGAAGGGGAAGAGAGGAGGGAGGAGGAGAATGAGAAGAAGAGGAAGGAGAAGGGGAAGAAATAGAAGGAGGAGGAGGAGGAGGAAGGAGGAGGAGGAGAGGAGGAGGAGGAGGAAGGAGAAGAAAGAGAAGGAGGAGAAAGAGGAGGAGGAGAAGAGGAGGAGGAGAGGAAGAGGAAGAAGGGGAAGAAAGAGAAGAAGGAGAAGGAGAAGGAGAAGGAGGAGGAGGAGGAGAAGAAGAAGAAGAAGAAGAAGAAGAAGAAGAAGAAGAAGAAGAAGAAGAAGAAGAAGAAGAAGAAGAAGAAGAAGAAGAAGAAGAAGAAGAAGAAGAAGAAGAAGAAGAAGAGAGGAGGAAGGAGGGGGAGGAGGAGGAGGAAGGAGGGGGAGAAGTGGAGGAGGAGGAGGAGGAAGAGAAAGGAGGGGGAGGGGGGAGGAGGAGGAGGAGGAGGAGAAGTAGTAGTAGTAGTAGTAGTAGTAGTAGTAGTAGTAGTGGGATCAGTGTTGAGGAACCCTTGGAGTTGTAGTTGAAAAACATCTATATGGTTACAGGCACCAACAAATCTTAACATAAATATATATAAACATAAATATATGTTATTATAAAATTTAAAGATAAATATTTAGACAAAGTAATCTGCATAAACTAATCTCCAACTATTGGTAATGACAGGTAAAAGAAATATCCAAGTAAAGGACCTTGATTGACTATCAAATATAGATAACCCAGCAGTAAGAGATTCAGTGCTTGTCAAGTTTCTAGACTAGAGGCATCCAGCGGGCCACACCTGGACGTAAAAGGCATTGGACTGTCCGAATTTAGCTATTCTCTTGTTCCTAATATTAACAGAACAGTGGTAAGGGTTTAGGCAAAATTAGGGTGCAGAAGTTAATGATTTAGGAACCAATAGCCATTTTAAAGATGCATTTCAACCAGAAAGGAATTCCAAGTAAATCTTAAACTAAAAATGATGGGTATTTTTTAAAATTATGTTTGCACATGTGCACGCACATTTGCACGCAAATGTGTGCTGGAGTGGGGGGGGGTAGACACTGATCTAGATACAGTTATAAATAAAATATTCCAAATGTCCTTTTAAGTAAGCAGACAGCATTTCTCTGCTTTCACAGAAAAGCAAACATTACACTCAAATTAGTGGACGTTGTGTGTTTCTCCCTTGTCTATATTTTCAGCTAGACACATGATTTATTAATCAAGGTGGTTTTTTTCCATTTGATTAAATGCTACTGTTAACTTGACATATGCCACACCAATAAAATATAGTTAATGAAAAGTGATTGAAAAGAGACTAGGGTAGGATTTACTGAAATGTCCTTGCCTTGTGACATTTCACTAGACCATAATGTTACTCTAAAAAAAGAAAAAACCTACGCGGTATAATTCTTGCTAGCAACGTGTTTCTACCATCCATTCTCTAGTCAAACATTTTGGAGAACTAAGATAATCCAGTGAGTGTAATAAGAGAAATCAAAGAATTTTAATATTGTAAACTACGCAGTGTCACTTCGTAGCAAGATGGGCACAAACAAATTTAATATATAAAGAAATAATTCTACATTTCTTCTTCTTCTTCTTCTTCTTCTTCTTCTTCTTCTTCTTCTTCTTCTTCTTCTTCTTCTTCTTCTTCTTCTTCTTCTTCTTCTTCTTCTCCTCCTCCTCCTCCTCCTCCTCCTCCTCCTCCTCCTCCTCCTCCATCATCATCATCATCATCATCACCACCACCACCATCATTTTAGTCATTGTCTACTGCAGGATGAAGGCCTCTTCCTCATGTTTCCATCTCATATGGTCCTGAGCTGCCAATTGGGCAAATTCTACATAGTGTATCTAAAAGAAATGTTCAAATAGGGCTATCATCCAAATGTCCACTAAACGACAGCAAAGAGGCAAGGAATAATGGATGGAAACTGATCAAGGAGATATTCAACCTAGAAGTAAGGAGAGAGCAATCTGACAGTGAGATCAATCAAACAAAGGAACCGCTTGCCTTCAGAAGTTGCAGGAGCCTCACCCGTGGAGGCTTTCAAGAAGAGATTGGACTGCCATTTGTCAGAAATGGTGTAGGGTCTCCTGCTTTGGTGGAGGGTTGGACTAGATGACCTACAAGGTCCCTTCCAGTGATGGGTCGCTACCGGTACACTGCTCATGGTCTGTTTGCCCACACACAGGATGGGCTCTGTGCATGCGCCTGACATGTGCTATGCACGCATGTGCACTCCACCACCCCTGCACCCCCCAGTTGCTCATCGGAGGTTGGGCAGGCGCCACATGCTGGGCGCACGTGCGCAATTGGCCCAGTTGCTTTAAAAATAGGTATGGAACATGGGCGGGTGGGTGGGTTCAAATGAGCCACTGTACCGGTACGGTGGCCACTGCTCCCGACTACTACTGGTACGGCCGTACTGGCCCGTACCAGCCAGAACCCACCACTGGTCCCTTCCAACTCTGCTAATCTGTTAATCAGAAGTTTCAGTAGTAAATTGAAACCTGCAAAATAGATTTCCAAAGATTTACGGTAAATTTTGGGGAAATGGAAGGTCTGGTAGCCCCAAACATGATTTTCAGTTGCAAGACACATTTAAATCCCTTACATACAGTTCAGTGGTGGGTTCCAGATCCCGTTCCATACCGGTTGGAACGGGCCTGGCAGCATCAACACACGCGCACAGCATGTGCATGTTTCTTAGCGCCTCCACGAGCTCTGCGATGCTACAGCTGCTCAGTGGAGCATCGCGCAGGCGCTGTACACAGCGTGCACGGAAGTGCCGAAGACTTAAAAGACCGGTAAGGAGCTCGGGCAGGTGGGCCCTCCGGAGCACCGTACCAGAACAGTATCCATTGTTCCGTGCAGGCTCCGGTACGCCCGTACCAGGGCGTACTGCCTGCAACCCACCACTGATATAGTTATACACTTCTGTCCATGTTCTTTCTCACTTCTTCTGTTCTGCTTCCTTCCATTCAGAAATCAGTTCTTTGAGAGTATGCAACACGGCTGTGAGTAAACTTTTATCTCATCAGATGCTAAGCAGTGCATTTACAAGCAGCCTGAAAATTGGATCATGAATCTAATGGGTGCACTGAGACCGTGGATATTTATTGCAGTAGAAAATAAAAACAAACATTTCAGGAGCGAAATCTATTTACCGCCCAAAATATTGCATTCTTATGATACCAAAGAGATTTAAAATCAGCTTTTGGAATTGGGCAGATGTAAGATGTTGTACGGGTTCAGAATTTTGCTTGTTTTATTCTCCGGAATATTATTCTTATCTTAGATTATGCATGTAAAAGGAAAGTGGTTTGTGTCACAGGAGCAAAAACACAGTGTAAGAATTACAACTGATCCACATAATTAAGATATTGTGCATTTGGATATTTACTGAGAAACGAAAAAAGAAAAGTTGGGGGAAGCCAAGAAAGATTTCTGAAGAGATTTTTTCTAGGCCTCCCAAACTGATAACTGTGTTAGATTCTGGAATATAGTATCAGCAAGTGGAGAGGTATTGGATCAGAATCAGAAAATTAAATATTTGCCTGTGCTTGGGATGTTTATGACCCAACTATTCATTCATCAGAAAGTTGCATGGCCCCAACTCTCAAAGAAGCACTGGAGAACTTCCCAGAAAGGCCCAATTCCAGTTCCACAACAGAGTTGGATGGGACCTTGGAGGTCTTCTAGTCCAACCCCCTGCTCTGTCAGGAAACCCTATAGTACCATTTCAGACAAATGGTTGTCCAATCTCTTCTTAAAAGCATCCAGTGTTTGAGGATTCACAACTTCTGGATGCAAATTGTTCCACTGATTAATTGTTCTAACTGTCTCTTTAATTCTAGGTTGCTTCTCTCCTTGATTAGTTTCCCTCCATTGCTTCTTGTCCTGCCAAAGCAGCTAGGTAAATCTCACAATTGAGACACTGGAAAGGTCTAGCTTGAGAGGACCCCCTTGAATTCCTGGATACACACTTGTGGAGCAAGTTTTAGCAGTCTTCTTTATGGCCACACACCACACATTGGAAACACTGCCAATCTAGATTGTTATTTTTATTTTGTTATTTTAAAGTTATATGGCTGCCTATGACATTTAATGATCCTAAGTGGTTCCCAACAACCAATTAAAAACAAGACAAAAACAGAACAACTCTTTCTATCAAATCATCTTGTAGAGTTGTTGTTGTGGGGAAAATCAGAGGCAGAAGAAGTGCTGGATATGTTTGTCACCTTGAGTTATTTGTGACAATAACAAAGGTGGGATACTAATGCACAAATAATACCCGACAAAAAAACAAGGATAATTGCTTCAACCTCTTAGTAACTGATCAAAAGGTGGAGAACTTAGGTGGCTAGCCACATTCTATATAGCAATAGCCCCTAAACCTATATACTGCTCCATAGTTCTTTACAGCACTCTATGAGCAGTTTATAGCATCGGCATCTTCCCGCCAACAATCTGAGTCATTATTTTACCAACCTTGGAAGGATGAGTCAACCTCAAGTCTGTCAGGATTGAACTGCAGACTGTGGGCACATTTTGCCTGCAAAATTGCATTCTAAACTCTGTGCCACCAGAGCTATGATGGAATGCAAAAGACTCTTCAAATGGAGTGTAGTTGTATTAATGTATGTGAGAGGGTTGGGTTGGGTTGAGTTGGGGTAGGTTGGGTTGGGTTGATTGGGTTGGGTTGGTTTGATTGGTTTGGTTTGGTTTGATTGGCTTGATTAGTTGGGTTGGGTTGGATGGAGTGGATTGAATGGTTGGATTGGTTTGGTTTCTTATACCAGATACTAGAAAGGCATGTTTTATCCCCCCCTCCCTGTTGAAAAAATTGGGCAGGTACTTAAATGTAAGTTTGAGATAATGTCTTATTTTCTTGGCAGTGTCTACAAGATGCTTTGCCACTGGGCTCCATGAAGATCTCTCTCACATCTAGGAGAAAAGTTTTGAATGCTCTAGAATACCAGCAATGGTTCATAAAATAGAAATGAGAGAAAGAGAGAGCCTTAAACATAACCAAGCTCTATGTTATACTGGATTCTACGGAGTTATTAAGAGGTGAACTCAGTCTGTAGCTTCAGGTAACAGCAATGCTATACACATAACAGTCTAATAGCAAAAACCACATTTCCTTTCACAATACAAATAGAAGCAGGTCAAAAGCAGGGGAGAATAGAGTGTAAATAACTTGTAGTGTTCAGTGGCTTTTAGCATTGATATTCCAAAGATGTAATTCTTCAGCCTGGCAATTGCTTTTCACTGATTCTTACATCCATGCTTGAATCCCTTAGAGAAAACCATGATATGACAATAACCAATTTACCATCTCTTAGTGCTGTTCTCTTTGGTTTCAAACATTTGTGCATGTGTCTACCAGCGCAAGCTAAACAATTTTCAGATAGGAAATCTTGACTCAACACTATTGACTGATGGTGTCTTCCCCTGCCGTCCAACAGCCCCAAAACAGGGAAAACCTGAACAAAGGATGAATAATGTAATTTTAGATTTTTTTAAAAAAAAATCACCAATATGATGTGCTCAAAAAAGAGAGAGAGAGAGAGAAGTCTTACAGGTTTTTAAAATGCATTTATCTTTTCACTTTAGGGTTGCGCACTGCTGTTGGTGAACTAACAAATGTCAATTTCAGACGCAGCTCACCGAAAATATTTCCAGCATAGGCCCTAGGCAGACCCATTGCGTCTGTCCCCCTCCTTTTGCAGTGACCTTCCCAAAATGGCCAACTTCCTGTCGGGGCTCCACAGTGATCCTCCTCTTCTTATCGCAGCATGTCGAGTACTAAACAAAATGCTACAAAAATGCGTTGAGAACCAAATTCAATGAGCTTTGGAACAGTCAAGGGCTCAGGTAGCCCTGAAATAAATAAATAAATAAATAAATAAATAAATATGTCCTCCATCCTGAAGGCGAATCAGCACGAAAGGAATGATGGCATAACATCACAGGAATGCAGTCACGCTCCATGTTTCATGTGGAGAGCCTTAAATCTTACCCATTTGTTCCAACTCATCAATATGTCAGTGTACAAGCACTTATTCATTTTCATGGAGATGTCACTAAGCTTTGTAATTTGCGACGGTGAATCGCATCTCCTTCAGGGTCGCGTCTTGGACAATGTGAACCTGGTAATATTTTCCCATACTTGCTTAACCAGGTTTTTCTGGCTGACCTCTGTGATAGAAGGACGTGAAGCTGGCAGGGACCTTTCCTCTGAATTAGCAGACTTTGTCTCCTGTTTCAACAATATCTCAGAGCAGCAGAAAAATTGCAGTAGAAAAAAGCTCCATAACGACAGTAAAAGCATTGTTATCAATAAGGTTAACTCTGGTTCTGCTCCAACAGGGATGGTTATATTTTGATCACGTATGTATTTTTTCTTGTTGTTGTTTTTAAAGTTGGTAACCACCAGAGTTGTTTGGCAAGTGGACAACTATAAAGAATGAATGAATGAATGAATGAATGAATGAATGAATGAATGAATGAATGAATGAACGAACGAACGAACGAACAAACAAACAAACAAACAAACAAACGAATGAATGGTTCATTTACTTTTAACAATTTTAACAAGAAAAGAAGTGTCTGCCGTCTAAGGTGCAATTTTTAGAGAAACCCAAACCATACTTTGGAAACTCTACTGAATCTCTCTTGCCTCTATCCCAGTGCTGTCAAATAGAGTAAGTCCCTTTAACAAGGCCGTTCCTTGTGAAGAAAAATCCCCGAAGAACTGTGTAATTTGCTGGAGTTGGAGGTGAGGGTAGGAGAACCATTTGCTGGCAGATTTAAGCAACAGAAAAGACAATCGGTAAAGGTAAAGAACAGGAGGACAGGCAAAACCATTCTTCTTCTTCTTCTTCTTCTTCTTCTTCTTCTTCTTCTTCTTCTTCTTCTTCTTCTTCTTCTTCTTCTTCTTCTTCTTCTCCTTCTCCTTCTCCTTCTCCTTCTCCTTCTCCTTCTCCTTCTTTTCAAGAGCAAATTTGCAACCTTTCGCTTTCCAACAGCTGCCGGGAAAGTGTCAGAATTACGAGCAACCAAGATTCGTCGCTACCGATTACCTCATCTGAATTTTCAAAAGGGGATTACAATCCCATTAAAGGACAAGGATCTTTGGAGCTAATTAATTTTCAGGGAATTGCTTGCAAGGCCTAAGCAAGGAGTCGATTAAATATTAATACGGGATACTAAGGTCAATCTTTTTTTTTTTTGTTTTGCAACCCTCAAAAACAGAGATCTGCGGCATCCACTTCGCAGTGATTGAAAATAAATGGAGAACTCTGTGCATCCATCAGTTCCAATAGATGATGGAATTTTTTTCCCTACATTTGATGCAGGCTTTTTGAGTGTAACTCTCTTACCAAACTTCTCTTCATTCTTTTTTTTTTTAAATAAATAAATCTCACCACTATTTACAGCTAGGTAGAAACACATTAAATGAGATTTCTCTTTCCAGGAAGTACTCCTCAAAACATTCGCCTGAATAGTAGATGGCAAACATCTATGAAAAAGCCCGATGCTGCCCTCTAGTGATCAAAATGAAGCTACCTCCAAATAACGTAGAACACGATAAGTGGACTTTAAACACAAGAGCAAACAAACAAACAAACAAGAAACAACATCCAAAAACCACACAGGTTACTGCTGGTTTCATTTACTTAGACATCTTTTCATGACAAAAGGGAGGAACTGTGACACTCTAAAAGGCCAAAACAATTTGGGGAGGGGGGGGTGGATTCCTCTGTTTTAGGTTCCAAACAAAAAGCAGCCATTTATCAATCATTTGGTTAAAACTGGAGCAAGAACAAAAGTCTCAAAAACAAAAATCCAGTGCTGTAGAATAAAGTGGAAAGACATTCCATGTCTCACTTCCTCAGAAGATCTAACCTCATGCTGTCCATTCTTTCTTTTCAGTTCTGGCTTGAACTGTGCTGCATATGAAACAAAATTTGCTTTGGGTGCTAGCATTTCATCCTGCTGGCAGATGAAGTGATTGCCTGTGTAAACGCAACCTTAATACATATGGAAATCAGGCTTTTCCCCCACCCAAAAGAATTCATCCTGTTACCCTGTTTCCCCGAAAATAAGACCTCCCCAAATAAAAAGCCCAGTCTGGCTTTTGAGCGCATGTGTCAAAAGAAGCCCTCCCCTGAAAATAAGCCCTCCCTAAAAATATTGCAACAAAGCAGCAGCCATGAGGTGACCACGCTCGCCACCTCCTGCACCTCAAAAATAATAAGACTCCGTGAAAATAAGGCCAAGCACTTATTTTGGGGGTCAAAAGAAAATAAAACCCTGTCTTATTTTCAGGGAAACATGTTATTCTCTCGGAGATGTACCTGTTTTGCATGATGAAGATCAACTATTGACGTTTTTCTGGTGTGAAGTGACATCCCACTGGCAGCAAAAACCAAGGAGTGAAGTCAGGTGGACTTTTTCTAAATCTCTTTTTTGCAAATAAAACCACCAAGAAAATCTTGTCTTCATTTGGTAAAACTGAGAATATAATATGAAATATAAATCCTTCCATTCCCCAACATCCAACCAGAACTGAAAAGGTTTCTTGGATGAGAAGCGAAACGTCTTCAAGGAAAACCAAGAAAGTCCAGTTGCCGCTTGAAAAAGCAGCTTTGGGACAACTGTGACCTGAATGATTGACCATCTCCATAGACATTTAGCAAAGTCAACGTCTTGATCGTGCAAATTTTTTCACTAAGTCATGGTGTTTTGGCTCGCTGGGAGCCAGTGGAGCTGGCAGCAGATTTGAACAGTGAGGAGGTTGGGGAGAACATGGGCCAGTCCTGGAGTCTGAGGAAGGCTCTGATGAGGGTTCTGCATCAGGGGCAGAGATGTGGCCAGGACCGTCTGACAGTTATCAGCTGCCTTCGGAGTCAGAGATCAGTGGGGCAGAAGAACAGTTGGAGCCTGTTCCCAGTATATGCATGTGCTGAGTTGCCAGACAAAGGGAACAGCTAAGGAACAAGGGTCAATTTGGGAGTAAGGCCACAGGTGGACACTGAATGGCGCCTCCCATAGGGAATTAAGGAGGAGCAAAAGGGGAGTGGAGTTTGCAGGAGACAATTAGTTCATTCCTGCATTCTTGCCAAGTATTGCGACATCTGAAAGATATTGCCTGGCGACTCTCCAAGCCTGACAAAGGTCGGTAATTGTGAACTATCTTGAAAGACTGTGGGAGAGGAAAGACTTTGCTGGAGAGGAATTCACTGTAAATTAAATAAAAAGGGTTTATCGGGACATGGACTCAGCTTCGTGCTGCTGGGAAAACCAAGGTCAGAACACATGGAAGTCATCCAACCTCCTTGTCATGAAGGTATTCCAGTGAAATCATCCCAGAGAAATTATTGACTAGCTGTTGCTTCAATACGTCAAATGAAAGGAAGGCTACCGTTTTAACTCTGTTTTCAAGCTGTGCTTCTATTCATGTATCTATATGGTTTTATAAATAAAATGACATCTCTTGCAAACAGCCCAGAGTCACTTGGGTGAAATGTGGAGGTTAGAAATTAAAAATAAAATAAAATAAAAACAGAATCAAATTTCTATTATCAAAGGAGTGGTGCAGCGGTCTAGAATACAGATGCGTACAAGAATTATTCGAAGATAGTGGGAAGACTATACTTGCAGGGTTCATTTCTATAGTATCTAATTAGAGAAACTGATCATACTTGAAAGTGATTGACTGAGGGTACAATGGTTCAGTGATTAGAGATGTTGAGCTTGTCAGCCAGAGAGCTGTCAGCCAGGATTTGAGACCCAAGCTTCACGAAACGGGGTGAGTTCCCATTCCATGTCCCAGCTCCTGATCACCTAGGAGTTCAAAAGCATGCAAATGCGAATAGATAAATAGTTACCACTTCGGTGGGAAGGTTATTCTGTGCACCTTTGGCATATAAGCTTGCTGGCCACATGGCTGGATATATTGTCTTCGGACAATGCTGGCTCCCTCCACCAAGAAATGGAAATGAGTTTTGTCCCCTAGAATAAGACACAACTGGACAGGGAAGCCTTTACTTTTATACTGGAAAGGAACACAGGTTCTGAGTCAGAAAGAAGTCATAGTTTTTTAAACTGGTTTTCATCTGAAAGATGGGAATAAAACATTGTTCCTATATGATTGTTATTATTATTGCTATCATGAGTTACATACTTCCTTTTGATAAAATGATTCCCACCTCACTTCAACTTGTCACATTCACACAACAAGGCAAGTTTAACATTTTAATGATAGCTGGGACCACAATGTGCTTTAACATCTCAGAAGAATTTGTTAACTGGAAGTGTCTGTGATTTTCTAGTAGGGAGAAAGAGGAAAAGAAGAAGTTAGAGCCTTCACTAGTCTGAAGAGGGCCAAGCAAATCAATTCCTTATGATTATAGTCATCCTAGAAGACAGGGAATATAATGCATCAAAATTATTAGCCTCTGGGACATGCTCCCTTTTCCTATGTATTAATTCATAATCACTCATTGAAAAGTTATGAACTCTTGTCAAAAGTTATCAATTTTCGTACATGTGTAAGAAATCTGGTTCTTAGCTTGATGGTTTTAGTGCCTGTACTTATTTCACACGTCATGAAAATAATAATTCTCTTCTTTTGGCACAGTTGAAAGTCTAAATTGGAAGGACCATTCTGGATCAATTAATATGTCCAGTTTAATATGCAAAATGCACTTGGTAAAAGAAATCCATATTTAACTGGTTTCAATAGAGGGGGAGTATATGTAAAGAGCTCAAGGTTCAACTGTTGTGTCCTTGATGCTCTCTGACCTTGGAAACATTCAATTACTCAACATAACCAATGCAAGAGAATGTAGGGACTTCTCCCTCTTTATATACAGTAACTTGCTCAGCCGAGGTTGCTAGGTGTATGGGTTTCTCCATGGTAGTTCCTTAGTTTTCTGCTTGATTGTTTGTCACGTGTTAATCCCTGCTTATCGCTCACTCGTGCCACCTCCGTGCATGCACAAGACCTTCTGCTCATGCACAGACCGTCCAAGTGATGTCCGGGCGGGTGGGTGGAGCCTGATATTGAGTGCGGTGGGCAAGCGAGTAAGCGAACAGTGAGGTAAGCAAACAGCAAGGGGGGGAATCCGCTGGGCCATGCAATTTAGATTAGCTAGAAAGCAGGTTTCCCTGCTTTCTAATATAAATCGCACAGCATAGTTCAGTGATGGCGAACCTATGGCACTCGTGCCACAGGTGGCACACGGGGCCATTTGTCAGGGCACGCAAGGAACTCACCCAGCTGAGTTCACCCTTTTTTAAAGCCATTTTCTGCCCTCCCCAGGCTCCAGAGCCTTTATAGGAGCCTGAGGAGGGCAAAAAGAGCTTCCCACCCCCCCCCCCACCCCTGGAGGCCCTCCGGAGGCTTCATGAGCTTCTCTGAAGCCTCCGGAGTGCAAAAAACCAGACCTATGGGCAAACCAGAAGTTTGGGAACAGACTTCCGGTTTGCTCAGTGGGTCGTTTTGACTGCTCCGGAGGTTTCAGGGAAGCGTCCTGAAGGTCCCTCAAGCCTCCAGAGGGCTTCCGGCGGGGAGGCTCTTTTCGCCCTCCCCAGGCTCCTATAAAGGCTCTGGAGCCTGGGGAGGGCAAAAAAAGCATGCAAAAAATGGGGGTCACATCTGTAGTGCGTGCATGTGCACTGGGGGGGTCACGCATTGCATTATGGGTGCCGCACACCAGCACACTACCACCCTGCGCTCCCCCCACTTATGGCACGAGAGCCAAAAAAGGTTCGCCATTGCTGGCATAGTTGATCGTCGGAAAAACTGGTTCAACCGAACCAGTAGCACTTTTTTTTACTACCGGTTCAGGCAAACAGCTGGCATCTTTGCTACCGGTTTGGGCAAATCAGTCTGAACCAGTAGCATTTCATCCCTGGTACACATGTTTCAGAGTAATAAATAGCAGCAGCAATAAAAGCTACAAGCCAAGCTGCATTGGGGGATTTTCCTGCAGAAGAAATGAAGGCAAGAAGGTTAAATTTCATATTCTGATGGATCTCTCTATTCCTTTAAACCAGTTGAGGAAACCCTTTTTAATTTAATTTTATTTCATATTTTCTACTCAACACAAATAATCTAACAGCAATAGGGCAGAGAGATCTTCCTTTTCTCTCAATTTCCTCTCTCCATTATATATATATATATCACATTCTGGATTATACGTTGGTGGATAGGGAACATGGGGAAACTGTAGCTATAAAGGGAGTGAAAATGTCAATGCCAGAGATATTTTTTTCTAAAGACTTAGGTGGGCATTGATTAGATTAGCCTCAGGCTATTGTTGTTGCCAGTATAGCAACCACTGGTCCCATCTATAGGATTGGATTTTCTCTATTTAAATAATGTGCCATCAAAGTTCAGGAAATCATTTATAAATACTTAAGTATGCCTAACATGGTCTGGATTACATATTAGGCAGTTGTATTAGCCACTAAGCCACAGGCCTGGATGGTCTTCTGTAATGAGCCGAATGACAGAAAGGGGGAGTAGTGAGCTACTATATATATATAAAGGCAACATTAAAAATAAAAATATGGTTTTCGGCCTGGATGGTCCTCTGTGATGAGCCAAATGACAGAAAGGGGGAGTAGTGAGCTCCCTCCCATATTTGGGCATACCAGGGGTTGTAACATACATACATACATACATACATACATACATACATACATACATACACATACACACAGATTCTTGAACTGCTGTGGTCCATGTCCTGAAAGAGAGTGTTAAAAGACTACATTTCTGCATATAATTTCCTGGAAATAGTCTTATTAAATGCAGTGGAACTTATTTTTGAGTACTTGTGCCTAGGATACCTTAGGAACTATCCTCAGATGTAATGATCTCAATGAATTGCATTGAGCTGGCACAGCGCATCCATTTCATGGATCCGTCTGAAAATGCTCAAGGTGGGTGGTTTGATGTATTTTGGGTCCAAGAGGTGTCTTCATTTTACTATTCTGTTTCCATTTGAATCTGTGAAATCAGGAAGCAGATGACGGTGGAGGATGTAGATGATGATTTAACTGTCTTTCGGACATCATTTATCATATGTATTGATGATGTATATAAGAAAAAAATGCCCTTTTATGTTAAATAATGGAAATATAAAATTAAACAGAAAGAAATGACACAAATTGTAGATCAGGGCATTTCCTGTCATCTTGATCAAATTCCTCCATCTTTCTTGAAAGTAATAAAAGTATTTTTCCCTTTTTTTCTTCAAAAGTTCATGCTTTGAATGAAAGCTACAATCTCTTTGAAATGTCATCATTATTTGTGATACAGTATAAGAAAAACCTGACGGTTTTCTCCCCTTTCCTTTCGTGTTTTTCATGCGGCTGTAACACATTTTGTTTTTTGGGGGGGTCTTTATTTTTAATTACCTTTGCAAGAGATAAGGTGTGTATGCCCCTAAACCGATTTCTGTTTGGCTCTTTTTATTATTTACCCAGAGTTTAATATAGATAGTTTTGTTTAGAGGTGTAATCATGCAAATTGGAAACATTGAGATCTATCTATCTATCTATCTATCTATCTATCTATCTATCTATCTATCTATCTATCTATCTATCTATCTATCTATCTATCATCTATCTATCTATCATCTATCCATCTATCTATCTATTTATCTATCACCTATCTATCTACTGTATCTATTGATCTACTGTATCTATCTGTATCTATCTATCTATCTATCTATCTATCTATCTATCTATCTATCTATCTATCTATCATCTATCTATCTATCATCTGTCTATCATATCTGTTGATCTACTGTATCTATTGATCTACTGTATCTATCAATCTATCTAACTATCATCTACCTACCTACCTAACTACCTACCTATCATCTGTCTGTCTATCTATCTATCTGATCTATCTATCTATCTATCTATCTATCTATCTATCTATCTATCTATCTATCATCTATCTACTTATCTATCTATCTATCTATCATCTATCTACTTATCTATCTATCTATCATCTATCTACTGTATCTATTGATCTACTGTATCTATCTTCTATCTATCTATCTATCTATCTATCTATCTATCTATCTATCTATCTATCTATCTATCTATCTATTCAGCTTGTTTAGAGGCATAATAAACAATAATGCAAATTGGCAACTATATATATATATATGAAGCTGACAGTGCTCTTCTATTACTGAGGTCTGATTGGAGGGGGGGAGGTAAAAAAAAACCTCTGACATCTGTTTATACCCTGCAGCCAAGCTTGTATTCAGAATACAGTAATTGATTCTCAGCAGTCACTTGGGAGTTCAGACCGACTCACTTTCTCCATACCGCGCCACGCAGGTAGCTCGGCAGCTAATTCCAAATGTACCTCGGCATCGTTATCTCCTGGTGAACTGTGACCCAAAACACTTTAGAGGCTCAGATGAAAGTGCTTCCTCAACCCTCCAGTGCTGAGGGGGATCCAGGATTCCTCAGCTTGGCAATTCACACAGGACACCCAATCAGAAACTTCCCCTTTGAAGCCCTCCTCAGCTGGGGAGGCCATGAATCATTCATAAGTTTTCTTTCTGCAACCAGACGGAAGGCAAAGATGAGCAAAGCTCGCCTGTATTATTCAGGACGGCATCCTCAATGAGCCTCCCCGTGTTCAGCAAATTGCTACAACGGTTTTCTGCTTAGTCCTCACCTCTACACAGCCACAGCCTCTTTTGTGTACCAGCCTCTCCTTTCTCCAATCCCGCCTCCAGCGTGCTTTAACAGAAAGAGGCTAATTGTTCAGAAGGGCATTAGCTTTGTTTCAAATATGAGGAGGAGGAAATTAGCCGCCGTCCGAACTGGAGGAAAGCGTGAGCGGCAGGGCACGGCCCTCTGACTCTAAGTAAAGCCGGAGAGTTTTCTCTTTGAAATGTCGAGGTCACGTAATGACTGGCAGGTATCGAAAATTTCCATTTTAAAACCAAAGATGGGCAGCAATAGATGTGGCTTTCCAGTTATGGCTTGATTTTCTTCTTTCCCTGACAAAAGTGTGTATAGTCAAGGCTATGGGTTTTTATTTATTTATTTATTTATTTATTTATTTATTTATTTATTTAGTTAGTTAGTTAGTTAGTTAGTTAGTTAGTTAGTTAGTTAGTTAGTTAGTTAGTTACCATATTTTTCAGAGTATAAGATGCTCTGAAATATAAGACACACCTAGCTTTTGGGGAGGAAAACAAGGGGGGGGGAATCTGCTTCCGCCTCCCAGCAATTTGCCTCCTTGCAACAAGCAGCAAACAGTACAGAAAATATACACTGTTTGTGATGTTACATTCCAGACTATACTTGTATAGATGCTGTTAAAATTGATGTGGCTTTCTGGAAGTATACGTTATTCTCTGCTATGTAAAAGAAGATACGGTAGCACTCGGCCTCTTCAGATCAAGCATTTATTTTAAAAGCGCCTTCATTTTATTAAGCTGTCTAGAACAATAATAAAGCAGTCTTTAAAAAAAATAAGTCTAATAATTTGAACATTCTATAGGTATTTATAGTTATTGACTTATCTTCTTGCAGCAAAAAAGCAAACAGCCTGATTAGCACAAGAAAAAAAAATTCTGCTCCTGCCTCCCAGCAATTTGCCTCGTGGAGCAAACAGCAAGTTTCACTTTCAGTTTAAGGGGGCCTCCCAATCATCAGCTGTTGCAGGCTGCAGGGATTGCTATAGCCTATTGCAGCCTCCGCAAGCCCCATTTTCCCCATTTGCTGCAAGGAGGTAAATTGCTGGGAGCCAGAGGCCAAAGGGTGGGGTCGGGTGGGTGGGTGGGCTACATTCAGTGTATAAGATGCACCCAAATTTTCACCCTCTTTTAGAGGGGGAAAGGTGCGTCTTATACTCTGAAAAATATGGTAGTTAATTAGTTAGTTAGTTAATTAATTAATTAATTAATTAGTTAGTTAGTTAGTTTGTCAAACATGTACAAAATAACAGGAAAGAATAAACATGAATAAGAATACAGGAAATGGGGACAAATAAATGGGGACAGGGACATTAGGCACGCTGGTGGGCTTATGCACGCCCCCTTACAGACCTCTTAGGAATGGGGTGAGGTCAACAGTAGACAGTTGAAGATTAAAGTTATTGGGGGTTGAGGATATTATAGCAGAGTCAGGTAGTACATTCCAGGCATTGATCATTTTGTTGCTGAAGTCGTATTTTCTGAAATCACGTTTGGAGCAATTTTCTTTATAATAAAATTTTATTGGGTTTTCAACATTTATAAGGAAAAGGGTAAATGGACAGGTCTACAAATTTTGGCAGTTGCAAAATGTGAAAGGCGCCCCTCCCTCCATACCCATAGTATACATTTATATATAATGCATTGGTATATAATTGATTACAATCAGCATATTAGTTCTATTACTAAATTCAATCAGATTAAACATTACAGTATAAAATCCAAATATAATTCCATTATCACTTTCGGTCAGTTTATAATAATATGATTTTCTTGTTTATTTTTGTGATCTGAGTCTTCTTGCTATTGCCCCATCTCCCTCCACTGGCAGAGCTCTGGCCCCTCCCGTGTCCTGCGTGTCCGTTGTAGTGTCTGGTGTTTTCTCTAGGAGTGTTTTATTTTTTTCCATAAAGGCCTGCGCCTCTATGGGTGAATTGATTCTGATTCTTGTCTCCTCCCAGAATATCAGCATACCTTCAGGCATCAACCATCTAAACCACATCCCTTTCTGGTATAATTTATTCGCTAATTGCGAATAATTCTTCCTTTTTTCTCTAATCTTCTTAGGGATCTGCTTCAGAATGGTTATCTCCATATCGTGATATGTCAATGCTTGCCCCCTTTGTACACCCAGAATTTCATCTCTTGTGCTTTTTCTAAGAAATTTAATATGAACCTCCCTGGGTACATTGTGTGTTCTAGCATAAGCTGAGTTCACTCTATAAACCAGGTCTATATCCCACCCCATCTGTTGTTTTTCTTTGTGTGTGTAGTCAGCCAGGATGTTTGTCATGATGTCCCTTATGTTTTCCCCATCTTCTTCTATAACATTTTGAAATCTAAGATAATAGGACATTCTCTCAAATTCTAATTTCATCTGTTGGATGTCAAGATCTTTGTTCCCTTTCTGCACAGCTTCTACCACCCCCTTCACCTTCTCCACCCCCCCTTCCACAAGGTTCAGTCTTTGTGAGTTCTTATAAATTTGGGCTTGGTTTTCTTTAATTTCATCTTTCATTTCCCTTAGCTGTTTCTTGATTTCCTCCTGGCCCTGTAAAATTTGTTGAAGCATTTGTTGAAAGTCCATCTCAGTAGTCTTGGGTTGCATCAGTTCTGTTATCTTTGACTGTGTGGCTGGACTGGATGTTGCAGATGTTGGAGCAGATGTGGCAAAGCCAGGTTTTCCAGGAGGTGGTCTTTTGGATGCCATCCTTTATAACGTTAGAAGTTCAGTCCATATATAAGATAAACAGTTAGAAAAGAAGGGTAGCCAGGTGAATTCCGGGAGCAGGAGAACCAGACAGAAGAGAATCTCTCTAATAAGTCTGGCAATAGATGAAAAGTTTCCCCTAGAAAGTTCAAAAAATACCAATCCACAAGAGTTTCCTCTGGGAGACACGGAGACAAAGACCGGAAGCCTGAATTTTAAAGGTGGAGTCAGGTTTCACAGTTCATAAAGACAACGGAAGTGTGCCATCTTGCCCTGCCAGTTTTGGGCACAGAGGCATAACAAAGTTTTTAAAAAAAGTTCCAAAAGTCCTCAAATCACAGTAATATATAAAATTAAATTGAAAAGAAAATCATCTCAACCTGGGTGAGGCTTCATTCGTTGGCTCTCCCCCCCCCCTCCTCCCCCGGGGGCTGAGAGCAAAATTGTTCCTCGCCGCTTGTCCAAGGGGGGGGGGGACCCCCCTCCCTCCAGCCGCGCCTCCAACTTGCTCCGAAAGTTGTTTTAAAGAAAGCTGAATAATCCTTCGTGCAGAATAGGGAGTGAAGAGAGAAGCAACCTCACCGCACCGCAGCTGCGTCCTTCTATTGTTGCATTCTCCAGTCGGCTTTAGCGAGGCGCGAGGCGCAGAAACGCGAAGCGCCCTCCGATCTTGCTCCCCGGTGCCTTGGGCGCGTGAGAGACCTCCTGCCGGCTGCCGCCGCTGCAGGAGTCCTCCGCGATGCCACCCCTCCGGCAGGACCCCTCTGCGGGGTGTCCTGTGCCCCCCAAGGAGTGGGGAAGCCCACCGGGGAGCCGGAGCGGGCAAAGAGCTGCCCGTCGCCGCCGCCGCCGGAACCGGAACCACGTTTGGAGCAATTTTCTGTTCCGAGTGGTTTTCCCAGTTGCAAATTCATGGCTGTGAAAGTTGGACCATAAGGAAGGCTGAGTGCCAAAGAATTGAGGCCTTTGAACAATGGTGCTGGAGAAGACTCCTGTGAGTCCCTTGGACTGCAAGGCAATCAAACCGGTGAGTCCTAGAGGAGATCAGCCCTGACTGCTCTTTAGAAGGCCAGATCCTGAATATGAAACTCAAATACTTTGGCCACCTAATGAGAAGGAAGGACTCACTGGAGAAGAGCCTCATGCTGGGAAAGACTGAGGGGAAAAGAAGAAGGGAACTACAGAGAATGAGGTGGCTGGATGGAGTCACTGAAGCAGTTGGCGTGAGCTTAAATGGACTCTGGAAGATGGTAGAGGACAGGAAGGCCTGGAGGAACATTGTCCATGGGGTCGTGATGGGTCGGATACGACTTCACAACTAACAACAAAAAATACTTGCCTACCTGACTGTTACGATGAATGGTCAATGGCAACATTTTGTCAGGCTGCAAAAATTTAAAACAATATCAAATTAAAATCTGCTTTGAATTGATTAAAGCCATTGGTAGCTGAGGTTACTACATTATCTCAGCAATCCTTAAACATTTTCAAGAAAGCAATTATTATCTCCACAAGACAAATGGGGAAAGGAAGAGAAATTGGCAGTAATTGAGATATGAACTGGGAACTTCGTTCCAAGAAAAATCCTTCACTCTACATTTATCCCCATTCTTAGCATGTATCAAATATAATCAATTGGGGAGGAAATAATACAGGAAAAGGCAACGGCATTAATCAATGCTTTTTTAATCTTTATTTCTGAAAGTCAAAAGGTAATTATTTGGCAAAAGGTTATAAAACTATAAACAAGGTTGATTTTAGGTTTCTCTCTCTCTCTCTCTCTCTCTCTCTCTCTCTCTCTCTCTCTCTCTCTCTCTCTCTCTCTCTCTCTCTCTCATTCTGCAAATCAAGCAACGCCCAATGTAATGGGAACTAACAATAGCCTAAGTGGTAAGCAATCTAAATCTAAGGAAATATTTGCTAAACACATAATAAACTTTTAATACACTATGCAGTAATGGTTTAAATAACTTTTGAATGAGTTAGGGTTACTTGTTCAGTTACTTGCATTTATTTATTTGTTTATCCATTCATTCGTTCATTTTTATGAAATGAAAGACATGGATAGCAGCACTTACGGTATATAGAAAGACATAATAATACAGTACATGTAAGGTGAAGATACGTATGTGGTCAATTTTGTAAGGTATGAGAAACTCAAGAAGCTTTAGACTGAATTACAAGTTACATTTTAAAAATGTGTTGGAAATTACTTGTAAAATGCATTAGGCAAATGCATGGAACTAGATCAGCTATGTCTCCATACATTTAGCAATACCTAAAAACTTGAAACAACCAAACAAAAAAATAAGGAGAGAACCAACCTAGAACTAAGGAGAAATTTCTTGACAGTTAGAACTATAGGACGTTAGCACCCACCCCTCTCCTAGGAAAATGAGATACTTTAGGAAATATTAAAAGGGCAGAATATTTCCCCTAAAAGGGAGGCAGAAATTCAGCCCCCCTCCCACCTTTGTCAATGGGCCATTAAGGCCTGAGCCAGTCTATTCTACATAACAAATATCTACCTCCTTCAGGCAACCAAGCCTGGGACTCAGGACAGCCTACAGAGTTGCCCCTGCATGTCCCCATGGGCGTCTGACAACCGATCAGAATACAAGCTCAAATTCAAAAGCCCAGAGAGGGTATAAAGCTCAGGCACTCTCAGCATCTCTTCCCTTTTCTTTTCTTCACCCAACATCTTCAAGGCACGTGATCCTGTCTACCATTAAAACCATCTTTCCAACCAGCCACCTTGTTTCCAGTGTCTTTCTCCCCACTTGGAACTGAACCCAGAAGGATATTTCTCCCAACCGAACAATTAACCAGTGGAGTCACTTGCCTCCAGAAATTGTAAATGCTCCATCACTGCAGGTTTTTAAGAAGAGATTGGACAACCATTTGTCTAAAATGGTGTAGGGTTTCCTGCTCGACTAGAACGTCTCCAAGGTTTCTTCCAACTCTGTTATTCTGTTATAAGGAAAATAAAGGTTTGTTTGGGTGGAACTTATGAAGCAACATGAAAAAAGACAATTTGCACCCGAATGTGTTTATGTTCCTGCTTGAAAACCATCTAGCTTATGTTTATACCAAGTGCAAGCTTAGAGAAGGTGGAGAATAAAAAGTCAAAGAATTTGAACAGTGAGCAACTACTGTACACCTCAGCTGATGAGGGAGAATCAAGTTCTATCAGATCAAAGAAAAGAAGTAGAGCTGAAACTGGGAAATATCTTTGAGATCCTGCCAAAGAAATAGATTCCAAACCTTCATTGAGAACCAAGAGACAGAAGGACACCATGAAGGACGGAAGGGATGCAATTGTACCATGTCTTTCTTTAAATGGAGGGATTGTGATTAGAATAGAATAGAATAGAATAGAATAGAATAGAATAGAATAGAATAGAATAGAATAGAATAGAATAGAATAGAATAGAATAGAATAGAATAGAATAGAATAGAATAGAACAGAATTTTTTATTGGCCAAGTGTGATTGGACACACAAGGAATTTGTCTTTGGTGCCGATGCTCTCAGTGTACATTAAAAAGACAAGATACATTCATCAGGAATCATGAGGTACAACACTTCATAGGGTACAAATAAGCAATCAGGAAACAATCCGTATCCATACAAATTGTAAAGATACAAGCAACAAAGTTACAGTCCTGCCGTCATAAGTGGGAGGAGATGGGTGATAGGAACGATGAGAAGACTAATAGTAATAGTAACACAGCCTTAGTGGATAGTTTGACAGTGTTGAGTGAATTATTTGTTTAGCAGTGTGATGGTGATTAGGAAAAAAACTGTTCTTGTATCTAGTTGTCTTGGTGTGCAGTGCTCTACAGCGTCATTTTGAGGGTAGGAGTTGAAACAATTTATATCCAGGATGTGAGGCATCTGTAAATATTTTCACAGCTCTTTTTTTGACTCGTGTAGTGTACAGGTCCTCAATGGAAGGCAGGTTGGTAGCAATTGTTTTTTCTGCAGTTTTAACTATCCTCTTAAGTCTTCGTCTGTCTTGTTGGGTTGCAGAACCAAACCAGACAGTTATAGAGGAGCAGATGACAGACTCAATAATTTCTCTGCAGAACTGTATCAGCAGCTCCTTGGGCAGTTTGAGCTTCCTGAGTTGGCACTTCAATAGAATGAGAAATTAAAAAATACAACGTGTGTTTTTAGACAGTCAAATCTATCACCTTGTGAATTACGCTGTTAATAGCAAAGACTAGGGACGTAACTGAACAATTCCCCAATTTTTGAGGGAACAAATTACTCTTGAAAGAACATACATGTAAGCAGAATATTTTGTGTTGGGTAGATTTTGTCTCAAATCATATTTGTTCAGTTAACTGAAACAAAGGAAAGCAATAAAAATGACCAGAAGGCTAAAAAGACTGAAGGAATGTTTAGACTTGAGACGAATGACAAAAGATATGAAAGTGTCTTCATGTATACCCATCTTTATATGGGAGGGTTGTTTTAACTGGGGTACAAAGCACACTGAGAAATTAAAGGTCAGTAATACAGCCATAATGATGGCAAAGAATTTCAGATATTGAATACGTATAAAAAGCTTAATAAATAAAACAAAAAGCGTGCATCCTTTTGGAATTACGTGAAGGGTTGAGATGGGAAAGGAAAAAACCCATACTATGTCCATGACCTTGGAGGGAGCCTTAAACTTTGACATAATTATAGATGTGCACCTTTCTAACTTGTCAGTCTGGCCTTTCCCTGAGGATTCTGCTTTTCTCAGTTTCCTAGAAGCGTACAAAAGTCAATAGTCAAAGATCTTCCACAGAATACACAGATGAGACTCACACATATGGGCGATCAATTATCCAGCAGGGAGGGAGGGAGGGAGGGGGAAGAGGAGGAGGAGGAGGAGGAGGAGGAGGAGGAGGAGGAGGAGGAGGAGGAGGAGGAGGAGGAGGAGGAGGAAGGCAAGCAAACAGGCAGACAGGCAGGCAAGAGAAATGTTAACATTTATTTATTGCATGGTACGTTCCCGTCACATTTTGATTAAAAAAAGATATATATAAATATCAAATATTATAAACGTATGTTTAGATTACAGATGTTTGGAGGTTTTTTGTTTCATTTGTCACAACCAGACAATCAGCAAAATCTGCATTAAAGGCTCTGTTTTGGTAATCTGTCACTATATGTTAGGTAGTTTGTTTTTCAGCCCCACAGTCACAATTCGGTGATGACATTTTTGCCCCAAGGGTGCTTTTCCAAAAGGGAATTGAACTTTTTTTTTCTTTTTTTCTTGGAAAACGTTTCATTTCACACCCAAGCTTTTTTTTTTTTTTTTAGTTCTGCTTCTTGGGTGAAGATTCTTCGATGAGAAGTGAAACGTTGTCAGAGGAAAGAGAAAGATAAGAAAGCCCAGTTACCTTTTAAAAAAGCACTTTGGGGGGGCGGGCAACCATGATCTGGATGACTGACAATCTCCATGGGTACATTTTGCCCCACATATAGAGGGTACATCTACCATGGGCAGTGCAAATTTGGTTCAGTGTTGTCCATATTGCATTGGGCAGATCAAATCCAGGTGGTTTTTCCAAGATGCAGTTGACATTTTATTTATTTTATTTTATTTAGTTTGTCAAACATGCACAAGATAATAGGTGTAAGTATTAACATGGACATGAACAAAGGAAATGAGTACAAATAAATAGGGGCAGTAGGACAGGGACATTAGGTACGCTTGGGTTCATATGCACGCCCCCTTTACGGACCTCTTAGGAATGGGGTGAGGTCCATGGTAGACAGTGCAAAGTTGAAGCTATGGGGGTTTGAGGATGTAACCACAGAGCCAGGTAGAGCATTCCAGGCGTTGACCACTCTGTTGCTGAAGTTGTATTTTCTGCAATTGAGTTTGGAGCCATTTACCGCTTGATTTTGTATCTATTGTTTGCCCGCGTATTATTGAGGTTGAAGCTGAAGAGGACGTTGACAGGTAGGACATTATAGCAGACAATTTTGTGTACCATGCTTATGTCAGACCATAGATGGCATAGTTCAAGGTTGTCCAAGCCCAAAATTTCAAGCCTGATGGCATAAGGTATTCTATTGTGAGCAAAAGATTGGAGTACTCTTCTTGTGAAATACCTCTGGACCCGCTCAATTGTATTTTTCAATGTCAGTTGAATTGCAATGTCAATTGTACATTGCGAGGGGGGGGGGATTTTCTATCCAATGTTGTTTCTGCATATTGTATATGCTAAAATCGTCTTCTATAAGTACTTAGTCTCGAGTACTTTAATATGTTAAGGTATTAGTGACAACTTCAATATTTGCAGTCTTACCACTGAAGGTAACTGCAAAGAAATGTTTGATGTTTTGTTGAAATGAATCTACACCTGCTTTTACTAAAGCATAAACTGGGGTGGGCTGGGCTTCTCTTCCTATCTCTATGCTGTTGAAGACCTTTGCACTATAGGTAGTCTTCGACTTACGCCAACAATCAAACCCAAGGCTGTTGTTAAGTGAATTGTGTAGCATTTTACGACCTTTTGCACCACGCTTGTTAAGCAAATCACTACAGACTTATATGGCCATTCAGCGAAACTGGTTCCCCCACCCCCTCTCATCGTCAGAAGCTTCCTAGGAAGGTTGCAAATGAACCCGGAACTTTGTAATCATTGTAAATACATGTTGGTTGCCAAACACCCAAATTTTGATCACATAACTGTGAGGATGCTGTGAGGTCATAAGGGTGAGAACCAGAGATGGTATTCAGCCGGTTCAGACCAGTTTGCCTGAACCAGTAGTGGAAATCATGGGTGGCCACCCCCGCCTACCCCCGCCCACCCTCCCCATTGCCCCGGCTCTGTGCCATCCTATTTAGGTACGTTTTCAAGCTGCGTGCATGCGTGCAAGCTGCACGCAAGACCAAAGCACATGTGTGCCCAGCCATGCGCATGCATCGAGACACACACAGAGTCATATTTGCAAACCGGTAAGGAAAGTAAGTGAATACCGTCCCTGGTGAGAAACTGGTCATAAGTCACATCTTCAGTGTCATTTTAACTTTGAATCATCTTTAAGTGAATGGTTGTAACTCAAGGTCTTCTTGTAATTACATGACAAATGCAGATAAATGACATTTATACTAAGGTTCCAACTGGTTGTAGGGTAAAACCTAAAAGCACCGAGTGTGAGTTGTGGATAAAGAAATCCCTGTTTCATAATTCACCTCCAAATGAACTCAAAATATCATCTAAACAGATCAGATGTGATAGGAGAGTAGTTAATAGCTGATTAATACATAAAACTTCCAAGAAGAGATGAAGAGGCACCCTCATTAAAAATGCAATTGATAAATTTATCATATAGGTTAATGGAAAAAATCAGATGTGGAATTAAGCTCTCGTCCCTATCATAATGGTGATTGAAAGCAAACAGCCATGCTTCTTCACTGCTCACTGCGTAGGGAGTCAAACTAAAACTGCAAAGCAAAAGAAAATCTGGCAGGGAGAAAATTGTCTAGCTAGCCCATCATAGAAACATTTTATGTTTTAACTATTTTTTTAAAAAGGTGAATCTTTCCTGATTTTTGGACTGAACTCATTCTGAAGGCTTCACGAGCATTTTTGATGTGGCACCTATCATTTCCTACCGTTTTAACAAAAAAATAATAATGATATTCTTTTAAATAGCTGTTACTATTTTAAACAGAGGAGCAGGAGGCGTGAGATTAAATGGACTCCAGAGGATGGTAGAGGACAGGAAGTCCTGGAGGAATGTTGTCCATGCGTTTCGCAACTAACAAAATCTAACAAAACTAACAAAACTAACAAAAGTAACAAAAATAAAATAAATAAAAATAAAATAAATAAAAATTAAAAAACTAACAAAAATGCAGGTTCATTCTTTTCCATTCACACGTTCCAATGGCCTGTTCACTTGTATGAATAGATACATGAAGATGTTTTCATGCATGAGAAAATGGAAAGGAAAATATAGAATCCCCCCCCCTTTATTTACTTATCCTCCCCAAATTTATATGTTCTCACAGCCTGCATATGTGCATGTCCATCCATGTGCTCTCTATGTTCATGAGCCTATTTCAATTAGCATCTGGGATCTAGAATGATCCATAAGTGGGATTCAGATTCAGAATATTTATTAGAAACAAAGACCAGCAGAGTTTAAAAAAAAATACGCAGAGTATCTAGTTAAAAGTCCTGGAATAAAACAAAGGCAAATAACCAAATCTATGTTAAAATCATAATTTGGCAACCTGTCTATCAGCTTCATGTAAACAAGAGCATGGCCTAAGCTCTAATGTAACCTTAATATCCTTAATTTCAGGGGTGGGCTACAAAAATTTTAGCAAGGGGTTCTCTGCCCAGTTGCTGGGTGGGCGTGGTCAAAGTGGGTGTGGCCTAGTCAGCCTCCTGCACCATGGCAGGGGTAGGTGCTTTGCCCTCCCCGGGCTCCGAAGGCTTTCCTCGAGCCCACTGGAGGGCGCAAACCGCTGTTAGGCCTGCAGTCATATTCCTTTTAGGATCTTTGGCCTGCCACATTTTCTATTATTTTACTATGCTGTTTCATTAGTGGGGAATAGGGAGGGGGGATAGTAAGGAGCAGAATGTGTTGTTGTCAAAATAAAACATTCCTTTCTAGAAGCCCAAGGTCATCTTTTGTCTCTGCACCTGATCGGAACTAGATGGGTGGAAATGCCAGCATGGCAGAGGAAGATTGGACCATGTGATGGACTTGTGGGTGTGGGGGCAAGGTTTTGTACTTTCAACTGGGTGGAAAACCAGGAAGCTTTCAGATTCGGGTTTCCACAGTTTGTACCAACGTGTCTCTCTTATTAAATTGAAACTTTGATGAAAGCTATGCCTTGAACTCTGATTTAATTCTCGATGATATTTGGAACACTGACAACTGCCTCCCCAGGCTCCGGAGGCCCTCTGGAACTTCTGGTAGGCCCATTTTTCACCTTCTCCGAGACTCTGCATGTGCCCTGCATTTGCCTGCATCCAAAACGGGTCATGTGGGGACTCCTGGGAGGGGAGGGCCCAGTTAGGAGTGGGATTTGGGGGTTCTCCTAACTGCACAGAATCTTAGCTAGAGGTTCTCCCGAACCCCTGCGAGTCCCCAGCAGCCCACCACTGTTTAAATTAATTAAATATGAAACAATCTTTTTTTCTCTTTGTGATCCCAATGAAGTTTGTGGCTTCTGCTCTACCTCTAAGGGTTTTTCCCCCATATCCATAATAACATTGCCAAAAGAAAGAAGAATTTTCATCAGAATTTTCAGAAGTTAAGAGAGGAAAGTGTGTATGTGTGTGTGTGTGTGTGAACGGGCTATGCATATTTATATGTAAAAGATCAAAAGAAAGGGGAATGGCACTTACCCTGCTCTGTCTTAAAGGGGGTATCATAAAATCTGATGGGATAACAGATCTATAATGCTTTGATAATTTAAAACATGCTACCTTGATGAGATGATGTAGATGAAGATCTGTCAGCTACTTTCCTTTCCTGCAGTTAGTTCTTTTAACAAGACGTATTTTTTTCAGCACAGTCTTGTCTGAATTATCTGATCTTTTAGCTGAACTTGATATAGAAATCAATTTAAAGAGGCTTTCTTTTTAAGGTAAGGTAATAAAAGATAAGGTGGAATTAAGAAACTGTTTTTCTGCCCAATATCTCTCAAGAGTGAAACTTTGGCAGCTACGTGCTTCGTCGTTTCAATTCGTCCTTAAGAGGAAGGGGCGGGGAGGTGTTGGTTACAAATGGGTTAACTGGAGAAACGAAACTTTTAAAGCTCCACTTCTACAGCTTCTTCCACTTGAGAGAGTCTGGAAACTTTTCAAGGACGTCTTAGCAGGTGCGCAGTTGAGGCAGATGGTTCCCATAACAAAGAGAACTGGTTTGCTTGGTCTTTACCTGGAAGCCTGGGAATTTGGTTGGGAAAATCATTGTTTCATACTATGAACTGGGGCTTGAGAATTTCAGAGTTAGTTTTACCTCGACCTTACTATGCCATGTATTCAAGAAACAGTAAGCTTTTCAGACACGAAACAGTCCTGGAGTTTTATTTGAATACTCAAGTTGGATGTGGACAATATTGTTTGAAAATTGCCTTTTTGGTGTGGTCCCCTTAAAAATGTAAGGACTTCCTCAAATCATGTCAAGTTCACTTCCTGGTAGTTACATGAACATGTCAATGTAAGTATAATGTAAGTATGTAAGTAGGCCATCCTTGACTTATGGCCACAACAACTGAGCCCAACATTTGCATTTGTTAAGTGAATTTTGCCCCATTTTTATGACTTTTCTTTCCAGAGTTTTTAAGTGAATCACCGCAGTTGTTAAGTTAGCAGTTAGTTAGCTGAATCTGTTTTCCCACTGATGTTACTTGTCAGAAGACGCAAAAGGTGATGGCACCAGGATACCGCAATTGTCATCAATATCAGCCAGTTGACGAGCATCCGAATTTTGATCGTGTGACCACGGGGATGCTGCAATGGTCGTAAGTGTGAAAAATGGTCAGAAGTCACTTTTCCCCCTGCCATTCTCACTTCAAACAGTCACTAAATGAAGGGTTGTAAATGAAGGACTATCCGTGACTTCACGGAAGTTGCTTGATACTGCTTTTTTCAATGTCAATTGCTTCTTTCAGTGCCTTAGACAGCCCTGAATGAATGCAATTATGCCCTGCAATTAGAATGATCTGAAGTTTTTGTTTTCCATTAACATGTTTGCATCTTGTCTTTCTGGTGCAGACACACACAATAGCTTGCAAAACCACACTGAAACATGAACATACTGTATACACACTGGCTCAATGTTAACAGTGCATGCAAACAACCTCAAGAAATCTTTGAATTCAAAATGCATTTCAAAGAACAACTGTTGGGAGTATACTCCTAGTGTTGGGTAGGCAACATATATCTATATACAATAACAAATGGTCGTTGTTGCTTTAAATGGTTGAATGTACTTATCAGCTGTAATTAACTCTACAATAAGAGGGAGTCAGGAGAGCTCACTCTCTCTCTGCTTGTCATATGCTTGATAACTACTTGCTCACTTGATGACTGGAACGTGAACTGCGACTGTAAGCAATTGTTTGTTTTTTAATTGTGTTTGGACATATATCTACTATCACTGCTTGAGAAGCAATTATTAGTAGTAAAGCTACTTGTTTTTTTACTAGCAGTGTCTGAAACTCTATTCGTGTGTATCTTTCTACTAGCAACATTTTTTCTCTCTAGCTGTAATTCCACTGCGCTATTTTCTGTCTCCCAACGGAGATACCCCTAACCACAACAAAAAGAAAACACTATACATTCAAAGCTTTCCCCCCTCAGTGTTTGGTTCCAGCTATCTGCCAAAAAGCTCATACCCGTAACAGGGCCATGTAAGCAGTCTGGCCCACATAGGTAGTGTTGCAGAAAATGACAGACTTAGACTTCTCAGGATACAGGAAGAGTTTATTTGGCCGCCATGTTCAGAAAGTTAGCACATGGCTAACATTGCAAATTCTGAACAACCTTCATTATCGAAGCACGCATTCTTATACATTCTCAAAGGCAGCATAACACAGAAACGCTGAACTAATTTCTTATTGGTTACCTTGAGGAAAAAAACCTTATAAGGAGATGGGGTCTTACTTCTCCTTTTGTCTTGGGACATAGGTACTGACTATGTGTCTTTATGCGAACTTTAATTAAACCTTGTGGCTTTGGACTTTTGACATAGGGCCGTTTGCTGGAACATGTGGTTGAAGGCTGATGACATTTCCCTGTCCCTTTAAGCAAGCTTCTAACTGTCCCTTTTATGCCACGTCTTCATTCTTATATTTTAATCCATATTTTATTCTGCTTTAGTAGAATTTCATAGCATGCACACCGAACACTAAAAGCCATCGACTTGATTCTACACCAGCTGAGCTCAGTCATAGATAAGGAAACATTCTGGGTCCAGATCATTTCGAGTCTTACAAATCTGATCTCAGCAGAGAAGTAAATTGATAGCTGGTTCAAATGAAACATATCAGAAGTACTTGATCATAACAGAATAGGTTAGATAATCAATTTGTGCAGTCATTTGTTTTCCTAAACAGAATCAGAATCAAACTCTTTTTGAGACAGATTTACTTAGAAAGCACAGCTATAACATAAGCATGGGAGTGGAACATTGTAATACTTGCAATCATGTCTGATGTATCTAGGATGTTGTCTATCTATTTGTTGCCCACATAGATAAATCTAGGTTAATCTATATCCATGATGGTGAACCTATGGCACGCATGCCCAAAGTGGCACAGGAAGCCATGTTGCTTGGCATGCACAGCGTTAGCCATTCTTTTTCTGGGTTTCTGGCAGGCATGCACACCCGATGATCAGCTGGCCATTTTGCGTGCGGCAGTGCTGGGAACTGGAAGAGCTGGTCTTCCATTTTCCACTGTTACCATGTGTGCTGGCCAGCTGATCGGCACATGCGCATGCATGGCAATAACCGGGAGACTTGCCCGCCAGCGTGCATGTGCACGCTGGAACCCAGAAGTAAATTTTTCGGCATGCGCATACCCCCTGGAAAACTCCTCTTCCTGATCGTAGCCCTGAAAGCGCATGCACAAGGTTCTCCCTTTACAGGAGTTGGTGCCATGCATGCACATGCGCACTCCCTTTCCGATACTTGGTGCAGAAAAGGTTTGCCATCACTGATCTATATGGACAACAGATGGGAATAACATGGATGGCCATCACCGCATTGGTACTGAAAGTTCAACCTAAATCGACAAATAGCATCATGAAGTGGTTTTATGAAAATAGTAAACAGTTTAAAGTGTGTGTATCTGTATTATCTGTCCATATCTATCCATGGTACCAGAAATACTACTAGAGTTTTTAACTGATATGATTAGATGTATGTATACTACATATCTACAAACATATGCATATGCAAACACTCACACACACACATAGTGGTACCTTGGTACTCGGCATTAATTCCAAACAAATCAGGTGACTTACCATTTGACCAGGGGTGGGTTCATGCCCGTTCTAACCTCTTCTATTTGTGGAACTTTGAGGTTCCACAAATCCTCAGTGCCGTTTAGAACCGGTTTCAGCTCCCTCCCCCCGCACATCCGCACATCATCAAGATGAAGAGTGAGAGGAGGAATTCTGGGAGTTGAAGTCCACACATCTTAAAGCTGTCAAATTTGAACACCCCTGGGGTTTTTTTCTAAAGGGTTATGGGTGCAAGGGTCTTGTAACTTGACAGCTTTAAGACTTGAACACTTCAATGCCAGAGTTCCTGAGCCAACATGACTGAAGGTGGAATTCTGGGAGTTGAAGTCCACAAGTCTTAAAGCTGTCAAATTTGAACACCCCTGGGTTTTTTTTTAAAGGGTTAGGGGTGCAAGGGTCTTGTAACTTGACAGCTTTAAGACTTGTGTGCTTCAAATGCCAGAGTTTCTGAGCCAACATTTTGGTTGCTAAACAAGAGTGTTGTTAAGTGAGTTTCACCACATTTTACAATTTGGCCACGCCCACCCAGTCACATGGCTGGCAAGCCACTCCCACTCAGTCACATGGTCAGCAAGCCACTCCCACAAAGCAGGCCACACCTACAGAAGAGGTTCTAAAAAATTTTGAAACCCACCACTGCATTTGACCCTTTCTATCTTCTTCTTTTCCTATGTCAGCATGGCCAGCTTCGTGTCCACCCTCTGTGGTCCTCCCCCTCCTTTTGCACCAACCTTCCCAGCATGGCTGACTTCCTCTCCATTGTCTGCAGCTGTCCCACTCATCCTATTGCGGTGTGTTAAGTACTAAACAAACACTGAGTACGGGGGCAACATTTTCTCATCAAAATGCATCAAGTATCAAATTCAATGAGTTTTGATGCAGTCAAGTACCGTGGTGTATGTGTGTGGTGTGTGTGTGTGTGTGTGTGTGTGTGTGTGTGTGTGTGTGTGTCCAACACAAGTTTAGGAGCCTTATATGGAAGTCTGGAAATAAACTCTGTGGATCACTCCACAGATATTTCATTCTGATTCTATTTCAATCTGATGTCTCCAACAAGATTTGGAAAATTAGATAAGGGTAATTTAAAAATAAATAAATACATCCCAGAATGGGATAAATTGTACAAGAAAATTAGACTTTTAAAATGGAAAGAAGCTTGCCATATTTCATCTTTTTTATAATGTAATGACCAAAACTGGTTGCAATAGTCCAAGTATGGTCTTACTAAGACTTTATAAAGCAGTACTAGCACTTCATATGATCTTGATTCTATCCCTCCGTTAATGCAGCCTAGGATTGTATTGGCTTTTTTGGCTGCTTCTGCACACTGTTGGCTCATGTTTAAGTCAGTGGTGGGATTCAAATATTTTTACTACTGGTTCTGTGGGCATGGCTTGGTGAGCGTGACAGGGGAAGGATACTGTAAAATCTCCATTCTCTTCCCACTGCAGGGGAAGGTTATTACAAAATCCCCATTCCCTCCCAATCAGCTGGGACTCAGGAGGCAAAGAATAGATGGGGGCGGGGCCAGTCAGAGGTGATATTTACTCATTCTCCGAACTACTCAGAATTTCCGCTACCGGTTCTCCAGAACTAATCAGAACCTGACAAATACCACCTCTGGTTTAAGTGATAGTCCATTAGGACGCCAAAATCCCTCTCGTAGTTACTGCTATTGAGCCAAATGTCACCTAATTTGTATCTTTACATTTGGTTTGTCTTGCCTATGTGTAAAATCTTACTTTTCTCTCCATTGAATTTCATTTGGTTAAATAGGGCCCTGTGTTCAAGTCTATCGAGGATCAGGGGTTAAGGACAAGCAGGGTAACTCCCTAAAAAGTATTCTTAATGCTTACATGTAAAATCCCAACATGATGAGAAAAACTGCCTCTAATTGGAGAGGATTCTGGTGATTTCTCTATATGGATGTAGAATACGAAATGAACAGGTTTTTTTTCTTTGATTCATCTGGTTGAATCTAACAATCTAAGCATCATTTCTTAATCTTTTAAAGCTAAGTTGGTAAAATCATTTATTTGATCAATGATCAGAATAATAGTGAGAATCAGACCACAAAATGAAATGACAGTGTAGTATAATAATAAGTTAATACATTATTAAATCATATATAAAATTCTAACAAGACGACACACAACATAACTCACTTGGGGTTATAATTTATGTTGGTTACCCCAGATGTTGTTCTGGGGCAATTTGTTTGCAGACGTTCATAGCTGTTGCAGGAAATTAGCTGTATTATAGGTGACCTAAAGGGACGCGGTGGCTCAGTGGCTAAGATGCTGAGCTTGTCGATCAGAAAGGTCGGGAGTTCAGCAGTTCGAATCCCTAGTGCCACATAACAGAATGAGCTCCCATGACTTGCCCCAGCTTCTGCCAACCTAGCAGTTCAAAAGCATGTAACAATGTGAGTAGAAAAATAGGAACCACCTTTGGTGGGAAGGTAATAGTGTTTCGTGTACCTTCGGCGTTTAATCATGCCGGCCACATGACCACGGAGACATCTTTGGAACAGCACTGGCTCTTCGGCTTTGAAACGGAGATGAGTACCACCCCCTAGAGTCAGGAATGTCTACCACATATGTGCGAGGGGAACCTTTACCTTTACTTATGTAACCTAATGTTTGTTACCCAATTAAAGGAAAACATATGTATTTTGAAAATAGAATTTACAAAAACTTCTAAAGTTGTCTTGATTAGGAGAGAAAGTTGGAGAGATTTGTATTTAAAAATATCAAGAACCACATGTGATGCCTTTCTGCTAAGCAGGAAGCATTCAGTGCTTCGTTTTTTAAATTTTTTTTTTTAAGTCGGACTTTCAATTCCCTGAATTTATTGTCTTTGCAGTGATAATTGGAATGGCTATCTTTTTTGGCTAATGAAGAAGGAAGACTCACCAGAGAAGCGCTCGGAATGATTGAGGGCAAAAGAAGGGGACAACAGAGAATGAAGTGGCTGGATGGATTCACCGAAGCAGTTGGCGTGAGTTTAAAAGGACTCCAGAGGATGGTAGAGGACAGGAAGGCCTGGAGGAACATTGTCCATGGGTGGCAATGTGTCAGACATGAATTCGCAACTAACAACAACAATCTTTTTTGCATGATGAATTCATCTTAAGAGCTACAGGAAAGCTAAAACAGCCATTCTCGTTTATAATTTTTGAACTTGGTCAATCCAGAAAAGTGAAGCTTTGTTCCATTAACTTTAAATCAAAATATGTAGAATTACAAAGGTGAGTTTTTTTCCTAAATAAGATGAACACAATTCTGTGTTTGTATAAAAAGCTAGATCTCTCTCTATTTCTATTTCTCTTCTCCCTTTCTCCATCTTCTCTTTCTTCTTTTTCTCTCTATCTGTCTCCTCTCTCCTCTCTCTTTGCCTCTTTCACACTTTTTCTTTTCTCTCTCTCTGTGCATGTACAGAATAAGCAGTTCCTCCAGGACATGTAAGAAGGATAGCAGATAGATTTTTTTTTTGTAAATAAGATGAAGAAAATTCTGTGTTTGGATAAAAAAAGTAGATGTCATCCTCTTCCTTTTTCTTTTCTTTTCCCTTCTCTCTCTCTCTCTCTCTCTCTCTCTCTCTCTCTCTCTCTCTCTCTGTCTCCCTCCCACATTCTCTTCCTCCCATCCTCCTCTCTCCCCCTCTTTCTACTTCTCTTTCCCTCTTTCTCCTCTTTCTCTCCTCTTTTTTTCTGTCTCTGCCTCTCTCTCCTTTCTTTCCCTTCTCTCTCTCTCCCTCTCTCCCTCCCTCTCTCTCTGTGTGTACGCATGTGCAAACACACACACACATTAAGCACCTCCACCAGGACATCTAAGATGGAGAGCAGACAAGGGTTAAGCCCTCCTGCTGCGTTGAATCAAGCAGGATGCTTTCCCCTCTAGAGTGCTCAGGGAAAATAAAATAAAAAACGTTGATACTGAATCTCTGGCTGGAATAATACCCCCTCCCCCCCCCAATCTGATTTTCCTGCTGCTGCAGTCAAGGCTTCATGATTCCATGGTACAGTCTATACTCAGGCCCCCTGCTACCAGCTATTCCTATTCCTCTTGCCTTGAGAGCTGAGCTTTGCTGAGAATGAAAAACAGAACTAAATTATGCTCAGAGTTGAAGCACGGGTAGGAAAAGGGAAAAACCCCACAGCGAAGAGCTGAACTATGAACCTCTACATGCTATCATCTGGTAGTAGGCTGTGAAGAAGTGTGGGGAAAGATGAGGCTTGACAAACTGAGGAACGTCCAACTCTATTTTATTTGTAATAACAGCAAGAAGACATACAGGAGAGAAGCACTGTTCCTTAGCCTGACAGCTATTTATACGAAGAGCTGTCAGGCCAAGGATCCAATCAGGAACGCCGGTCAGCCCGCCTTCAGCCATGCCGCGCCTGATTGGCTAAGGCGCAGCATGGCTGTTGCTGGCTGACAACAGGGGAATCCCCGATCGGAAGTCAGGGAGGAAAGGAATATAACACTCCTTCCCCCCCTAGCGAGGACGCATGCGTAACAGTGGAGCATGCGTAGTCGCTAAGATAGGCTGGGCGGCGTCGGACACGCCCAGACCGCCTCAGAACTGGGCAGATCGTCGGAGGAGGAGGTGGTGTCCGTGGGAGCTCCTCCCTGGAGGGAGTGGAGCTCCGGGCGCCATCTTGAAGGCCTACCCCAGCCGGAGGAGGAGGCGGAGACTCAGAAGCAGGTAGGCAGGGCCGGGGTGGCGCGGCCGCTGGCGGGCTTGAGACAGGGAATTTTGAATTACAACTAGGGAGAGGCTGGCCTGATTGAGGGAAGGCCAATGTCGGTTGCAATGGCGGAGCTGGTAGCCCAACGGGGGCTGGAACAATGGAGGGCTGTGGAAGGCGGAAGGCGCCTGGAACAGTCTCTGCCGAAACTTCTTGCGGTCTGGGCAACTGCCATGGCGGGGGTATCGGGTGCGGCGCCAACCCCAGGGCCTCGGGTGGAATTGGCAAGGCCGACCCTGCGGGGTTGTTGTGTGGATCCAAAGGTTCGCGACGCCTTAATTGATCCACGTGGCGGCGCCAGTCTGCACCGTCGGCGGTCCGGACCCTGTAAGAGCAGGGGCCGGTTACAAAAGTGACGGTGGCAGGCACCCACTTAATATCCCCGGAGAAAGCCCTTGCCCATACTGGATCGCCCTCACGAAAGGAACGGGGAGGGGGTCCCAGGTTGCTCGGCTGTGCCTCAGAATAGGTTGGGTGCAACCTATCTAAGGTGGTCCGCAGGCGCCGGCCCATCAGCAGCTCCGCGGGGGTTTTTCCGGACAGTGGACACGGGGTTGAATGCTGAACCAGGAGGTAAGCAGCCACCCTCGTGGGCCAGTCGCCCTTGTCCATTCGTCCAAGGGCGTCTTTGGCCGAGCGGACAGCGCGTTCCGCCCGGCCATTGCTGGCCGGATGATAGGGAGCGACGAGGGCATGCTGGATGCCTTGGGTGGCCAGGAAACCCTGGAACACGGTGGACGCAAACTGAGGACCATTGTCCGACACAACGACGTCCGGCAAGCCGTGGGTGGCAAACAGGCGCGTTAGTGCTCGGACAGTGGCCTCGGCTGTGGTAGAGGTCATGAGCATGAGCTCCACCCAGCGTGAGTAAGCGTCCACCACAACCAGGAAAACCTGGCCTCGGAAAGGCCCAGCAAAATCCAGGTGGAGGCGTGACCACGGGCCGCGGGGAATCTCCCACTCCCGCGGCGGGGCCGCCGGAGGCGCTGGACGGGAGACCTGGCAGGTCGAGCACCTGGCAACCCAGGTAGCTATCTCGTCGTCCAGACGGGGCCACCAGACATAGCTGCGCGCCAATGCCTTCATGCGCGCTATGCCAGGGTGGCCCTCATGGAGGCGAGACAGCACCTGGTCACGCAGTGTGGGTGGAATGATCACCCTGTCCCCCCACAGGAGGCACCCACTGTGAAGGGACAGCTCTAACTGCCTGGCCTTGTAGGGGCAGTGGCCGTCGGACACCGGCCCCCCAGGCCACCCCCGCAGAACCCAGGTCATCACCTGGGAGAGGGTGGGGTCGGCCAGAGACGCTGCCGCCACATCGCCCGCAGAGAGCGGCAAGGCGAGGTCTGCAATGGCCAAAACAGACAGGCAAGGCACTGTCTGAGGGTTGGAGACGGGCAAGGGGCAGCGGCTGAGGGCATCAGCATGCCCCAGCTGCTTGCCAGGGCGGTAGACCAGGGCATACGAGTATGCCGCTAGGAACTCCACCCAACGTGTCATCCGGGGTGACAGAATGGGAGGGGTCGGACGGTCACCGGCCAGAAGCCCAAGGAGCGGCTTGTGGTCAGTGAAGAGCGTGAAATGCCGTCCGTAGAGGTATTCGTGGAACTTTTTAACCCCGGACACGGCAGCCAGAGCCTCCTTGTCGATCTGGCTGTAGTTTCTCTCCGCTGGAGAGAGTGTCCGGGAATAAAAAGCTATGGGGGCTTCCGAGCCGTTGGGGAGTACGTGGCTCAG
This sequence comes from Natrix helvetica, assembly GCF_964273705.1. Taxonomy (NCBI): domain Eukaryota; kingdom Metazoa; phylum Chordata; class Lepidosauria; order Squamata; family Natricidae; genus Natrix; species Natrix helvetica. The sequence goes on along the minus strand of NC_138549.1, from coordinate 14,178,488 downwards.
GACAGCCCCCAAACCCACGGGGGAGGCGTCACACGCTAGAGTCAGGGGCATCCTGTCACTATATTGGACTAGGACTGCCTCTGACGTCAGCATGTCTTTGACAGCCGCGAACGCATGCGCTTCGCGGCTGCCCCAGCGCCAGGCCGTCGATCGGTCGAGCAACCGATGCAGCGGCTCGGCTAGTGACGCCTTGTGCGGCAGAAATGGCGCGTAGAAATTTAAAAGCCCCAAGAACGACTGCAGCTCCGCCTTAGAGGCGGGGGTGGGGGCGTTCTTGATGGCTGCGACTTTCGCAGGGGTGGGGTGGATGCCGTGGGCGTCTATGGAGAAGCCGAGGAAGTCCACTTTAGGCACAGCAAATGAGCATTTGCTGCGCTTTAATTTGAGACCCGCGCCCCTAAAACGGTCGAGGACCTTCCCCAGTACTTCGAGGAGTCCTGAGCGGCTGGATGCAGCGATCAGGACATCGTCGAAATAGGGTACAACGCCAGGGAGCCCATGGAGCAATCGCTCCATGAGGCTCTGGAAGATCCCCGGGGCCACGGAAACGCCGAATTGGAGGCGGCGGCAACGGAAAGCCCCTCGGTGGGTGACGATAGTCTGCACGGCCGCCGCTTCGTCATCCACCGGGAGCTGCTGGTAGGCCTGCGCCATATCCAGTTTCGCGAAAATACAGCCCTGCCCCAGGGAGTGGAGCAGGTGCTGTACTACAGGGACTGGATAGGGGTTTGCCTGAAGGGCCAAATTGATGGTGGATTTAAAATCGGCGCAGAGGCGTATGGAGCCGTCGGCCTTCACAGGGACCACTATAGGGGTCTCCCAACGTGAGTAGTCAACAGGCTCCAATACGCCCTGCGCCAGCAAGCGGTCAATCTCCTCATCAACTTTGGCCCTTAAGGCAAAAGGCACCCTGCGGGCCTTCAGCCTAATGGGAGCAACCTGGGGATCTAAATTAAGAGAGATGGGGGTGCCCTTGTATAGTCCCAGCTGGCCGTCAAAGACGTCCGCGTAGGCGGAGATGACAGCAGCTACGTCAGGGGGCGTGTCTGAGATGGAGTGCACCCCCTGCACGGAGAGACCAAGGGCGGGGAACCAATCTAGCCCCAATAAAGCGGGGAGGGGCTTCTCAACCACTAGGATTGGCAGGCACCCCGAAAACCCCCCGTATTCAACCCTGACTGTATGGCAGCCCAGGGTTGGGATAAGTGACCCCTGATAGTCCCTTAAGGCCACGGGGCTAGCAGACAGCTGGCGTTTAAGGACGCCGGGGCACAGTTTCTGAAAGTCTGCCCAGGCAATCAAGGAGCGGGACGAGCCGGAGTCCACCTCCATTACGCAAGGCGCGCCCTCAATGAGGACTGACGCCTTGATTCTGTCCGCACCTGCGGAGGCCTGGTAGATCGCCTCAGCAGGGGCGGCTGCTGGGCCTGGCTCCACGGTGTAACAGCTGGCCTTCGAGCGCGGCTGGCGGCGGGGCTGCTGCTGCGGTCCGGCTGTCATCTGCTGGCCTGTGGCTCCCTGGGATGGTGGTGGTGGTAGCACAGCACGGCAAACTTGGACCAGGTGCCCTTTTTTCGAACACCGGCAGCAGATGGATGCCCGGAATGGGCAGGCTGACCGGTCGTGGCTGCCACCGCAGCCAAGGCAGGCTGTCAAAGTCTGGCGCGGAGGTCGCGGATTGCGGCGTCTCTGCAGCTCTGCCAAGCGAGCCACGAGTTCTTCCTCTTCCTCAGCCGGGCTCGGTATGGGCACCAGCTGATCGATGAGGCAGGTCTGTGCTGGGGAAGATGGAAACGGGTGGCGGTCCATCTCAGCGACGGATTGCTCTGACAACTCCACCGCCCGTGCCTCAGCGACCGCCTCTGTCAGGGTGATTTCTGACCGAGCCAGGAGACGCCTCCTCAGCCGGCGGTCCCTGATGCCGCTAACGAATTGTTCCACCAGGTTGTCCTCCAAGTCTGGGAACTCGCAGGGTATGGCTGTGGTCCGCAAGGACTGGAGGAACTGGCTGACGTCTTCGTGCGGCTTCTGGACGCACTGACGGAAAGCGTACCGCCTGGTGATTTTCGATGGGGTCGGGGCGTAATGTCCCTTCAGCTTGGCCATCAGCGTGTCCCAGTCGAGGTCGTGGACTGGCACAGGGGCTGCCAACGCCCGGGCGGCGTTGAACATCGGGGTTCCGCAGCTACTGAGGAAGAAGCTGCACTTCTCCTCCATCGGAATACCCCGTTTTCCGTTGGCTCGAAGGAAGCACTCAAAGCGCTCCAAAAATCCCGTCCATCCCTCTCCATCGGTTCCGAAGGGAGCGAACGGGGGAAGCGAAGACATTGCGGCTTGAAGTTGTGCGGCTCGGGGAGCTAAACTCAAGCGGCTGTGTAAAGAGGTCGGGTTCCGTCAGGGTCGTCGCCTCAGGAGGATCCCACCTTCGTCGCCAGTGAAGAAGTGTGGGGAAAGATGAGGCTTGACAAACTGAGGAACGTCCAACTCTATTTTATTTGTAATAACAGCAAGAAGACATACAGGAGAGAAGCACTGTTCCTTAGCCTGACAGCTATTTATACGAAGAGCTGTCAGGCCAAGGATCCAATCAGGAACGCCGGTCAGCCCGCCTTCAGCCATGCCGCGCCTGATTGGCTAAGGCGCAGCATGGCTGTTGCTGGCTGACAACAGGGGAATCCCCGATCGGAAGTCAGGGAGGAAAGGAATATAACAGGCTGAAGCTAATATTCCGCTCTCCTGAATCTCTTCCTAACCTCTTGAAAACATTTCTGGGGTGCCTAGTGTTGTGGTCCACCAGCAGAGCTGGCAGAAGATTCGGACAGCGAGGAAGTTGGGCCAGTCCTGGAGTCTGGGGAAAGCTCTGATGAGGGCTCTGTGTTGGAGGCAGAATGGGAGATCAGAGCCATATGACAGTTATCAGCTGCCTTCAGAGTCAGACATCAGTGAGGCAGACAAACAGCTGGAGCCTGTTCCCAGCGTGCGCATACACAGAGTTGCCAGACAAAGGGAACAGCTAAAGAACAGAGGTTGACTTGGGAGTAAGGCCACAGGTGGACAGTGGTTGCCCCCCTCCCAGAGGAAATAAAAGAGGAAAAAAGGGGAGTGGAGTTTGCAGGAGACAATGAGTTGGCTTAATTGGTTTGTGACTCTCTGAGACTCCTTGCCGAGTTTTGCAGATCTCGGCCTGGCAGCTCTCCAAGCCAGATAAGGTCTGTGACTGTAAATCCTCCCTTGAAAGACTTCGATGGATGTGAATGAGCAGAATTCACAGCCAATTAGTAAAAGGTTTTTTTGTCAGGACAAGGAGTTTGCTTCATGCTCTTGGGAAGCCTAAATCAGAACCCCTTGGTGTTCTGTGGATTATTGGGAATACCCCGTTATTAATTCCCCACTGCCCATTCTGGGTCAACTTTTTCTTTTCTTTTTATCAGTCCTGAAATCTTATAAAAAATCAGTACAATTAGAATGCCGATCCATGCTGCATGGACTATCTGCAATTTCACCTCTCCAACTGTACCAGTTCTGATTTATATAGCACATAATTTTTTGTAGTCCCTTTTTTAACTTATAGTCAATGCAGCTCAGTTTTTGTAGACCCGTTTTATTTAAGCATAAAACCAGTCCATATTTATGAGGGTTGCAGTGTCCTGGGGTGATGTGATCCCCTTTTGTGACCTAATGATCTGCAATGGGGAAGCCAGATTCATGTTGCTAACTTGACAAGTGCAGGGATTCATTTAACAACGAGGGCAAGAAAGGTCGTAAAATGGGGCAAGACTAATTTAACAGCTGTCTTGCTTAACAACAGAAATGTTGGGCTCAGTTGTAGTCATAAATCAGGGACTAAAGACAATGTTGGCTTCTGAAGGAGACCATGCCCCACATTTTAGCGTCTGCATGGGTGCAAATGTAGTAGCCCTTCTCTATATCTAGGCATATTGATATAAAGTATTTAGTTTACCCATGTTGAAAGATATACTGTATGAAGCAGCCCTCCAATTACTGAATGATTTGATTCATATTTTTTTCAGCCATTCAACCACAGCCCAGTTAGGAGACACGTTCAATAAATACCCAGTTAATAAAATATGAAATTGCCTATTTAATTTTGCAGAATGCCTTCTCCATATCTGAGATTATTTACGATAGAAATATCCTCAAAATGTACCGTAATTTAATGTTCCACTCTATTTGTACATAAAGTAGTAAACAGTGGAGAACACCCATTTAGGAATATACCCCTTACACTTAATATCTATACATCATTCTGTAATTTAGAAATATGAATTTCGGTAATTTTCTATCCGTTTAGGGCAACAGCTTCCACATTCTTTTATACATATTTATCCTGCCCAATTAAAAAGTCTTTCAAGCTTTAGCAGATTCTTGGTTGTTGTTTCACGGTTCTGAATGAATAATAATAATAATAATAATAATAAGAAGAAGAAGAAGAAGAAGAAGAAGAAGAAGAAGAAGAAGAAGAAGAAGAAGAAGAAGAAGAAGAAGAAGAAGAAGAAGAAGAAGAAGAAGAAAAGAAGAAGAAGAAGAATCCACTGACAACCCAAACTGCGGACTTTGCAATAACAAAGTCAAAACTGTTTCACCTTTAATATGTGAATGCAGCAAAATCGCACAAACTGATTACAAAGCTAGACATGACCGAGTTGCTAAATTAATCCACTGGTCATTATGTAAAAATATGAATTACCTGTATCCAGAAAGTCATGGGAACATAAAGTGGAAAAAGTTATCGAAAATGAGAAGGTGAAGATCTTGTGGGACTTTCAAATACAAACGGATTGTCATTTGGAGCACAACACGTCAGATATCACGGTTGTAGAGGGCCAAAGTGTACAGTTTATTGATATTGCTGCTCCTGGAGATGCCAGAGTCGAAGAAAAAGAAATAAATAAAATCATGAAATATCGCAATCTGGCCATCGAAACCACACGGCTATGGATGAAGCATGTAACAGTGATACCCATTGTCATTGGAGCACTTGGTACCATGTCCAAGAATTTTACAAGATACATCAACAAATTGCAGCTTCCTGCAATAACACCAGCGGAACTGCCAAAAACTGCGCTACTCAGAACATCTTATATTTTAAGAAGGTACTTGGTTGATACCTAGGACGCTGGCAGCAAACCTTATCAACCACTAGCACCAGTCACTGGTATTTGTAATGTAGTTTTGAATGTTCAGTTGGCTGAGTTTCATGTTTGATGAATAAAGTATTATTATTATTATTATTATTATTATTATTATTATTATTATTATTATTATTATTATTATTATTATTATTATTATTATTATTACCTGGGCCATAAATACCTGGGCAATACCAGTTATAAGATACACAGCTGGTATAGTTAACTGGACACAAGCTGATTTGGACATTTTGGACCGAAAAACCAGGAAACTAATGACAATGCACTACAGTTTACATCCACGTGGTGACACTGATAGACTATACCTGCCCCGAAAATCAGGTGGCAGAAGATTATTACAAGTGAAGCAAATAGTTGAAGAAGAAAAACATGCACTGGCTGATTATTTAAAAGAAAGTCAAGAACATCTATTACTCGAAGTCAAGAACAAAAATCTATTGAAGGCCCAACAGACGAAACAAGAATACAGAAAAGATGTGATAAAATCAAGAATGGAGAGTTGGCAGAACAAAGCATTACATGGTCAATTTCTGGAAAAAATAAAAGATAGAGTGGACAGTAAAAAAACTTGGTTATGGTTAACAACAGGTACATTAAAGAAAGAAACAGAGTCACTAATCCTGGCTGCGCAAGAACAAGTTATCCGCACAAATGCCATTAAGGCCAAAATCGAAAAATCCTCTGAGGATGCCAAACGCAGACTTTGCAAAGAGGCTGATGAAACTGTTGACCACATACTCAGCTGCTGTAAAAAAATCGCGCAGACTGACTATAAAATGCGGCACAATTCAGTGGCACAAATGATCCACTGGAATTTGTGCAAAAATTATAATATTAAAACAGCAACAAACTGGTGGGAACATAAGCCTGAAAAAGTCGTCGAGGGTCAGATGGTCAAGATCTTGTGGGATTTTCGCATACAAACGGATAAAATACTGGCGCATAATACACCAGACATCACACTGGTTGAGAAAAATAAGGTTACAATCATAGACATAGCAATACCAGGTGATAGCAGGGTCGCCGAGAAGGAACATGAAAAAATCACGAAATACCAGGACTTAAAAATCGAAATCCAATGATTATGGCACAAACCAGCAGTGGTAATTCCAGTGGTAATCGGCACACTGGGTGCTATTCCAAAAGCACTGGAATTACATTTAAAACAGTTAAAACTTGACAAAATCACCATCAGTCAAATGCAAAAAGCTGCACTGCTTGGATCTGCACGTATATTACGAAAATATGTTACGACGTCCTAGGCCCCTGGGTGGGGCCCGACTAGTAATCAATGCCAAATCCGGCGAAACAACTGGCCGCTGTGATACAATCGTATAATAATAATAATGAATGGTTAATATCAAGCGAGGAATTTTCCAGGGTGATTCACTTTCACCTCTTCTCTTCATCATCGCGATGATCCCACTATCAATAATCTTAAAAAAAATGAAATTAGGGTACCAAACAGCCAAAGAAGCCGAAAAAATTTCGCATTAATTATATATGGATGATTTGAAACTCTATGGAAAGTCAGAAATAGAAATCCAATCATTGACAAACACAGTCCGAGTATTCAGCACTGATATTTCAATGAAGTTTGGCATGGAAAAATGTGCCACTGTATCCATAAAAAGGGGCAAAATCACTGCGTGTGAAGGAATTGAAATGCCCAATGGCCAACTAATTAAATGCAACGAAAATGAAGCCTACAAATACTTAGGCATTCTGCAGTTGGATAACATCAAGCATGGAGAAGTAAAAACTATTGTCAGGGGAGAGTACACCAACAGAATTAGGAAAATTTTGAAATCTAAATTGAATGGTGGAAATACAATCAAGGCCATAAACACCTGGGCAATACCAGTTATAAGATACACAGCTGGTATAGTTAACTGGACAAAAGCTGATTTGGACATTTTAGACCGAAAAACCAGGAAACTAATGACAATGCACTACAGTTTACATCCACGTGGTGATATTGATAGACTATACCTACCCCGGAAATCAGGTGGCAGAGGATTATTACAAGTGAAGCAAATAGTTGAAGAAGAAAAACATGCACTGGCTGATTATTTAAAAGAAAGTCAAGAACATCTATTAATCAAAGTAAAGAACAAAAATCTATTGAAGGCCCAACAGACGAAACAAGAATACAAAAAAGATGTGATAAAATCAAGAATGGAGAGTTGGCAGAACAAAGCATTGCATGGCCAATTTCTGGAAAAAATAAAAGATAAAGTGGACAGTGAAAAAACTTGGTTATGGTTAACAGCAGGTACATTAAAGAAAGAAACAGAGTCACTAATCCTGGCTGCGCAAGAACAAGCTATCCGCACAAATGCCATTAAGACCAAAATCGAAAAATCCTCTGATGATGCCAAATGTAGACTTTGCAAAGAGGCTGATGAAACTGTTGACCACATACTCAGCTGCTGTAAAAAAATCGTGCAGACTGACTATAAAATGCGGCACAATTCAGTGGCACAAATGATCCACTGGAATTTGTGCAAAAATTATAACATTAAAACAGCAACAAACTGGTGGGAACATAGGCCTGAAAAAGTCGTCGAGAGTCAGATGGTCAAGATCTTGTGGGATTTTCGCATACAAACGGATAAAATACTGGCGCATAATACACCAGACATCACACTGGTTGAGAAAAATAAGGTTACAATCATAGACATAGCAATACCAGGTGATAGCAGGGTCGCCGAGAAGGAATATGAAAAAATCGCGAAATACCAGGACTTAAAAATCGAAATCCAACGATTATGGCACAAACCAGCAGTGGTAATTCCAGCGGTAATCGGCACACTGGGTGCTATTCCAAAAGCACTGGAATTACATTTAAAACAGTTAAAAATTGACAAAATCACCATCAGTCAAATGCAAAAGGCCGCACTGCTTGGATCCGCACACATATTACGAAAATATGTTACGACGTCCTAGGCCCCTGGGTGGGGCCCGACTAGTAATCAATGCCAAATCCGGCGAAACAACTGGCTGCTGTGCTGTGATACAATTCTGTTGATGCAATAATAATAATAATAATAATGGTGCTTTTTCCAGATTAGATTCAGATATGTCAATCAATTATATTTACTAAATACTCCTTTAACCCCTGGATTTATGACCACAACTGAGCCCAAAATTTCTGTTGCTAAGCGAGATATTTATTCAGTGATTCAGTGATTTTGGCGCTGCCATCTTGTTTTTCAGTTCTGCGCATGTGTAGAACAATTTTTATTGTACTGTGCATGCATGCGTATTGCGCATCAAGAATGTACGCAACCACGAACGAAACGGCAGTAGTGGCTGCCAGAATCCACCCCTGCCAACATGGGTACTGAAACAATGGCATTTAATAATCTAAAGCAGTGCTGTTGTTGTTGTTTTTTTATTTTTAAACTGAGATATTCCAGTTAGCTTTTTGTGAAATACTGGATGTTCCTTTTCTCCCCCCACTTAATTATACAGTATGTCCTGATTCATCAACTTATGCTCTCTTCTCCCCCCCCCCACCCCTCCTTTCCTCCAAATATAAGTTAATATGTTGCATGACTCCACTTTCTGATTTCTTTTTCCTTGGAGAGCATGCCCAAGACTCTGCACTGATAGATCTTCATATCCAAAGGGGAGCATACTTTCAGGATTAAAGGCAAGACCCTCAATTAGACTTATCTCTGATTTCTTCAGATGTTTTTTCTAATCTTTTAATATGGGATTAAAGCGAGCTAAAACCACAGATTGTTTTTTGCTCTTAATTAAGACCTTCTAAGCTACGTTTTAAATATCTTTTCCCCCCCTTCTCTTTGAAAGTGAGGGTATTTTCTTTTTTTCTTTTTTAAACTCTTTCTTAATTTGGGGTAATTCCCATCTAAACTCTGATGATAATGAACTTTTATCCGTTCCTGTGTGAAGCTGGGTACAAAATAGCTTGATAAGAAATAGGAAGCGCAGATACATTTCTCTATAATTTGCAGGAAACTCCCTAAGAGACTGATTAGCCATGGCTTGTCACATATAAGGATGATAATTATGGAGGCTTAACTGAAGATGTGCTGGATCTTTGGAGCAGAGATGACTAGATCTAAGACTGTCTCATAGATCAGCCCTAATTTTTAATATTAAACATAATATGAGAGGGGAGGGATTAAGCATTACCCCAGAGTCTTTGTACCAGTGGTCCTTCCAATAGAACGGCATCAAATTATCTTTCCCTAGGATGCAAAAAACAGTTCAAACAAGATTATCTTTAATTAGTATAATCTTATGAACCTATTGTTAAAAGTTTATTGCACCCACGATGGCTCTCCCTTATTTCTCATTTAGACACTTTTCATTACATCTCACATTGCAATTCTTAATGGTAAAAACAAATACGTGGCTCTTAGAATAATATTGTTGTATTTTCTTATTTAATAAAACACCATTTATTTCTCTAATTCTTAGATTTAAGACGGGTTGGCAGTCATCTGTCACCTAACACACCAGTGAGATCCTGCCGACGGATTCAGGCACCTTGCTCTCACCTGGCCATTCATGTCGCCATTGCCTTGGAGATGGGATCCCAGATACCGAAAAATGTCCACCTTCTTTAGAGTTAAAGTCTTAAATCTAAGATTTACATATAATATTTATTATATTATTTATAATATAATATTTTACTAGAAGAGTCCTCTATTCCTCTGCTCTCAAGAGAATACCTTATGCCACCAGGCTTGAAAGTTTGGATTTAGACAACTTAGAGCTTTGCCGCCTTCGGTCTGACCTGAGTATAGTACATAAAATTATCCGCAACAATGTCCTACCTGTCAATGACTACTTCAGCTTCAACCACAACAATACACGAGCATGCAATAGATACAAACCTAAAGTAAACTGCTCCAAACTCGGTTGCAGAAAATATGACTTCAGTAACAGAGTGGTCAATGCCTGGAATGCACTACCTGATTCTGTGGTTTCTTCTGCAAACCCTCACAACTTTAACCTTAGTTTAGTTTAGTTTAGTTTATTAAATTTATAAACCGCCCCCTCTCCCCGAAGGGACTCGGGGCGGTGTACAGACAATAAATATACAATAGACAACAAAGCAAAACACAAAACCCAGACAAACCAACTTAAACACACAGTCTGTACAATAACCAAACTAACGATAATTAAAATAGTTCCAATTAAAACCAATTAAAACCCCAGAATTTAAAATTTTTAAATGCCATCTAGGAAGGTCAAGATTAGATTATACTATATTTCTAATTACAGTTACAATTTGGCCAGGCCAGCTAGTTCGAACAAGTGGGTCTTGAGTTTCTTACGGAAGGAGCGGAGATCAACAGTAGTTCTAATATCAGGGGGGAGGTCATTCCAGAGGGTTGGGCCCATCACAGAGAAGGCCCTACTCCTGGGCACCGCCTGCCCGCATTGCTTAGCGGATGGTACCCGGAGGAGACCCTCTCTGTGAGAGCGTATTGGTCGCAGGGATGTGTGGGGTAGGATGCGATCCCGCAGATAACTAGGTCCTGAGCCATGGAGCGCTTTAAAGATGACAATCAACACCTTGAAACGCACCCGAAAAGCCACAGGCAGACAGATTGTTAGATTGTTTACTGTTGACCTCACCCCATTCGTAAGAGGTCTTTAAGGGGTGTACATAAGAGCACCAGAGTGCCTACCATCCCTGTCCTAATGTCCCCATTTAATCATATCCATTTCACATATTCATAGTTATGTTTATACTTATATTATTATCTTATACATGCTTGACAAATAAATAAAAAACAAATCCACCATGTTGCACTGCATGGCATGGAATGCTGGGCAGCAACAACAGGGACCGAAGATTATCTCCATGCCATGGAAATACAAATGCCCCATTGGATATCGGGGATCTCCAGTGGTGGGTTCCTACTGGTTCGGCCCAGTTTGGCTGAACCGGTAGAGGTTGGCGGCCTGGGTCACTGGAACTGGCAGCGACCCAGGCCTGCCCCGAACTGGTTCTCTGGGCGGCAGCATAGGCACTGCCATCTTGTTTTTCGCTCCTGCGCATGCACAGAGCAATTTGTATTGCACTGTACATGAACACACGGCACACCCATGTGCAAACAGGCAGTAGTCACTGCCAGAACCCACCCCTGGGCATCTCCCTTCTTGACCACATCACAAATGGCACCATTCAACAACATTTTGGTGTGGTACCAATTATAGAGAAGATGAAAGAAGGCCAGCTGTTATGGACATGTCCTGAGAGCAGCACCTTCCACCATGGCCAAGACTGCCTACCAACTAGAGGTCAATGGGCAGCAACCCTGCGGGCATCCAAAATAGAGATGGCAAGACACCATCAACAAAGATATGCAAGCCACAGTCTGCAGCCTGGAGACGCAGCTGACCGTCCAAAGTGGCATTCCATGATCTGAACAGCAGACCCTGCACTTGTGGGAATATGCTAGGAAGAAAAAGATTTACTTCTCTAATTCCAGAGGGGTTTTTTTTGTGTGTGACTATAGTATGATTGGTTATAATAATTCACCATTTTCTTTGTAAAAATTGTGGGGATCTAGAAGTTATTTATATACATTAAGTGGGTTTCTAAATTAATCCAAACTATACTTTAAGTATGTCTAATACATACAATGACAATAATTATTGTTTTATATTCTTAACTACCTATAAAACCAATCAGGACAAGGTTCAGCAGTCCATCTGCATTCAAAAGACAAATGCCCATCTTTTGAACACAGCAAAGTCTATGTTTTGGACAGAGAGGACTGCTGATATGAAAGAGGGGTCAAAGCAGTCAACTATCTCACAACTGAATAGCTCTCTTTCAATAGAGGGGGAGGGATATGACATCATCTATCTCCAGTCTACAATACAGTCCTTTCAACAGTTCCAAGAAGGCTCCAGAACCCTTTCGCACTACTCAGGTGACCTATAGGACACAAATAAACTTCCAAGTGGCCTCAACAACTCTCTAAAATAATGCAAAGGACCAGCTGTCTGCAAGGAGAATTAATCCTTCCATTCCCCACCATCCAGCCACAGCTGAAGAAGCTTCTTGGATGAGAAGCAAAACGTCCTCAAAGAAAAGCCAGAAAGTCCAATTGCCCCTTGAAAAAAGCACCTTTGGGACAACCATGACCTGGATGACTGAGAATCTCCATAGAGAGAAGGTATGAAAATTTATGATGCAGCAGAACAAGGGCGATTTATCACAAGTTGTCCATGAGTCTAGGACCCCCTCTTGATGCCTTGAGGTTTTTAAGAAGAGATTGGACAACCATTTGTCCAGAATGGTAAAGGGGTTGGACTAGAAGACCTCCAAGGTCCCTTCCAGCTCTGTTATTCTGTTAAACCCACTATGTGGAGCCGCTGGGGAGAGGGGAGAAGAATCATTTGCAAAACTACAGAGGAGTTAAAATAGTTTTTGCATGGAAATGGATTGAGATGGACTACAAGACCTGGAGATGGGGGTGGGGGGAAGGAAAGATTTAAAGAGCTAACCACAAATGTCTCACATCCTCTTCTTTCCTTTTCTTTCCTTTCTTTTATTTTATTTTAATACAAACAATCCATCCCCATTAAACTGTGTGTCATCTGAGTACAAATGTTTTTTGCAGTAACAGTTAAAATCCACAATCATATTCAATATTTAATCTATTCTTAGCTTAATACCAATACATTAAGTGTCTAATACTGTAACAATCCTCTTCTTGGGTTATTTGGCTCTATTAACTCTATTAATACATTTTCTATATTTCACTCATCTACTTTTATTTTTAATGTTTATATTTATTCTCTAACCATCGATAAAATAATTACCATTATAGTATAATATTGTTCTTTCTCTTTAATTGCCAGTGTTAATCTGTTCATTTCTGCACATTCTAATATTTTCCTGGATCACATTCTCCTCTGTAGGAATCTTTCCACTTTTCCATTGTTGTGCAAAGACAATTCTAGCTGCGGTTATTACATGGATAATCAAATATGCATTTTCTTTGCTATAAATTTCTGGTAAAATCCCCAACAGGAATATTTCAGGTTTTGAGTCAATATATTGTTGTAATCCTCTTTTCCAAACGTGTATGCATTTTGTCCAATATTTTCCTCTTCTATTTTCCTCTTCTTTCCAAGCAAGTAAGTGTCCTTCATAAAGCAAACTCAGCTTGGCCAAAATAACACTGTACTTTAACTTGAAAATCCCCCCAACAATCAATCAATCTCTATCTCCCTCCCTCCCTCCCCCCTCTCTCTCTCACACACTGATAAAATATGTGATCCTTCATACGTCTCCTACTGCAAAGAACTTGAAATAATCACTAAAGCAGCAGGATCCAATTTGGCAAGAATGTGTCTTGCTGGCTCATCCTCTGGAGCAGGTTTAACTTCTAACTACAACAACAAAAAAAATAAGACTATCTATTTCAAAGGACTCGAAGGAGTCTCATTATTATCATTTCTGGATGCTAAGCCTGTAACTAAATAAGGAAAGGGGGAAGCGTTCCCTATGGCGACCTGAGGATCAGTCCAATTTAGCGAGGCACATCCCATTGATTTTTAGCTATAAGTTGCAATTGATCCTTTTACTGTCAGCTACACTCATGGACCTACCCGGTGTCACTAATCCTCTTAAGCAGCAGTCAAGGAATTGAGATAAAAGCTGTCAAATCACTTTGGTTTAGATAACACTTTTCTGAAGTTAGGAGATTCTTCCGTCTTTGGATGCAATGGACCAGCGATGCAGCACCGGTCTGCCTGTAATGCGCTGAGAAAAAGTGAGCGTGAATGCATTTTTAAAAAGATTATATTAGGGCAAAAGCAGGTCATTTTATGGATTATTATGAAATTCTTAGACCGGGATTACTCAAAAATAGCGTGTACAAGATCCCACTGATATCAGTGCCTCCGTTAATGAGCACTTGAATGAATAGTGAAACGGCTGGTTTTTCTTCCGATATAATTGTCTATAGTTTTCTAAAATTGAATGCGAATTTCAAATCAGATGGGTATCAATTTACAATTTAGATTGATTAAATCTACTAATACCCAAGAAAATTAAATTAATACACGGTGTAAATGTTATTAAATTTTAAAATATCAAATAATTCAGCTTATGTGGGTGTGTCACCTTACTAAATGAAAACCATGCAAATTTAGTTTTTAATCTAACTATTGTTAAATTAACAATAACTTTATTAAATTTGTCTGCCATCCACAAGGCAATTCTGCCTGAATACCTGTCTGTCTCTGTATCTATCTATCTATCTATCTATCTATCTATCTATCTATCTATCTATCTATCTATCTATCATCTATCTATCTATCATCTATCTATCATCTATCTCACTATCATCTCTCTCTCTGTATGTATCTGCCAGCCTCCCTGCCTGTCATCTATCTATCTATCTATCTATCTATCTATCTATCTATCTATCTATCTATCATCTGTCTATCTATCTATCTATCTATCTATCTATCTATCTATCTATCTATCTATCTATCTATCTATCTATCTATAGCTCTATGTGTGTGTGTCTGTGCCTATGTCTGAGTGTGTGCATACCGGTATGTGCATGCATGCATGTATGTATGTATGGGATGGATGGAGGATGGATGGATGGATGGATGGATGGATGGATGGATGGATGGATGGATGGATGGATAGATAGATAGATGATAGATAGATAGATAGATAGATAGATAGATAGATAGATAGATAGATAGATAGATAGATACAATAGATAATCAACCACCTCCAGCATGATACTCCCCCATTAGAGCCCCAAGCCAACTGACGTAAGAGGTCTTCAGGCTCTTGCAGAAGATCGAAAGGGTGGGAGAAGATCTGGAAAAAGCTCTCTTTGGAAAGAACCATCACCTTTGGTTAGGGACCTGAAAGAAGGATCTCACTAAGTAATCTTAATTCTTTTGTACTCTTAAATTCTGGGTGTATGTATATGGGACAAATTGCTCCTTCAGGTAACCTGATCCTAAACCACTTAGGACTTTAAAGATTAAAAATACAGACACATCCCCCAAAATCCATTTTATCTGGATTGAGTCTGTTTAATGGCCCCGGTTCAAAATTCTGCCACTTACAATGAAAACTCCAGAATGGAATACAATCCCATTGCAGACAAATAGGCTGATTAACAGGGTGGCTTTCTGATTCTTTTCTTTAAAGGTACACATGTCACTCATGTTATACTCTGTAAATACTACCGCCGTTTTGGTAATTGGGTATCACTTTGAGATTTTTGATTTTTCATTAGTTTGTTTATAAAATTTATCGGCCATCCATCTTATCAGAGGATAACTCTGAATGGCTTACCATTCCCTGCTGCTTCTATTCACTCAAATGATTTAACAATTGAACAGAGTTGGAAGGGACCTTGTGGGTTATCTAGTTCAACCCTCTGTCCAAGCAGGAGACCCTGCACGATTTCTGACAAATAGTAGTCCAATCTCTTCTTGAAAGCTTCCAGTGATGAAGCTCCCACAACTTCCCAAGGCAAGTTTTTACACATTAAATAACCTTTTTCTAACAGTGATCATAATATGTTTGACTTTTGTATTAATTTATATCCTCCTGAACTGGATCTTAATGCCTGTTCTTTGAATTATAATTTTAAAAAAGCAAACTATGATTTAACAACTGCTGATCTAGCATCTTTAAATTGGCACCGTCTGTTTTCAGGTTGTCGAATGTAGAAGATTTTTATAATATTTTTTTGCTTGAAATTAATCGAGTTATAAACTTATACGTACCAAGAAAAACCAAAGCAGTTATAAAGAATAAATTACAGATCAATTCCTTTGTGTTGTATTACATGCAAAGTTACGGAATCAATCTTAAATCAATCCATCATTCATCACTTAGAGACAAATAACTTGCTATCCAACAAACAGTTTGGTTTCAGGAAAAACTCGTCCTGTAATTTACAACTTTTGCACTGTAAAAATATCTGGACTAGATGTCTTGGTCAAGGTTAAGCTGTAGATGCAGTTTGCATAGACTTTTCTAAGGCTTTTGATACAGTAGTACATGATAAACTGCTGCTCTAATTAAATTCTTATGGCATTTCTGGACTTTTGCACAAGTGGATTGCTGCTTTCCTGTCTAATAGACTGCAGAAAGTCAAAATAGGGAAACCGCTGTCTAATCCTGCATCAGTTAACAGCGGTGTTCTGAATAAGTGCAGAATATATTATAAAAGCTGAAGATTTCAAGCTGTCTGCAAACTTTTTGGAGAAAGTTTGGTGCTGGACAAATTTAGATTCTAAACCATGGACAAATTATAGACATTAACCTACTCTGTACTTCTTATCACTAGGGCCTAAACTTTTATAACACAATGTAAAGTGTGCTACATAACAGAGTTATAGCATTGGTGTAGTATTGAATTAAAGGAAATAGCAACCATTGAGGTACAATCCCTAAGCTATATGGATTTGTGATGCCATACATTTTGATTAGAAAGCTTTAAATGGCAAATTCTTTTCTTGTGTTTTGGTATTAATTTCTCACCCATGTATCATCTGGACTTGGTTTTGATCAGCTGCATGATTGATTTCCAAAACAATGTTCCTAAATATTAAAAATTACAATTATTGGATATTGTGTTGTACAAAAACCTTACCAACTAGAAGAATGTTCATCTCTATTTCTAAAGCTATTCCTTGCTATTCAAATTTATCTTTTCCTTCACATTATTCATCCTGCACATTATTTTGATCTCCCACTGCTACAAATATATCTGCTATACCATATCCTGTCAAGAAAGCTTCCTTGTAGATATTTTTTTTAAATGAGCAGTTATATTGATGAGTTAATTTTACCATATTGATATTCATATTGGATATGTATTTTATCTAAAAAAAACCATATTATTATTCCAGCCAATGCATGCAATAAATTGGGACAAGAGCATTAATCTTTAAAGTTGCCCATAATCTTCGCTTTTCTGTTAATACCAGTGGCCATAAAAAAATAAGGTTACATAATCATTATTTCAGAACTTTTAGTTCATATCTGCCTTCATTAGAAATAATCAATTTTCAGATGGAATCATTTTAGGAAAGGAGCTATTGATCCTTCTTTTCCTTGAGATATTAAGAGCATTGCATAGAGAATCATTTCTTCATGTTTGAAGGAGACATTTTTTTGGTCTCTTTTCTTAAAAGGTAATTTTCAATCGATTCAATCCAAGTTAATCAAATAAAGGCCTAATTTTCAATTACAGGAAAGCAGAATTCAGCTGAACATTAGGGAAGTGTTATTGACAGGAGGAAAAATTGTTTAACAATAGAAGAATTGTCTGGGCTGATAGTAGTAGATTAACTTGCACAGGTTGTCTTGTCACTCTGGATTTCTTATATCAAGTTGTATTGTGTACAATACAAGAAGGGACGCGGTGGCTCAGTGGCTAAGATGCTAAGCTTGTCAATCAGAAAGTTTGGTGGTTCGAATCCCTAGCACTGCGTAACGGAATGAGCTCCCATTACTTGTCCCAGCTTCTGCCAACCTAGCAGTTTGAAAGAATGTAAAAATTCAAATAGAAAAATAGGGACCATCTTTGGTGGGAAGGGAACAGCGTTCCGTGCTCCTTCGGCATTTAGTCATGCCGGCCACATAACCATGGAGACGTCTTCGGACAGCACTGGCTCTTCGGCTTTGAAACAGAGATGAGCACTGCTCCCTAGAGTCAGGAACGACTAGCACATATGTGCTAGGGGAATCTTTACCTTTATTGTTTACAAATACCTTTAATTTTTTTCCCCTTTTTTCTGTGGCCAGTGAATTGGAAATTCATAATAAGAGATTAGACAATTGGAGGAATAAAACATGTCGGAGGAGAAATATTAACAGATGTTTCTTCTAAGAGCAACTGCTCTGATTTATTTCTCTATTTTCACTGAGGCTAATGTGTAAAATTGGAAAGGGTGACAAATTCCCCCATCCAGTACCTGTTCTGCAAATATTCTTATACAATGTAGGCCTTACAATTATTTGTTTAGTGACCGTTCGAAGTTAGAAGGGCACAAAAAGGTGACTTATCACCGTTCTTCACACTTACGAT